>NC_046288.1:65468236-65785111 GCF_004115265.2 Rhinolophus ferrumequinum | reverse complement strand
TTTTCTGTTAACTATACTACTCCCTTCCAATTTTTATCTGAAGCAATAGAAATGGAAGTCTCTATTGTTCTTTTAATCTCAAGAAAGTATGTAATAAAATATTTTACGTCTACAAACACAAGATTAACAAAATAACTGACTTTCAAGGTTTTTCAGCTTTTCTCATTATAGCTCAGTGAATAATATGTCATTCAAAAACCAGTCACAGAATACATTTCACAACAGACAACTGCTTATGTCTCAGTTTACACCCACGTCAATGTAACTCATAGTTTAGGGAAAAAAATAGTAAATGAAACTATAGTTTGTTATATTCAGCTTTTCCTTACCTTAAAAATGTTGTTACATTAAACAGATGCCTTTAAACTTAATACCCACCAAGTTACATTCTTCCAGAACCCGTAGGAAGGAAATCTATTACTTATTATCACCTAAAGTAGTCCAGGAAGTCCTTTCATTCACTCAACAACAATTGTATAGGGCCTGGATATATGTGTATATAAATTAATTTCTACCACAGTGAGAAATTTAGAATTTAGCCTTCCAGTGTGCCCATAAAGGAAGAAGGAAATCGAGTTTGAGAGTGTCAAAACCAAATATCAGAACCAATTGTTTTGTGGGACTGGGAATAGTGAAAAATTGTAGTCATGAAACGACATTTAGTACTAGAATCAGCAAGAATTATAGCATGATTGTATATAGAGGCTAAGGGAGCTCTGGAAATAAGACAAAGTCTATATGAACTAACAGGTTAAAACTATGAGGGCAGTGATATAGCTGCTAGAATCTTAGTCCACTGGTTCTCAGGCATTCTGGTAACAAGACACTTACCACTTTAAAAATTACTTAGAACGCAAGATAGTTTTTGTTTATTTGGTTATATCTATTATATTTATCTATTGGACTATAAAACGTAGAATTTAAAAAAATATATCACTTTATAAATAGCAATAACAAACCCATTCCTTTTTAGTATACCTTATGGAAAAACAACTGCTCTTACCAAAACAATGACTGAGAAGAATGACATTGTTTAATTTTTTTTTTACAAATCTGTTTGTTTGACTTAACAGCAGATAACTGCATTATTCTGTCTGCTTCTACATTCAATTCCTTAAACTATCACATGATATGTAGTCTCTGGTAAACTCTACTATACACTTGTTAGTAAATGAAAGTGAAAAAGGTAAATTCTGTCTTGCTATTATTATGAAAAACGTTTTTTATCTAGCAGACCCACTGAATGGTCTCATCTTGCTCCACCAAAGCCTCTGAATCATTCATTAAGGATCACTGTTCCGGCTCAAATCTACCAACATCTTATTGGTGGACTACTAGAAAAACTGAGGAATTGATTTGCTTTCTTTATTATCCGTCATCCATTGAAAAACCAGAGAGATCATTTTTAAAGTACAAATTCAATAATGTCACGTTTCTGCTTAAATCTTTTTTTTGGTCTCCCATTTCTCTTCTGATAGAGAACAAAATAGTTACATGCTGGACTCTGTCCCATAAGGCTGAAACAGTGACAATTTATTCCCAAGATTTAGAGCAGTGTGATCATTTAAAATATTACATAAGAGCTTTTGATTTCATAGGATTTTAATTGCTAATTAAGAATGATTACAGACATTCTGTTTCAATTGCTCATTTTTTTTATATTGGTACTTCACAGATTTATCTCTCTAACATTCAAGGCACAAAAATATATATTTCTACTTTTAATACACACCACTTAGTGTTGAATTTCCAATAAGCTTAAAAATACATTTTTAATATTACTAAAAAAGTAAAAATTGTCATTAAAACAACTAAAATAAGTTGAAATACCCCTCTTGCCATATCACACCACGTACTTAATTGGGTCACCATCTTTGACACTGATGTGTTCTTGTCACAGCTGCAGATTCAATGCTATTCACCAACCACAAATACAAGCTATAAATTATACTAAGTGTTAGTGAGATTAGGAGAAATGCTCTAAGGAAAGATGTCCAATGATTGGATAGAAATGGATGTAGAACATAGAAAGATGAAAGTCACAATTATTCCTTAACATCAAAAAGTACACTTAAAGATAAAACATTAAAGTCAATAAAAAAAACATTTATTTGGTATGATTGCTAAAAGCCATTGATTTCAACTTAAGAGCGTCAAGCTGGCTGAACCATAAAAGAGAAGTGTCCAGCTATGTCCACCAGATTTCATATGGGGAGTATATTAGTGTGAAAGGCATTGGAATATCAATATTTGAATAGATGGTGCCATGTCAAGGAACCATGAATGGAAATACTATTCATGTATTTGGCCATACCACTTGCTAGGGTTACTCAAGGATGCTTGGAAAAAGAAAGAATGCATGTCTCAAATAAATGCGATTCCATAAAGCTAATTGCGTATTCTTTCTTGCACAAATTATATGACAATGGTCTCACATTTTCATAATCTTAGTGTACACATAATTTTTGTTATTTCTTTTAGGTGAAATTTAACATTGTTCTCTAAAACTCTGAGAAATATTTTCCTTTGAATAAGTGAGAAATATTCTGTATAAAAATTCAAACTATAAGCAATATTCAAACTTGCTCATTAGAAATTTTTATTCATGTAACAAGTTTATTGAGCTCCTATGTATCATATTGTACTGCAATATTATAAGCTTGTGGATACTAACTGAACAAACCAGTTTTTCTTAGCTTCAGTATCCAGTGATATGAAAGCCACACATTTTGTTTTTTGTTGTAATTATCATGACTAATTATTTCTGTGATAGTGAATATTTTTATACTTTATTAATTAAATTAAAGCACAATCTTTTCATTTTTTATAACATCCTAATGTCAATAAAAGTGAAGAATTATTACATTGTTTTTCATATAAAAATATTACTGAAATAATCCAAGTGATTAGTCAATAAGTCAATAATTCAACAACTGTATTCTGTAGCTACTTAGATCTTGGAATTATATAATATGAAATATTCATCAACACATAAAAATATGTTATTGATGCCAATGAATTATCCATTTTAATGTTCATAAGATCTTTAGTGATGTCCCTTGCCATGCCTGATATTTAAAGTTTTTATCGTTTATATTTTTCTTGAGAAAGGCAATAACTTTATCAGTTTTATTGATCTCAAAGTAACAATTTCCGGTTTCATTGATTATTTCTGTTTTGTTTTCTATTTGATAATTTTTATTCTTTACTGTCTCCTTTCTTTTGTTTATTTTAGGCTCAATTTCTTTTTTTTCATTTTTTTAAGATGGAACTCTTACTCATTGATTTAAGACCTTCTTCTCTTTTAACATGAGGGTGGAAGGCTATAAGTTTCCCTTTTAACAAACACTGCTTTAGTATCCGTCCATAAATTTGGATATCTCTGCTGATTTTTTTTTCACTCAGTTTAAAATACAGTACTTTTAATTTCATGTAATGTGTTCTATTTCAATTTCTTTACTTTCTTTAATAGAGTTATACAGTTTATTTATTTCTTATGGAGTGAACTTTGGTAGTTGGTAGCTTTCAAGGAAAGTGTCTTTTTTATCTATGTTGTCAAACGTATTATCATACCGTGTTTCCCCGAAATAAAACCTAGCTGGACAATCAGCTCTAATGTGTTTTTTGGAGCAAAAGTTAATATAAGACCCAGGCTTATTTTACTATAATATAAGACCGGGTCTTATCCAACATAATATAAGACCGGGTCTTATATTAATTTTTGCTCCAAAAGACACATTAGAGCTGATTGTCCAGCTAGGTCTTATTTTGGGGAAACACAGTATATTAGTTACTATCACTGCATAGCAAATTACTTTTAAAATTATTAATTTAAAACAACAACCATTCATTACCTCACAGAATTTCGGAGGATCAGAAATCCAAGAGTAGCTTAACTGCAGAGTTGTGGCTCAGGATCTTCCATGAAGTTGCTATGAAACTGTGAAATGGGGCCGCCATCATCTCAAGGCTCAAACGGGGCTGGAGAATCTACTTCCAGGCTCATTCACAGGATTGTTAGTGGACCTCAATTTCTCACTGGCCATAAATTTCTGTTGGTCAGAAACCTCTGTCTCTAATGTGGGCCTTTGCAAAAGCTGCCTAAATGTAGTAGATGGTCTCTCTCAGAAGGATGAGGAAGAGGGCAAGGAGGAGTAGAGGGGGGAGGGGTAGAGACAGAGGGATAGCTCAAAAGATATAACCTGCAGTGTTGTATAATCCACTCTTGGAAGCACATATATCACTTTTACCGTATGCTATTTGTTACAGATTAATCCTGGATTGCAATGTGCAATTTTAATTTGTTATTGTATGCTTAGTATCAATATTGTTTTCTATATCATGTAAATTGTGAAGACATTACAACATTTCCTTCAGACTGAAGAATTTGAGTCCTTTCTTTTTGTTTTGTTTTGTTTTGTTGTTTTGTTTACTGCAGATTTCTATTGGGGACAAAATTGATCTTCAGCTCATCAGAAAATATGTTTGTTTTTCCTACACTTAAAATAATATTCCTGCTGAATATTGATTTTTAGATTGACACTGATTTTTATTGTTAGCGTTTGTTTGTTTTCCTTTCATTACTTGAAAGATGTCATTTTTTTTGTCTTCTGCCCTCTGCTGTTTCTGAGGAGAGATCAGTCATCATTTGTATGTTCCTCTTTACCTAATGCAACTTGACTTTTTTCTTCTATTTTTAAGCTGTACTCTTTACCCTTGGTATATAAGGTAATCTATGATGTGTGGTTTTATTTATTTGTATGTTACTTGGATTTCACTAAGCTTCATAAAAATGCATTGATTTTTTCCAACAATTTAGGAAATGTTCAGCTATCATTTTTTTCAATTGTTAGTTCAAGCTGTTGTTCTTTATTGACTTTGGTATTCAATCTACATTCTGCTATTAAACCTACATATTAAAGCTATATACTAAACCTTCCTTTTCCTATATAGTACTACCCTGTTTCCCCGAAAATAAGACCTAGCCAGACAATCAGCTCTAATGCATTTTTTGGAGCAAAAATTAATATAAGATACGGTATTTTATTCTATTCTATTCTATTCTATTCTATTCTATTCTATTCTATTCTATTCTATTCTATCCTATCCTATCCTATCCTATTCTATTCTATAAGACCCGGTCTTATGGTAAAATAAAATCTGGTATTATATTATATTATATTATATTATATTATATTATATTATATTATATTATATTATATTCCCAGTCTTATAGTAAAATAAGACTGGATCTTATATTAATTTTTGCTCCAAAAGATGCAGTAGAACTGATTGTCCAGCTAGGTCTTATTTTGGGGGAAACAGAGTAACTTCTTGAGTTTGTATTTGTTCCTTATTTATTTCTATTCATTTCCTTTTCTTTTCTAAAATTTCCTATCTGCTCACTCATTATATCCACTTTTCTTTAAGAGTTTTCAACATATTTAAAATATATATATTTTAAAATCCTCCACTATTCATTTCAACACCTAGATCATTGTACAGTTTGCATCAATTGAGCTTAAAAAATATTTTTGTGTCAATTTTTTCACATGACATAATTTTAATTTTATGCTGTACTTCTTCACATGACTTACAATATTTGTTTCATGCTGTACATTTACATGATATAGTGAATAGATTTGTAATTACACTTAACAATACTGAGTTTTATTCTGGCCGACAGCTAAATTAATGGTAGATCATCTTGATTCTTTCAGACTTGATGTATTATTTGTTAGAGAGGATATATTCTCAGTTTTAACTTAGTCCCATAGTACGTTATTTACTGTAGGGTACAGTCCTCACTTTTTGTTCTTCCTGTGTTCTCAACTAAGTGACTGAATTCCTCTGTGAAGCATGCCACCCTAGTTAAGCCAGAATCCAATATCCCTCAATCCTACTTAAGTATAGTGTCACTATTCTGCTCTCAGTGACACAGTGGCTACTTGCAGCTAGGTTTTATGAAAATCTACCTTACATACGTACAGAGCAGTCATAGGGCAGGGCCAAGTAGAATTCTGAGTCCCTCTTTCTGCTCAGATCTTTTTTATGCCCGATAAATTCAAGCTACATCAGCAGCACAGAATTCTGATTTCTGCATTTTCTACTCAGACTACCTTGCTCTGCTTACACACCACTTTTACATGCTACAGTTTCGAGTATTACCCTAGGTAGGCAGGCAGAGAAAAACATGGATCTCACATTATTATGTGTCTTGCTTCTATCAAGAACTACAGTCCTTCACTGTCTGTTGCTTAGTACCTGAAAATACTTGAAAATAGTGGTCTCCTATATTTTGATCAATTTTACAATTTTATATGATGGAAGGCAGGATCAACATCAGTTATTTTGCCATGGTCTAGATGGTGCCCAAAATATTCCTTGTTAAATGAGTTAATGAAAATTCAGGATTGCAAATGAACGTAATATAATTTTAGTGAATATTTGTTGACTGAATGAATGAACGTATCACTCATAGACAGACATAACCTATTGCTGATATAGCGTACAAAGTCCTGAAACCATTAATTCAATGGACTTCTGGTCTATGAGTTGGCTAATTTTTGTACATAGTCAATCTTCCTGTCCCAGAAGGTTCACACTATCAAAAACCATAATTTCCAAACTTGAATTCTATCTAGAAAACCTACTAAAAGATGAATTTTTGTTTTAAAATATTATAAAAAAGAAACAAAAACAACAAACTTATTCATCTCCTTCTAGATTTTCTCATAAGTATAGTTAAAGTAAACAACACAATCATGACTTTGTCATTTTAAAAGTTTCATAATTCTATTCTTTAAGTAAAACATTATGAAAATAATTTAATTTTATAGTTCGGTTTTTAAAAATAATAAGTTTTCAGTTTATCATCTTAGACCACAATAATTGCAGTTCAACTAATTAAAAAACACCATTTTTTTGTAAATAAGACATAATTTGGTGATATTATGAGCAACACATTTAATGATATTACCTGAATTAATCACTTTCTCTATTTCTCCAATTAATTCTGTTTTACTCTAATAAAATTTATGTGTCATGATTACTGAGACCTAGGAAAATGGAGAATGGCCATTTAATGTTGAGCCCTAATTAATAATTAAGGCACACCAGGGGAACCAAGACAATTTATTCTGACAGGCAATATTACCATTCTCCCAGATAACCTTGTCTTGACAGAACCTCGGTCCCAATGACTTTATTACAAACATATTGCTTTTGAAATAACAGCAGGGACTTCTGGGTTTCTCAGCATCTCTTGTTTACCATCTAGTGTCATGCTTAATGATCAACATTAAAGTTACTGCTTCCAAATCACCTTAATTAGGGTTTTGAAGACTTTTAAAACATTTCTTTCAAAAGCTCATATCATCAAATTATATTGCCCTCATATATTGTGATTATATAAGGTTCCTGTAATGAAACACCATAATATTTCCAGACATCCTGCCTTTTCAAGGTAAATTTTCCTAACCACAGTTTTTTTCTGTGAGTACACTGTGTCCTCAACTCTCAAAATTTAAAGTTGATTGAACCAGAACAGGGCAACTGAACTAAGAAATGTAATGAAAGTCTCGCCTACAGTTATGGGATGGCCAGCTACATAATGCTGTGCTCAAACTGAGACAATCTTGTTTTAATTGAATTTCCCTTCAATTCATTTAATTGGGGAGTAGAGAGTGTTGCTTTGTATAAGTAGTCTTAATTTTCTTTTTAAAGTAAACTCCTCACTGTAGTGTAACATATACAGAAAAATGCATGAATCATGTTTGCAGCTTGATATCATTGCACAAAGCCAACCAACCTATGTTGCCACCATCAAAATTATGAAATGGGATAGTCTCAACACCAAACAATTTCCCTTATGATCTTTTTCAGTCACTACCAACTCGCTAAGTATACTGCTATCCTTTTCCCTAACTCCATAGATTATTTTCTGTTTCTAAAGTTTTTTTTTTAAAACAAAATGTCATATCTTATATACTTGTTTTGACTTGCCACATTTTGCTTAATATGCTGCTTGTTAGAGTCATCCATAGTGTCAGGTGTATCAATGATACATTTTTTTCTCTTTGGTTTATAGCATTTCATTTTATGGAAATTTCCAAGTCAATTCATGATTTCTTAATGGAATTACAATATAGTTATAGATATTTACATTTTACCCAGAAGGGCTCATGGTCCCTTCTTCGTATTACTCCAACTTCTTACTCCCATCATCACATCATGTACTACAAATTTTGAACCCTGCTGCCTTTCTCTTATAAGAACCCCTGTGTTACCTTGAGCCTGCGTAGGTAATCGGACATAATCTCCCCATCTCAAAGCCTTTAACTTAATTACATCTACCAAGTCCCAATTGCCATAACACCAATTATCTGCTGTGGCCTCAGCTGCCATTGCTCTTATTTTGGAATACAAGAAGGTGGGGATCATTGAGAACAATCTTAGAATTCTTCTGCCTCTGTGTGTGTGTGTGTGTGTGTGTGTGTGTGTGTGTGTGTGTGTTTGTAAGTATAAATGTTAGTTATAGAATATTCTAATTATTTTTAGTGGGTCTCACAAATTTCCTAGAATAACCTTCTAAGGACGACTGACTTGCTTAATATTTCATGAACTAAAAGATGTAAAATGAGACTAGTGGCATAAAAAAAGAAAACAGATTTATTAAGCCACTTTCAGAAATAAATGTATCAGTAAATGTAAAACTCCAAAGTGTAAAGATATCTCTTTAGGGCTACATTTAGTTCTTAGGTTCCTGAGTATTTACTACAAAAATCTCTTTTGTTAATAGTTTATAGCTAAAATACAATTATTCCCTAAAGCAATTAGTTAATATACATGGCCTTGTAAAACGCTTGGGGGGGGGGAAAGAAAATATATTTAAAATATAATAAAGTTTAGGTTGATTTTTAAAATGCAAATTTGATCTTTGTAATAAAGTATTTTTTGCCCTATGAATATGTTTAGCATACTTAAAAACCTAATTTAGATTCAATAATTCTATATTGGTAACATGTCATTGTATTTGACTCCCAATTTGATTTGCTTTAGTTGCTTTTAGTGAACTAGATTCCTGATTAAAGGTATTCAATTGTTAGGATATGCAGTCTGACGAGGCAAATGGAGGATAATTTGAAGGCACTTGTAATATATTACATTTTTAATAACAAGTTAATACTTCTTTCAATATTATTTCATACAATGTTACATCATGACCAATTTAATTTTTACAAAACATATTCTTCATGTATTTGAAAATAGAATTGTGATTATCCATTTCATCAGTTGTATTTTACTTAATAAAATTCCCCATTTCTTCGCATTATTGTGTCTTGAGAAAATCATTTTTACTATTTCCTTTTAAGAAAGTGTCATGCTTACTTTGAGCTTCTGGCTTACTATCAGAATGAATCTATTCATATTTTTTCAGTTCTAAATTTGTAGTAGAAGATGTCAAAATTAGCTCTCAAGCAATTATGTATTAAAGTTATTTCACATTTTAGTACATTAATCGTCACATTAAAATGTGGTATTGATCTAATATTTTAGATATTTGTACTTAGTGAATTTAATTAGTATATTCAAGAAATATGTCAGTTTTTTGATAAAAGTTATTATGTTTTATTCAGTCTTTATAGAGTGCTAATGTAGCAAGGGTTTATTTAATATCGATTTCTGTGCACTTAACTGTTGGTTAAGTGGAAAAAAACTACTTGATTATGTAATTTGTCTTAAACAGGAATTTCTGTTCCATTCTACTATAGTAGTTGGGGTAAATTGTAAAGTTTTGGAAGACAGTGTTGCCAATATATACTATTATTTCGTTTTCCTTTCCTTTTACGAACAATAAGTCTACACTGGTTTCTACTTCTAGTATTGCTGAGTAAGTTCCTAACAGGCCAACACTCTTGTAGGTAATAACTATAAACTCTGTATAACATATGACAGCTACATAAAGGCTCTGGAAAGTGAACAAAAGTAGGTAGATTCTGGAAGGAAGTAGAAACTATGTATGAAGAGATTAGCATGTGGTATACTCCATCATTACTGCCATTCCTTCCCCTTTTTTAGCTTTTTTTGTTCTTTTTGCTTGGCCCGCATGCTGTAGTTATTTCTTGTTGACTCGCCAAAACATTCATCAAAGTTTCACAGCCTTTTGGATCGAAGGGCAAAAAGACAGATTAGGGCAACTACCACCACTAGACAAGAATAGTAAAAATGGAGAGCCAGAAAGAGGAGCCAAACATCCATATATAAATACTGTGCAAATCCCTTCTGACAGCAGTGTCATCATGCATGGGCAGACTATAAACAACCCAGCTAAGGATATACATATATGGATTAAAACGAGATATGAACTCCTGTATGAGATCCAGGATTTTCAATTTGTGTACAATCAAGTTAGTTACCAGTCAAAACAATAATATCAACACTCATGGGGGAAATTGAGTAGAAGCTAAAGTTTATACCACGTAACATTCAGGATATTATCCAAAATTACTTGACATATGAAGAACCAGAGAAATGGAGCCTGTTCTTTAAAGAAAATAAAATTAATGTAAATCAATACTGACATTTTACGATTATCAGAGAAAGAATTTCAAACAGCTGCTATAAATATAGGATGCTCAATGAGATAAAGGAAAATGTGCTCATAATGAATAAAAAGATAGAAAATATCAGCAGAGAAACTGTACTTTAAAAATGAACAAGATGGGAATTCTGGAATTGAATAATATAATACCTGAAATTTAAACATTACTAGATAGGCTTAATAGCAGAATGATAATATCAGTAAAAAGAATCAACAAACATAAAAATAGTTCAATAGAAATTAGCCAAGGTGAAAACAGAAAACAGAATTGAAAAAAAATGAAAAGAGCCACAGCAATCTGTGGAAAAATATCAAAAACCCAAAATATAATTACAGTTCTACAGAGAGGCAAAATATGTCAGAAATAACAAACCCCAATTTTTACAATTTTGTTAAAGATATAAATCTATATATTCAAAAAACTCAGCAGACTCTAAGGGAGATAAATGTGAAAAAAACCATGTCCAGACTCATTAAAGTTAAAATATTGGAAATCAAAGGTAAACAAAATGTCTTGGAATGAGCCAGAGGAAAATTGCCTTATAAACTGGGGGACCTCAATTCTAATAACAATTGGTTTCTCATCAACAACAGAGGCCAGAAAATAGACAACATCTGTAAAGCGTTGAATGAAATAAAACTGCAAATTATAAGTTTTGTGTCCAGCAAAAAAAAAAACATTCTTCAAGGATGAAATAAATACATTTTCAGATAAACAAAAATAAGAGAATTTGTGACCAACATATCTGCAATACAAGAAATACAAGAAACAGTTTTTCAGGTCAAAAGAAAACAATGCCAATGAGAAACTTTGATATTCTTGAAGGAATAAGTAGTTTTATTTCTGGAAAATAACTGGTAAATTAAAAATATATATTTTCCTCTGGATTTCATTATGAAACCTATGAAGATACAAAACAAACAAACAAAAATATCTTCATTGAGTTTATTTACATCATACCTAAACCATAAAGGACGGAATAGGATGGGGTTTGGGATGATAAATGGGCCTGCACGGTTTTGAGTTTGCTTGTATTAACTTTTAGAAGATTGGGAGAAGTTAACAACATATACTGTAATTCCTAGATAAGCCACAAAATATAATTTAAAGAGTTACAGCTAAAATGCCAATAAATAAAGTATATATTCAAAAAATATTCAAATAATCAGAAAAGGAGGAAAAGAAGAATCAAATAAATAAAAAAAGAAAATGAATGAACTAGTAGATTTAAATCTACAATTTCTATTATTACACTGTTATTAAATTTTACATTTTAATTAAAAGTTAGTTTTTCAGAACAGATGAAAGAGTGAAAAATCTTTATTTTTAGCCCACTTGTATAAAATCATGGCAAATACTTACCAATAAAATATGAGCATAAATGATATAGATCACTCTGAGCTAAGGTAGTGAAAAACTCAATTATCCTGGTTTATGCTTCTCCTGATAAAGATTTTGTGGAGGATACCCAAGAAGGAAATGTTGGAGATGCTCAGCTAGGATTTCTAAGTCTCTGCTTGGAGAAATTGCCCTAGAAAATCTTCTGGACCCAAAGGAGAATTTACATGAGACATAAGTAACCATTTGTTTTTTAAACATTTATTTGTGTTTGTTAACATAGCATATCCCAGCCTACTCTAACCAAAAAACTCAAGTAATCAATCATGTTGCATACAAATTAATGGCAAAATTGTTAAAATTTGTGTATATTGTATGTAATTATATTGTATATAATTATTATTGTATATAATTATATTGTATAAAATTATATTGTATATAATTATTGTATATAATTATTCATGAATCTATCAATTAAAATAACTTACATTGTGGAATGAATATTTTTTGATACATGTACAATATTGATATGAGTAAAATCTCAGGAAGATATAACATCAAAAAAGTGCTAAAATATACTTATTGTACAGTTTGTAAAGGTTTGCTATGTCACAAAGAGACAATAATATGAAAACAATTAAGTTTTTAGCTATGTGTGTATGTTAATTTTTATGTGCATTACTGAGTCAAATCCATCTATCTACAAATATTTGAGACATCAATTTTTACAATTTTAAACTAGATGTATCTTCCTGAAACATTTTTTCAAAATGATGCATTTTTAAATATGTGATCTAAATCTGAGGGAAAAAAAGACTGTTGAAGTATGAGAATGTATGTCTTGTGAATTTGCCTAAAACTGTTAAGTATGAAATACAGAGATTACAAAAGATTAAATAAACATAATAGGGTAGATGTAAGTTAAATATCAATCTAGATTTCATAAAAATATTCACTACATAGTGATATTATAAAAACTTATTTTTAGGGGGCCGCTCACTTTCTAGTCTCCTCACAGCAAGATCACAGAAACCAACCCAGTGAAAGAATTATTTGTGTGATTTGTTCCTAAACCTATAGTTCCCAATAAAAGTGACTCTATGTATCAGGGAAAGAAAGCATTTAAATAAATCGTGGGAAAAATAAAAATAAAAATTAATAAAAAACAAGATACAGTATTTCTCCACAAGGAAATTATAAAGTTGAGTCATAATAAAACTGAAGTGAAAAACCATAAGCTGTAACAATTTACTTATTCTACAAATTCAACTTATCTCTCTGAACAAAATGAATACCAAGTAAATAATTGCGTAATTGAAATAAAAAATGTTAACATTAATAATATGGAAATGGAAGAAGGAATGTCCCGTTTAATGTAATATTTCTGGATTTATTTATCTTTTCCTTAAACAAAATAATTTAAACAAAATGTATATAAAATAAATGGCTAACTAAATTTCATTAAATCATATTTAAATGAATATCTCAAAATTGTTAATCCCTAAAACAGTTAAGATTGTTCATAAATATAGTTCTAAAAGTAGAATAATACAGAATATTTTGATAATGTGAAATTCATCTATATCTTAAACAGACTGATACACTAGGAAGGTATGTTCTCTCCTTTTCCTATTTATCAGCTCTTTGCAAACATTTTCTTTTTCTACCATATCTGGTGCTTATGCTGGTTAATATAAATTGTGTTCTTTCCCTTAAATTTCTATTTGTTTTTTTCCTTTCTTCAATGTATTAATCATCCTCAACAGCCTGAGTCTTCACTGTCCAATGAACAGATAACATGAACAGTGGGTAACTTGTAGGACTGTGCATGTTTGAGGAGCCTAACCAGTAAACTCTTACTTAACAATATCAAACACTAAGCAGTTCTAAAAGTGAATAATGCCCACTATATCAGTGATTAATTCCACACTCCCTCATGTCAATAAGGCCAAAAGAGTGAAGCATTTGATGTTCAAGGTATGCTAGTTTAGCATTTTAAAATTATCCCTCATGTTTTTTGATGCTTCAAGGTATTCTTGTTCTTAGCAATTCAATTTTTCCTGCTTGATAAACTGTTTCAAGTTTCCAATAGTCCATGTCATTACTCTGTTTGGTGTTCACAGTGAATGGTGACCTTGATCACAGCTTTTCTTTGTGTAGTTTCAATAAAAGGGCTCATGAGCCTCAAGATACTTTACCAACAATGATATCTCCTTCTAAAATAGATCTGACATTGTCATTAGTCATTCAGAGAAGCCCAAGCTGTTAACCTACTTTGTCTTTTCACTGGACATCAAATGCTGACGTTTACAAGACATGTTTTATTCCCTCTCAATCAGATGCCTGCCTGCTATTTTAAGGAGCATTGAATACAGCATTGCAAATATAATTCTGGAGTAATTAGACTTTTTTTCCCCTCTTCATTTCTTTATACTGTTTAATCTGTACAATTTGAAATAAATCCAAATTTTTCTTAGGACGTTGATTACTTTACTCTCATGAGATTATGTACTATTCAAAATGTTCAAAGAGTTAAAAGAAACTAAAGGATGCTAAATGCAACCAGAGTATCTTTTCCCCAAATGCTGTTCTTAGCCAACGCCAAAATATGATTTCTGTTTCCTGCACTGTCAGTTCATCACATTTCAATGTCAGAATCATTGTTAAATGTGGTCAGACATGCTTCCTGTTTTGAACCTGATTCTGATAAAGCTGCTGAATTTGTAATAATGTAACACAAAGGACCTCAAAACTTAAATCCAGAAATCCCAGCAGTTTAATAAAATGTCTGGTCAGCAGCTTTGCATGCTCTGACAGCTAAGGATGTCTCTGATGGTTCCAGTGGCAACCTGCTCTGGTGTGATGTGGACTGTTAACATTGAAACATAGAAGCAAAAGCCATAAAAACAAGGAGAGTATATTTAAAGCCTCAAACTCAGATTTATACTTTCTTATAGTTTGGGATAGTGCATATATGGTACTACATAATTGACCTGCTCTGTTTTCTTTATTCCACTGAAGAAAACAGAGATGCAAATGGAATTAAAGTACACTAATTTCAGAAGTGAGATGTAAATCTGAACATGCTGCTCTGTCACAAAAAGGAGAATCTTATTTTTGCTTAATTATCATAATGGCTGCAGCCTATGTTAGATCTAATTAAATACCTATAGTAAGATTATGGTCCCTAAATGGACTTATTCAGTGAAACAAATACGATGAGTTATTTGACATCATTGAAATTTGTATAGACTATTTTCAATTATTTAATGATTTGTATTGACATTATACAAATATAACCTTATAAGAACATATTAAATGGTTCAAGAAAATAAGAAGAGCATATAAAGATCATTACACTTCAGTTAAGGAGTTATAATTATCAACAACATTGTCATAAATCATTATATACATAATATATAACATAATATAAATATTATGTATAATAATTTATTAGAATTCAACATTGAACATTACTCCAATAACCAAAGCCATTTTTCATATAGTTTCATGTTCTTATATCCTTAACTACAAATGAAATGTGCGTATTTTATATAATTCAATCATTCCAAATTTTTTATAAATTTCAAACAGAATGACCACAGAACATTAGCACAGTCCTTGGAATTAATTGGAGACCATACATTTTGAGCTGTTTAAAAATGTCATGTAGGATTATTTTTGTCCATTGGTACCAACAAACTGCCTCAAAAATTATTATGGTGCAAAAGCTATTGAGGTTCGGGCTATTATTTATAATCTTTTAAACCGCAATTACATTTGCACCAACCTAATAACAAACATTGATTTCGTCTACTTGAAAGTCACCTAAAACATGTAGGTACTTTAATGTATCCTATTTTTGTTGACTAGAAGTAAAATTATCAAAGAAACATTTAAACACATACAGTGGTAATATTTTGCTTCCTCAATTCATGCAAATTTCTCTGTGCTCTCTAATTTAATTTGCATAATTATAGAATATTAAAGGTGTGGTCAATCGGTGTATGAGCAGTTATTGATTCTATCAAGACAAGGAATGGAAAAAGGGAGGAGAGAAAACATAGAGTGAACTTTGATCTATATAAAATTACACATGTCCACATGTCGTTAGTCAGGATACACAATCCCTGGAACAAAATTTGAAAGAATCAGAACTCAACGGAATCATACAATAACAGTAAAAGTAATCATTCACTTTACATCAAATATTTATGTAAAACAAATGCTCATCATGTAAGTTATTATAGATAAGACACAATGAAATTAGTTTATTTTTTAAAAGCCTATTTGATTTACTCTTTGGTTATAGAATGCTGGAAGCCATTAAAATGGAAATGTTTAAAGAGTAATAGTGTGTCATTAATGTAACATACACACAAAAAGAAAAGGAAGGAAGGAAGGAAAGAAAGAAGGAAGGAAGGGAAAATGGAAGGAAGAAAGATTGAAGTCAGTGTCGTCACAGTGGTCTGTATTCTTACATGAGAAAATTTGGAGTTGAGTGGTGGTTGCCTCATCACACAGGACAAATTTTCTTTCATTTTTCAGTCTCCGCCCAGCCTAATTTACATGCCTTCTTGGCACACAGAGGCTCAGAGTTTGCTACCACTGGACTAAACCATGGAATTTTGAAGAAATTATGATAATTAAAGATTCAAAAAGAAAATTCAGCAGGAATTATTCAGCTTTTCTCAAGAAAATGCAAAAAAGAAAAATGAAACTAGATTAGGCAAACCCTAATCTAGTTGTTTGTTGTGATATCAGGCACTGGAAAAAGCCTTATGGTCAATAAGGGCATTAACAATTATCTATTGAACCACTGTTTATATCAGATACTGTAATAAGAAGCCTGTTGCTGTCTGAATTATCTATAAACAGATTACATTGTTTTTTTCAGAACGACTGACACTTGTAGACATTTTTCATACTCTCAGATTTGTTTAAAAATAAACAAATTAACTATAAACAAAATCATACTTTATATCTATAAGGAAGCAGAAAACTTATTGGAAAGTACAATTTTAATTAAATATTTGCAAGCAACTTTTATTTCCTTCTTGTACTGAACAACCATTTTTGTTTGTTTGTTTGTTTGTTTTTTCTGAGATTCTTGTTAGGTTTCATTTGGAATTAGTAGTTGAAACCAAGGTTGATTTGCTCAAGAAAAAAAAAAAAAAAAGAAAAACATCGGACATCTCTCTTGAAGGTAAAGACGCAGTTGAACAACCAAGGCTCCTAAAAGAAGGAAGCAGGTCTATGCTAAGATTTTAGTATCAGGATATCATTTATCAACAAGAGAATTGACTTTAATGTGACTAGATAGTGACAACTTGTCTGTCCCTTTTCTTCCATATTTCTAAATTCTTGGAAGAGGGAATTGTATTGTCCACTTTGAATCAGTTTTTTATGTCAGGATCATTATCTGTTAGACCAGCTGGGACGTGTAGTATAGAAACACCACTGAGCATTTGATGCTTCCTTTTAGGGCCTTTTCCAGAGAAGGGGCCTTAATATAAAACAGGCATTTAACCCAAGGCATATTCAGTGAAGATTATTTTTCTTGTCTATTTTTTGTCCCACACATATTCTGGGGTTTGGGGGAAAGGATGCATAACAAAAGACGATATGAAAGATCATTTTCAATAAAAATGGTCAGTAGGTTTAAAAATGCTATAGCTTTGTGTAATTTTTATATTCTGAACATCAAAATTATGTCATATATTTAAAATAAAGTTGTGTTATCTAAAAACATTTAATCGATTTTTCCTAAAATCATAGTTCATTAGGTAATGACAGATGTTGCATTTTGATATGTTGAAAACACAGCCTCATAATACTGCAAAATGCAAATTGAATTAATTTATAAGTATTAAATTCAATATTTTTATTTCAGAAATAAAAATGATGTTCCAACTGAATTAGTAATTATAACTATACTACATTAAAAATGTAATTCGAAGTAATTCTAAAAACTTTTTTCTACTTAATCATTATATACAATAATTTGATGAAATATATCTCTTTTAATAGCCAAAATGGAGCCTTACTTATTCACTAAAATCAATAGAAAATCAAGCCTGTCCAATGATGTTGAATTTTTGTCATGCCAACATAGAAAAATAAATCTAAGAGGTGTGTGTGTGTGTGTGTGTGTGTGTGTGTGTGTGTAGTGTATTTTCAGCTATTTACTGTGGTGGAGCAGTGAATTCAAGTTCTGAATTTCCACCTCACTTGTCTGTTAAGATTGCCAGAAACATCCAAACTTAGTTTCCATGGAGCACAATTTGTTTCCACACATTCCTGTTCTATAGGAGACCAACTCTCTCTTGAAAAACATGAATTATCTCTCTCATTTTTCATTCTTTCAACTGAAGATAATATATAGTAGCTCTTTGCCTTAAATTACACATTTTTTTTCATGGACTAAAGTCTCTTTCCTGTTGTTTAATAGAGTATTCTGTGATGATATCAACGTTTTATATATACGATTGTCAACACAGTAGCCATGAGACACATGCACCTATTAAACATTTGTAAGGTGATTAGTATGATTAGGAAAGTGACTCCTAAAATTACTAATTTTATTTATTTTAAATTAAGGAACAACATGAGGCTAGTGGTTACATTATTGGCAGTACAGGTCTATATTATTCACTTTGACAGAATTATTTGACCTCCTCCAATTCTATTTCTTTTTTTTCCTATTCCACATCAGCTAGCACATCAAATGGTTATGCCCTGTCTTTAGGGTCAGAGTTAATGATACTTCAGAAATTACAGAGATGTGTAACAGGGTTTTCTAACTTCTACCTGTTATTTACTATTGACATGCAAATAAGACATATCCAAATCCATATACATATATCTTTAAGCTATAAGAAAAAAGGACTGTAATGATATTTTAAAAGTATAAATGGGGAAGTGTTTTTAGCATTATAATGGGATATATAAATCTAAGTGGGAAATATAAATATAAATACAGATTTTAGACTCTGTAATGCCTAAAGAAGAAAGATTTACCTTTGCGGTCCTAAATGTGTGATGGAGGAAGAGAGATTACCTATTTTGATACAAAGAGATAAGGGACAGCATGTTCCCTTCCTCATTTCAGTTCCAGAAAAACCCAGTTGATTGACCCCAGTGCTTTTGGTCCCCAGAGTTGTGAAAGGCAGAGGAGATGGGGGGTCTTCAGCCTCGGTGGCGAGGTGTATCAGAGGAATGAGGTTTGACTGAGAGGAGATTTCAATCCCACATCAATGAATCAACCTATGTGTGCCTGTAGGTATGGAGTCCCACAACAGAGGGTTCTTTCTACCTCCAACTGCTGACATCAAATTCATAGAGAGGAGCTAGATTTGCAACACCAAGTGTAAAGAGTGGAGCTTTTGATGACCTCCCTTCCCAATTCCTGGGCACAGGAAGTAACGGACTTGATCCTCCAGACAATTTGGGCCTGTGGTGATATACTCAGATCACTGCTCTAGAGTTCTATACACTGTATTTTTCCACTTTATGTTTGGGTGACATCTTTGCTTGTCTATCTTCCCCACTAAATGTTAAATCAGTGACTTGCCGATGTTCTGTGTCAGATTACCCAGTAGACAGACTCAAAGGCTGAGAATTGAAAGTGGGAATTTGATTGGAGAGTGATCACAAGGGGAAGCTCAACAAAAGGAATATGTTTTCAGAGAAATTCCAGATTGAGACAAGCGGTTTGGATTTTGCATTATAAAAGGATAAGTCATTGTCTGTGGGCTGCCCCTGAAAAGAAGATGTTATTTGGAGCAAGAAATCCACCTTCCGCTGAGGAACGTGTCTTGGAATAAATTCACCGAGCACCACTTCCAACAGGAGGGGAATGTGTACCTCTATCCTGAAGGGGGAACCTAGGTAGGGCACTGCAGCTTGTACAAAGTCTACCTCTGGCATCATTTGAGTCAACTTCTTCCTATGTTACAATTGTCCCATGTGGGGACAGCTCCAGCAGAGTTAGGTCTTTTCCTGGGGAAACTTAATTCATCTATTGATAAATAGAACAAATTACAACTCCTACCTTTATAGGTGGTCTCAGGGCCACACGTGAAACTGGACCAGGGGAAGACAAAATGTTGCCCGTAATCACCTGGGCATCAAAGGTATTCTTTCTTGCCTCCAGTGTGTAACAGTAGACCAAACTCATCCTGATGATCAGGATCATTTACCTCTGCCATGCTGGTCTCTTGGCAATGAGAAGCACAAAATGACAAAGTGGTACCTTGTGTCCCCTAGTGGAAGCTTATCCTCTCTGGGAACCCGAATATCTAGATCTGCAGAATCTAGAATTATGGAGACAAAAACAGATTTCCCAAGGCAGTCACAGGGAGTGATGGTGAGCAGGGTCATTCTGACACCTACTGCTTGGTCCCAGGACCCACAAATTGTACCTTTTGGGAACACATCACCACATAATGGTTATCAATTTAGGTTGTCTTTAAGCATGGCACTCTATACTAACACAATATCATCTCCAAGTTAGTGCCTCAGCTGTTCCTTTAAAATTCCATTCCATCCTTCTGTCGAGCTGAAAGTTTGTAGGTAGTGCAGCAAGTAATAGGATCAGTAGATCCCATGGTTATGTGTCTCCTAATATACTCCCTCTACTGTAAAATGAGTCATTTGTTCAAATGCAATGTCATATCAGATCTTATGTCAGTGGTTCAAATACTGTGTAAGTCCTCAGATAATAGTGTTGGCTAGGGCCATGCAGAGGGAGGGGGCGGGAAGTAGCCAGACTGTGTATTAAGTACCATCAAGCTAACTTGTTGCTTCTTCCAGGACATACAGAGTCAGAATAATCAATATGCTATCAAGTGGCTGGCTGATCTTCGAGAGGGATGATGTTTAATCGGGGCTTAATGTGTGTTTATGCCACTGCCCGTTTAAACATTAGGCTGGAGCAGTATCTACACCAGTCTATGCTGATACGTATGGTGTTAAGGTCATGAATACCTCCATCTCTGACACAATGACTACTTTCTTCATACTAACCTTGTGCCAGTATTGAGTGGCCAGTGACATAACCTAGTAAGTGTCAACTAAGTTATTTGTTCTGTTTAGTGTCTCTGTGGTTGGTGTCAATATCCAAGACAACAATCTCTACACATTGTACAATGCTCTGGAGGTTGCCCATGTGCCTCATTAACTAGGTTCCTTTTTCACTGACCTTCCAGTCTTTCTTTTTCTAGGGTCCTTAATAATCAGCCAAGCCATTCACCATTGCTTATAAATCCATTTATCGTCTTATCTCAGGCTCCTTCTTTTTCACTCAGAAGATAACCGGGTAAACCATTTGATGGTCTGTCTTTTGGTAGGATTTCTACCCACCACTATCTTTCAGGACAACCTCTGAGAATGGGTTTAGCACAACTAGAGTGCATTTTGACCTTCCCAAATTACCATGTTTACTCACATGTGGACTAACAGTAACCTTTTTCCTCCTACTTCAACAGGCTACAAAGAAGTCTATGTAATCATACGTTTGAGCAGAGCTGCTACAGTGCTGGCAATGTTAGAGTTTGGGATGATTTATCATGAAGCCTATTTGTGCCCTTTGGACTATTCATGGCTAAACCTCAATGTACTACTTCTGTCTTCTGATAAATTACAGCTGGTACCTTCATTTTTGTCATATAATCACTTTTTTCACAAGTATAAGTGGACCATCTCTACCAGAGACCAGTATCATGCCAGGAGTATGTCTTCTATTTTTTTTTTTTTAATTCTCTGGTGTACACAAACAAGAAAATATTGTTTAGCCTTAAAAGGGAATTAAATTTTGACACATGCTACAACATGGATGAAACATGAAGACATTATTCTAAGTGAAATAAGCCAGGCACAAAAGGACAAATGCATGATTCCACTTATATGAAGTACACACGTAGTAGTCAAAGTCATAGAGACAGAAAGTAGCATGGTGGTTGCCAGCTGGTAGGAAGAGGGGATAATGGAGAATTACGGTTTAATGGGTACAGAATTTTAGTTTGGGCAGATAAAAGTTCTGGAGCTAGATGGTGGTGATGGTGGAACAATAAAGTGAATGTTCTTATTGCCACTGAACTGTACAACAAAAAGGTGTAAAAATGGTAAATTTTATGTTATATAGCTTTTACTACAATAAAAAAACAAAACAGCAGCAACAACAACAAAAACTATGCTATGAATACAAAAAAAAAAAAAAAAGAAGAAAGAAATAGCAAGTCTAGATATTCCTTTTCCATATCATTTGGTTAACTAATCAAATACCTGTATGACAATTTGGTGAAAATCTGGGAGAATCATTGCCATATAGCCATGCTGTGAAATTTCTGGGTATTTCTTTCTGGGGACCTGAACTCAATTCCAGTCACTTGATTTTGAAGACACATCCTCAATTTATTTTTATTGTATACATGGAGTAATATAGATTATCGATGGCCTTAAGGATACATGTTTTATTAACAATCTCCAAACCTCTCTGAGGTCAACCTTCTTAGCTGCCACTCCAACCTGATACACACATTATGATAACTGTGACCATGTGCTTTTGATGGTTAAGAACTGCCACTGGCCACTAATCTTCTAGGACTCTGTTATTCTCATTGTAATCAAGAAGCCAACTGCTCCAGTTATTTGCATGATTTGCTCATGTAATCCTTATAACACATATATGAGGTCTCCCCATTTTATCAATGAAGACACTGAGGCACAGAGTGTTTGTGGGTATTTGTATAATAAACTAAGATATTATTGGTCAGGGATACTACCCTGACAAAAAATCCCTAATAAATATTCATCACTATCATTATGAGTAAAACTTAAGAAATTTGTCATATCTCAAGTGGAAGTTTTATTCTCCTTTAAAAGATGTCATCAATATGGATCTGTCCACATCATTCCTCTCAAGATGAAATTTCAAGGTAAATGTTAAGACTTAACAGTTGAAAATGACTTATTTCCATGAGATAAAGTGCCAGAAGTTATTATAGTTTCTTTTCTTTTAAAAGTTTTGTTTTACCAAGTAAAACCTTTTACTTTCAAGTGACAACAGAGGTTTAAAAAGACTTTAAAGTCACTGTGAAGAGCAAAAAAGCAATGTCGTCAGTTGACTCACCGGACCTTATTCATAGTCATAATCTCATTTGTGGTTCACCCTGCTGTTCATCGTTGTGTTTTTATAGTCTGAAATCCCATAAAACAGAACCTCAGAAAATAAATGGCAGACTCACTTAAGGACAAAGGAATGAATGGATATGATATCAACCAAAAACAAGATACGCTTTAAAACATATCTGAGAGATATTTACAAAACTGTCATGGGGATGTAAAGTACAGCATAGTGAATATAATCAATAATAATGTAATAAAATATGCATAGTGCCAGGTAGGTACTAGACTAATCAGGGGTATGACTGCATAAATTACATAAGTGTCTAACCAATATCCTGTACACGTGAAACTAATATAAAATAATATTAAACATCAACCATAAATGAAAAAAATACATATTTTTGTAAAAAATAAGGGTGAACTAATTATCTTCCCCACCTCCAAATTGACTCAAATAAGCCCTAGCTTGACTATTGGTATTGCCATTCACCTCATAGTCCCAAATTCCTCTACCCTTCTAATTCTTACGTCTAGTTAGCCACCATGAGCTCTTGGCTCAGCCTACTGATGTCTTTGCTCTCCTTCCAGTCACTTGGTGCTTCGATTTCTGTGACAGAATTCTCCTGCTGTTGTTGGCAGCTCCGATGCTGCCTCTTCAAGGAACACTTCTCTGATCTCTCTTGATAGTTTACCACCTTCCTCTGGCTGTGTCTGCAACTTACATGAGCGTCTTTTGTAGTACACTCTGTTGTTCTCATCAAGGTCAATATCACAGTCACTTTTGCAACCTGGGTCTTAGCTCAGTACCTGGAACCCAGTAGGAGTCCAGTAAATGTTTGTTGAATAAGTGAATGAATAAATTATACCCATTTTGCATGGCTGTTGTGAAAGTAATCTGTGACAAAAGACAGGAATTAATAGTATTTATTATTTAAAAAGAAAAGAAACTTTGGAGGAGTCAACTGAGGGAGATAATTCCAGACAGAGAGCAGCATTGTTCTGGGCACAAAGGGAAGAGACATTCTTTGAAACTTCAAAACAAAAGTTCAATATTTATTTTTACATATATACAAAAAATGCATGACATTTTGTTGCTGTCATATCGTAGAAACATTATAAATAAGAAAGTGAAATCCCCTTTCTTGTGTATGTGTGAATTTTATGGTCAAAAGGCAATAGATAATGTAGTTATACTTTAATGATATTTATAAGAATGATTAATTTGGAATATACTACAATCTAGTTACCTGTAGTCAGTAAAAATTTTGAATACATTTTCAGTTCTCTTACAATATATAATATTTTGTAGATTATCTATTGAACAGTATTAATTTTAGTAAATTTGCAAAATATAACATAGTGCACCATACTAAACTGCAAGTGAATCATGTCAAATTCTTATATTGCATATATTTTTTAAAAATCTGTTTCCAACAAAGGGAAACTTAGGGTTACTGAATTGATTTAGAATCAAAAATATAAATTTATCTCGATGGTCTGACGCATGCACAAAATAAAATTTCTTTTCACAGTTATAAAATTCAACATATGGACTTTTTTTTATGAACCACATTTTATTTTATGCAGAATAGGGAAAAAAAAGATATTTAATTGGATGATCATGTATATCGGGTTTCTAAATATGTCCCAGATGTCCACAAAAATTAAAATACTACATATAAATTATGTTTTATTTGTCTGTTGGAGAATCAGAAATAAATTTAAAGAGATATAAAGTAAGTGGTAATTTGATTAACTGCTGAAATGTACATGCTCATGTGATATCTTTGATATCAAGTTGGAAAACATTGAATGATAAAAATCAGAGATTGCTAGACTTAAGAGCTACAAAAAAACATGGTGATAGCATCCTTTATTCATCCTTATCCTTCTGATGATAAGAAAACTATAGCCTTGAGAGTTAAGTGACTTTCCCACTGTTATACAACAACTTGGTAGCAGATTAAATAATTCATTGGAGAATTTATGACTCAGAAAAATATTTATTTTATTAAATTTTTTACTCTGTAAAAAAATCATTCTATTTTTTTAATAATATTTTTCCTACTGTACAAAGCAAAATCCTCTCATTCTCTTTGGAAGAATATGCAGAAATAATAAAAACAATAAATTTTACTTTTTGCAGCTAAGTAGTATTTATATTGAGATTAAATGGGAAATATTCCCATGTATTTACAAAAATTCAGGTATTCTTTTGATATGGGAAGGTAATAGTAGAATAAACAAAAGCTTCAGCCTCCAGTGGCCCTATGTTTGAAACCAACCCATAGCTTTACTTTAATTTTGTCACCCTCAATCTTCTCCTTTGTAATATAAAGACAACAGTATTGCATGGGATTGTTGTAAATATTAAGTATATGTAAAACATATTGAATAAACTTTAGATGCAAAGCATCTAAAGGACCTTGTTCACAAAATGACCAAAACACCTGGGTTGAGATAAAAGATCATTCTGTAATTACACTACTGCTTCTTTTTTCATAATGAAATTGGAGAGTTTCAAAGATATGCTGAATCTCTGTAAAACTTAACTCCTTCATAGATATCAGGTAGTACCATTTTTTTATTCCCTGTTATTGTGGCCTCAAACTATGTCCCTCTCACTATTTGTTTTACTACCAAATATACATTAACTATCGACTAAGTGCAAACAAACAAAAAAGATAATAGAGCGTTGTATTATATGCACTGTTATCTGAAGCACATGCAGATGATGGTACATAAGTGTGGGATACACACACATATGCCCAAATAACAAAGGAGTAAGAAGGCTTCCTGAGAAGCGATGTCCCTGGAGAGGGTTGGAGCGGAAATGAGGATCCATTAGCGGAGGGAGAATTTCTAGGCAGGATGCAGCACTGTCCTGGGCACAAAGGGAAAATGACACATAGCGGATTGAGAGGGCAGCATCTAGCTTGGTACGGCTAAATTGGAAGATGCCTATGCAAGAAGTAGGATATGAATCTGAAGAGGTGCCCAAAGATAGATCATAAAGGGACTGATAAACCACAAAAACAGTTTTATAATTTCTGAAATTAATTAGGTTTCTTTGGATAATTGTAAGCTGCATGTAATGGGATCCGTACCACCTTTATAATGATTACTTTGGTGTAAGCATAAAGGAAAGGATGGCACCATATAAAACCAAGACTATGTCCAGGAAAATGATAATCTGGATGATGATTAAGGTAATAATGATGATGCTGGGGTTAAAAAAAGTAAATATTATATAGTGCTCATATGTGCAAGGCCCAGTTCTAAGTGTTCCACATGTATTAACACATAATTTTTCTATAACCGTAGGAGGCTGGACTGTTATTAGAACACACATTTTTAGATTCATATGAAATTTATGATAGATTTTCTATTATGTTTCACATTATCCCATTGACAGATGACAAAATTTAGAATGGAGCTAGTATTAGAACACAGTAATACGGCTACAGAGTCTAAATTTAACCAAAACGTCATGATGCCTGTCAGAACCGGAGGAACCCAGAAAGATACAAGAAATTCAAGAAAAATGAAAATCGTTATAATCAATCTAATGAAGTTCTCTTTTTCATTAAATTGTCATTTCCGTTCTGCTTTTTTAGCAGAAGGCTATAGCATAATGTCTGTGTTTTGCATGCTTCCTCTTATTTCTTCGGTGCTAGCATTTCCTGGATACTCAGCACCTTGCTCTACTGCATCCGTGGCTGTGACTAACTTCTTGGCCCACAAGTTGCCTCTAAGGGCAGATAGTGACCTCTTCTAGAGGGAAAGCATCTCTGACTTGGCAGTCATAGTATGGTCAGATCAGCCAATACTCTGATTTGAGTTTCTTTTGTTTGTTTGTTTGTTTTGTTTTCTGTTGCATGTGTATCTTAATCCATCACCACTCCATTTCCTCAACCACCAGAGTAGGTGTTTGTGGTCAGTCATATGCTTTAAAAGCTCATATCATTCCAAAGCAGCGGGAGGTGATGGCCCTATTCTCTTCCCATGGTCTTCCTCTCCCTCAACAGACAGAGCTCTCTCTTCCTTAATAATCATTTATTAAGATTATTCTCCCCTCATCCTATCCATGATTAACAAATACCATTTTCCAGGCTTGAAGAAAAAGAAAAACAGGACAGTCTCTTCAATAAGTGTGTTGGGAAAATTGGACAGCCGCATGCAAAATATTGAAACTGGACCACTATCTTACACAACATAAAAAACAAACAATCAAACGAAAAACACCACCACAACAAAAAAAATCTCAAAATGGGTTAGAGACTTAAATTTAAGACATGAAACCACAACACTCCCAGAAAAAAAAAAAAAGGCAGTAAGCTCCTTGACATTAGTTTAGTGATGATTTTCTTTTTTTGATTTGACACCAAAAACAAAGATAACAAAAGCAAAATAAACAAGTGGTAATACATCAAACTAAAAAGCTTCTGCATAGAAAAAGGAAACCATGAGCAAAACTAAAAGGCAACCTATGGAATGGAAGGATGTATTTGCAAATCATATATCTAATAAAGGGTAATGTCCAAAACTCACGCAATTCAATAGCTAAATACATACATACATACATACATAAATATCTGATTAGAAAAAAAAATGGGCACAGGATCTGAATAGACATTTTTGCAAAGACATAGAGATGGCCAACAGGTACATGTAAAGATGCTCATCATTACTAATCATCAGGGAAATGTAAATTAAAACTATTATGAGATGCCACCTCATACCTGTTAGGGCAGGTATTATCAAAAATACAAGAAACGACAAGTATTAATGAGGATGTGGAGAAAAGGGAATCCTTGTACATTGTTGGTTGGAATGTAAATCCATGCAGTCACTATGGGAAACAGTATGGATGTTTCTCAAAAAATTAAAAATAGAACTACCATATTGATACAGTGGTTCTACTTCTGGATATTTATTCAAGGAAAACAAAAACACTAACTCAAAAAGATATATGCATCTTCATGATCATTGCAACATTATCTGCATTAGTCAAGATATGGAAACAACCTAAGAGTCTACTAATGAATAAATGAATAAAGAAACTGTAATATAGATATAGATATAGATATAGATATATAGATAGAAACATAGATACAAAAATAGATATAGATACAGAGATATATATAGATAGATATAGATATATAGATCTATATCTATATCTATCTATATATCTCCATATATATATATGGAGAGAGAGCGATCTCTGTCTATCTCTCTCTATATATATATACGTATATATATATATATATATATATATATACGTATATATATATATATCACACACACACACACACACACACACAATGGGATATTATTCAGCTATAGAAAGGAAGGAAATCTTGCCGTTTGTGACATCATGGATAGACTCTGAAGGCATTATGAAGTAAATGAAGTAAATCAGACAGAGGAAGACAAATACCATATTATTTTAATTATACATATAAAATCTGAAAACCAACAAACAAAACCAAAGCGAAACAAACAAACAAAAACAACATAAAAACAAGCTCATAGGTACAGAGAACAGTTTTGTGATTGCTGGAGGTAGGGGGTGGGAGGTGAGTGAAACGGACGAACGGGGTCAAAAGGTAAAAGCTTCCAGTTATAAAATAAATAAGTCATGAGATGTAATGTAGAGCATGATGACTATACTTAGTAATACTGTATTGCATATTTGAAAGGTGCTAAGGAGTAAATCTTAAAAATTCTCACCGCAAGAAAAAAAATTGTAACTGTGGATGATGATGGGTATTAACTAGACTTATTGTGACGATCACTTCTATACAGATATTGAATCATTATGTTGTATACATGAAACTAATATAATGTTATATGTCAATTTACAAAAGATAAAATACTGTCACTGTATTGATGGATTTGTAACAAAGCATGGGTGAGGCATGAGTCTTATGACACCACTAATCATTCCTTTATATCTTTCCTGCCAACCCAACATACTATAGGATGACGGAGATTCATCTTTGCCATTAAACATTTGCTCTACCATCACCAAAAGAGAAAAAAGAAAAAGAAAGAGGGAGGATGCTTATACAGCTGTTCTTATTCCAAAAAAGAATCTTATAATTCTTGGGGCTCTTTTGGCCGCTGGCCTCATGGAGGAGGATCTGGGATAGGATGATATGAAGAGCCAGAGAACAAAGCCATACGGAAATCCTTCTTTGATATCCAGTGTTTGGAGGCCTCCCGACATTTTCTTCGAGCAATGCTTAAGGCTAGGGACAGTTCTTTCATTTGGCCTGCTTGGTATATTCTTTGATCTTTTTAATACTATTATTATACTATATCCTTTTTCCTTCTGCTTTATGTCAGTTTCGTGTGTTGTAATTTCAGAGGAAATAAAAGCAAAGCAAGTATTGGGAGATCGACATATGTGCCTTCATTATTTAAATAGCACCGTTTTATCGTCCCCCTCATTGCCAAGTTATAACTAATCAGTGTCTAACTCAATCCCTAGGGGAAATCTAGCTCTTTCCTACATTGAGGGTGCCCAAAAGAGTATCATATGAACCAAAAAGGTAAGCCACATATACAGTTTAAAATTTTGTAGGATCCACATTTAAACAAGGAAAACCAGTTGAAAATTTTATAATTTATTTTAACCTAATATTTCTAAACTATTATCATTTCAACATGTAATGAATAAAAAAAAATTTAAAAATAGTTTAGCTTGTTTTGTTATGCCAAGTTTTCAAAACCAAGGGGTGTTATATACTTACAACACACCTCAATTCAGACTATCCACCTTTTAGGTGCTCAATAGCCACATGAGCTTTGTGGTTACCACCATGGGCAGCACAGGTGTTGTCCTTTCAGTTCCCAGCTTTACGTACATGGAGATCGGGGGCTCCTAATTGTCCCCTAGGTAAATGGATTCTGAGTTATGTTTCCCACTTACCCTGTCAATGGAATTGAAAATGAAAATTAATTTCATATCAAAGTCCTCTTAAGGACCAGCTTAAGTATTTAGCTTTCATCTGTGATTTGTCACATTGACTTGAATTTATTTGCCAATTTTTCATTATTATTTTAATTGATGAACTTTTCTTGAAGAATAATATACAGAGAAGTGAACCAATCCAAAGTGCCCAAATGATAGCCACAAAGCAAAAACACTTGTTCACCCAGCACCCAGCTAAAAAACTACACCAATACCTGTGTACCAGAAGTCATTCTGTCACTTCCAAGATCACAATTTTCTCCCCAAAGTAATCACTAACTTGACTGTTAATGCCATATATTTGATTTGTCTGCTTCTCAATTTTATATACATGGAGTCGTACTGTAGGTACTATTTTGTTTTTGCCTTTTTCTTTCACAATTATGTTGGTTTTACTTAATTTTTTATTTCTATGAGTACCTTTCTAAACTGCCAGAACACTGATGAATTTTGAAACACAGAAGCAAAGCAGTCTGTGACAGCCAAGAGCTAACCAAGAACTGGCCCAGCACTGCCAGGTAGGTGTTGCTAGGAGATGGTTAGTCATTCACAGCAGGGTTAGTGTATTCTGCTATGGAACATAAACAATTTCACTGAATACCATCAGACAGGGGCTCTCTATGATCATAATGGATTAAGACACAAACATTTCCATTCCTTAAACATGCATGAACTTAGAAAAAAGAAAATAGCATTTTCCGAACCACAAAAATGATCAAACACCCCTGTATTCTGGCTACTATGAATGACTCGCTACTTCTTTATCAATTATATCTTTAGACTTGCTTCATACCTCCCACCTCTAGATAAGATCTATTAAGATGCCCAATCATAGAATGATCTTCGCGTTCTGACAGCGCACAATTTAGAGCCAGCCCAGTTCCTTGATTCCTCTCCCAAATCACACAGAAAAGCCAAATCCTATTAAGCCCTTTCAATCTCCCAGTTACTGAAATACTCCAACTTTCCATGGTGGGCTTTCTCTTTCATTGCAACAAGTGAAAAACAAAACTGCAGAACTTTTTTCAACTACAATTCGTAGGAGGGCGCTGAGAATTTAAAAATGGTTTTCATAATGTTTCATATACATTGAAGTTGTCAAAGCCCTCTTTATACACACACACACACACACACACACACACACACACACACACACACGATGCCAAAAATTGTATACACATTTTAAGAAAGGAAAAAAAAACTATATTAAAACCGTAAAACTCAATAAACACTGATAACAATAGATGAATACACGTCATGTGTATACATTTTTGGCACCTCTGGTATATATATGTAAATTGGTCATGTGATCATTTGTTTCAATCAGTAGACACTTTGGATGCTGTGGACTTCTTCCTTATTCAAAGGTGTTGATAAAAATTTCTCAACTCTTTGACATAAAAGTATGTCAAAAAAATTATGTCAAATTGTGGATTTTTTCCATTCATCCATCAAATACTAAATGCTTTGTTTAGAGATATTATACAATCAATATTAGATGAATAAATGAAAGAAGTCATGAGCAAATTAATACTTAGGGTATCAGTGAGAAACTGAGCTCCATCATTTGTCTTCTTTTGCTTAATTCTTCCAGACACCAATGACACATATGATAAGTGATGGGATGGTGACCTGGAAAGAATAGTTTTCTTTGTACAAAAACCACTGTCATGTGTGATATTCAAACACTTAAACTTTGACATAATGAAAGCCCATTCCTAAGCAATTTTACTAAAATGATCTAGTTTGGATAATCCATTTTAAAGAGGACGTCAACAATCTACTTATATTCAGGAAGCTATGAGCTGTAAATCTCATTCCCTCTTGAATAGGAAAATGAGCTAGTGACTCTCATCTACTCCGCAATTACGGCTCCTGTATGATTTGCTAGTCAGTAGTGCGAGGAGATCTGTACCTTGGCTTGGCTCAAATGGATTGTGTGATGGGAGTCCTGGGGAACATTTATGATGCTTGCGCTATTGCAACTGCTGTTCTGGGTTTCCTTTTGCCTGTTTCAAAGACTGGCCGTGACAGTGGCAGAGACAGCTAGTGATTTAAGAGTGAAGGATAGTGCTGCTGTTATAGCTGTGGTGTCTGTGATGAATGGAGTCATAGCCAGCAAGAAGGAAAGAAGATGTGAAATAAGAGAAGAGGGATAGAAAATGACAGATTTAAAGCCATTCTCCCAAACATCAGCTGGTTCACCCTGTGAGGTAAAACTACACGATTTTAAGATATTTTCTGAAATGTCATGCTAAATTTGTTTGAATCATGGTTTTAAATATAAACAACCATCTACTTAACAATTACCCTAGCCCAGGAGAAAATTCTACTTATTCTCCATTCTTGGACTTCTGAAATTTTGATTTTTGCTTAGTGTACAAAATATTGTTTTTAATAAAATATGATATGAGATATAAACCATCATACACCTTAGTATCATTGCTCAGTAAAATAATAATTTGCTCCTATATTTCGCTATCTTTTAGAAAAACTTTATAGAATGTTAAGATGGATTTTCTAAAATTTGATTATGTAAACAAACATTTACACAGCATAGTCTATGTACTCTTTAGTAATGACTGCTATAAGAAACAAACAAAAAGAAGCTTAAGATATAGTTTCACTCCATTAAAACTTTAAAATGTTTCAAATCTAAAATTTGGATGCATGAAACAATTTATGAACAAAATAAAGTCAGGAAACAATATAGGTCAATAGGGAACATCCTTTTGGGATTTGGGTATAAACAGAAAGAAAAAGAACACTGGTACGTAGCTTTATCATGAATGCTTTAATAAAACCCATGGATCATCCAATGGGCCAAGAGGGTAATTACGAGAATTCCAATTTTTACCCTCAGCTGTGTTTACCTAGAATTTAGTCATCTCACCTCATGTCTGTAGAAATGGTAGGATGAATTTCAGAAGATGAAATCTGCATGAGACATGAGGAGTTCCATAAGAAGGAACTCTCCAGGAAGGAGATCACAAGACAGTTTGCCTGTTCTGAAAGCAATACTGCAGGGTGAAGAAAGGGAGACATTTTGAATGCGGCTGACTTCTCACCTAGGCACCATGGATTCGTTTTTCTCTGTAAGAAGATTGCCAGGGAATAAGTAAAGTCTGTCACCACAAAAATCTCTGTGATACATTGGGCGTACAAAGCAGCACTATCTGTGCTGAGGTGTAATAGGATGAGTCACCCCAAAGGGTATGTGTAGATGATCCTCTCTTGCTCCACTGGAGGAAAAACAGCACTAACTAAATCTACAACCTGGACTATATCTGCAGTGTGGGCATTCCAGAGGGAGGAGTTTCTGCAGTGTGGCACCAGCATCAGCAGGAGATGGTATCAGAGCCACTGCTGTGTCACATAAGCCTCTGTGGGAGTGACAGCACACAGCTACAGTGAGTTTGTGTACCTCACTGGATGCCAACAAGGCAGGGAATGGAAGCTTCAGTAGCTGAGGACAGAAAAGGTGAATGGCAAGTCACAGTTGAAAACACTATTTTGGAAATACACGTACACACATTCATACAACTCCTGCGTAATCTCACAAAGAATTTCCCAGGCAATGTTGAAAAATAAGGGCATAAAGTACCACATTGGTAGATGTCTTAGTCCTCTCAGGCTGCTATAACAAAATGCCATAGACTGGGTGGCTTATAAACAACAGAAATTTATTTCTCACAATTCTGGAAGCTGGGAAGTCCAAGATCTTGGTGCTGGCAGATTCATTGTCTAGTTCAGGCCCACTTTCTACTTCATAGATAGCTATCTTTTTTCTGTGTCCTCACATGGCAGAAGGGGTTCTCTGGAGTCTTTTTTATAAGGGCATTAATTTAATTCTTGAGGACTCTGCCCTCATGACCTAGTCACTTCCAAAAAACCCCATCTCCTAATACCATTACACTGGGGATTAGATTTCAACATATAAACTGGGGGGAGTTAAGGAGAAATTCAGGTGATAGTAGTAGAAGACAGCAAATCCAGAAATACTGGTGTTTTTTATTTAATTTCAATTTTTTTTTATCAGTTTCAGGTGTACAAAACAATGTAATAGACATTTATACCCTTCACAAAGTGATAATCTCCCCTCCCCCAATGTTTTAATCATCAGAAACCCTAGGCCCTCTCTTCTAGAATTGGGCTTTGGGGTCAAGCGGACTGGAGGATTTTGCATGGGTAGAAAAAAGTATTTTTTTTTTTTTTTGGTAGTCCAGGAAAATATTGTGCTCACTACTTTGAGTAAGAGAATATGGTAAATAGGAAAATCATTTAGGCCATACATGGATTGGGTTACTAAGAGTTCTAATCAGAATTCCTTTTTAGATCTATATATTTGATTAAGTTTTTCCAGAAAAGGCTAGACTGCAGTTTAGGTGTTCCTTGTTCAAGTTGTAATATGTTCAATATGATGCCACGTGGCAAAGTTTGAAAACGTTTCTTTAGTTAAATTGTTTCTCACCCCCTGTGTTGTGAACCGCATAATGAGCCCAAGGAGAACAGATGTGTATTTTTAGCAATAGAGTATTTAGCACTTAAAAGAGTGAGCCCTAGACCTGAATCTTGGATTTTCAGTTTACAAATTATGCAAATTTAGGCAAAACAGTTGGCCTGTAAAAACTTCATTTCCCACATATCAAAAAATATAATGAATTATAATAGAGATGGTAATAATGCCATCTATTTCCTGTTGTTGCTTAGAGTTTAAATGTGTAATATTTGTAAAGCACTTGGAAGAGTGTTTTGTACATATTTGCTATTCACTAAATATTAACTCCATCGATGGGTACTTGGGGCTATTTGATAAATGTTTCCTGCTCATCTAATTTGATGACAGAGAAATTTCCAATGTATCTCTATAACTTAACATCATTTATAATTAAAATTTACCCACAAGAAATATTTCATTTTAGTTAACATAAAGAAAGTAACTTCAAAAGAAATCTGATTTAAAAATATTTTGTACATAACCATAAAGTTCAATAGTACTAGTGACTTTCTACTCTGAAAATCATAGAATGTCAGCAATTTTTATATATTAGTTATTTATGTATCACCATAAAATAGAGAAGAAATAATAAAAACTAAAAAAACCTCTATGTAAGTTTTAAAATCCAAAGCTATGTGGTTTGGGGGAAAAAAACAAAACAAATAAACAAACAAACAAACAAAAACTCCACTATCCCCAAATTTAATCTAAAAAGCCTCTTTTGGGTTTCAATGCTCTACAAAAAGATAATTCAGATACTCACAGAATTAATCTGGGATCTTCCAGAAAAGCTAGAAAATAAATTCAGATTTGATCATGTTTTGCTACACATGTGCATACATTGGAGGGATTCACAGCTGTTGGACAATATTTTCAGCAAAGCAAATGAAATTTTTCTTTTAAGATAATTGAATAAAGTCTATATAAAGTTAATGTTATCAATACAGAGAGCAATATAATATAATTCCTTTTTAAATCCCTGGTATATATGCATTCATTATTTCAATCAATTACTTATCATGACTACTGTGGGCAAACTACTCTGGAAGGTGACATGGGAGGATATAAAGCTCACTTAACAGTTTTAAAATTTAGAAAAGCCTAAAAGAAATTTACTATGGGCTGAATTATGCACCTCCAAAATTAATATGTTGAAGTCTTAGACACAGTACGTCAGAATATGACTGTAGTTGGAGATAGGGTCTTTAATGGTAGTGATTAAGTTAAAAATTAGGCTATTGGGATGTGCCTTGATCCAATCTGACTAGTGTCCTTAAAAGAAGAGGACATTTGATTACACAAATGGATACCAGGGGCATGTGTGCCCAGACAGTAGACCCTATGATGACACAGGATAAGATGTCCATCTACAAGACAAGGAGAAGAGGACTCATGAAAAATCAAATCTGCCAAAACCTTTATCTGGGACTTCCAGGCCCCAGAACTGGGGGGGAAAAGAAAAAATTCTGTATAAGTTAACCAGTCCATGGTATTTGTTATAGCAACCCCAGAAAACTAATACAATGTATACCACTTTCTAAAATGACTTGGAAACGAGAATTAATAGACTTTTCCACATCTGAGTGTTCTTCAGAGACCATGGTTTATATCTGTAAAACATCTCATAATATGCTTATTTTTCAGTGTTATAATTGTTTAGTCTACTTTCCTTTCCAGGTAGATTATAAACCACTCAAGAACAACAACAACAACAAAAATCATGTATTACTTATGTACTTGACATATGGAGCATAGATTTATGCCTTGTAGTATAGGTTAAACAACTGTCTGTTAAGTGAATGTTTGAATTGGTTACTAGAGGGGAAACTGTGAAAGAAGAAATTCTATGCATCTAGGCCATAACGTGTCATCATTAAATGTTAATGAAAGCAAAGAAAATTCTAACAGGGGACCAAGTTTAGGTAAATGCATTGAGTTGAGTTTAGATACAGTAAGCATATGTGTCTGGTGTGCATCTACATTAAACAATGCTTAATGCAAGAAATTTGGGGTGAATATAGAACTGTATACGTAAAAATAAGAGTCACCAAGATATATACACATAGTAAAACCATGTAAATAAATGGTATACCATAGGGAAGAAAGAAATAGGGGTAAGAACAGAACCCTGAGAATCACGGATATTAAAGAATTAGATATAAGAGAAATTACCAGTGACGAAGTTGAAAGGAGCACCAAGGAAATTACCAGTGATGAAGTTGAAAGGAGCACAGAGGGAAGAGTTAGATTAAAAAAAGAAAGAAAAAGAAAAGAAAATCCAGTACCAGAAAGGGGAAGGAAAAAAAAAAATTCAAGAAATGGATAATCAAACTTGTCAAATACTGAATAGAAAGTAAAGGAGATGAGGACTGAAATAATAATAAATAATTATGAAGTGAAATAATAGCAATAATTATAACCTCAGTAGAATAGATATAAAGTCTACAAATAAAAGGAGAAAGAGTTGCATGTGTTAGTTGCTACTATTGCTCATTAATACATAGTTTTTTTCTTCCACGAACACAAAAGTCTACCCTTCCCTGTGACATACAGGTGGGTGAGATCAGGTGACTAGTGAAATGTGAGAAAAAATTAAATGTCACACTTTGACTAACATATTTAATTACCATGGAAAGCACCTCTGTGTCTTTTCCTACTGCTGTGACCCTGAGAGTCACATATCCAAGAAGTGCAGCTTTATCAGAAGGGTGTTGAGTAACTTTGTGGAGCAAGGTTCCACTATACTGATTGATACAATGAGCCATGAAGAAATTGAAATGGTTTACCTAGGCGGATATTTTAGGTGTTTTCTGATGGATAACTAGTAAAACAGTAGGATGGTAGTTTGAGAGGTAAATGAAATGAAGGTAAGTTTTGAGTTGAGTGACGATATTTTGTAGCTAAGGAGAATGGATAAGCAAAGTGAATGGTTGAAAACATTAAGGTGTAATTAATCAAAGAAACATCCAGAGAAAATAAGACAAAATTTCCAGCTCCTCGAGCAGCTGTATGAATAAAATGCATGGCGGAGTTTACCACAGGCTTGTGGCTATGAGGTAAGTACCAAATGTTACCCAGAGGTAAAGCCATGTAGAGAATGAATGAGGAATGGAGGCATAGCTGTAATTGTATCTACTACTCCAGGATGAGTGACAAGATGAATTAATACTGACATGGATAATAGTAGCAGGGCAACTACTGAAGTGTTAAGAAGCTCTAAAAATAGTCTGTTATTGTTACTGTGAAAATTGAACAAACTTTAGAAGTAGCCAGGAAAGAGAAATGGTTAATTTCATCTGAAGACTATCAGGGAACGAAGAGGACAGGGGGTAATAGTCTAGTAAGTGTTTTAGATGATACACAAGAGTTTGATTAGGAGATGCATTAGCGGAAGGTATTTCAAGTAGAGAGATCTACCTTGGATGTAATACCAGTACATCATTGGGTGTTTCAGAAATATAAGCAATGTAGAATAATAAAGCTATGTGGAACTAAGGAAAATTAGGCAAATTCCAAATATCTGTTCTTTATTTTCCTTGCTTAGGACTTGAATTTTATACTACAGGGAAAATGAATCAGTTAAGTCTGTTAAACAATACAGCTGTGTATAACATCTTCCATTCTAAGAAGATTATATCACCGAATAACTAATATCATTTAAAGTTCATAAAAAATGTATCAAAGTTTGCATATCTTACAGACTTCTATGTGATTCAATTTGTTTAATTGGTTATTTGGTATTGTAATAATAATTTGTAGAGTGCTAGTTTATCCTCAAAACAGGTGTGCTAACATCATAGTTTCAAAATTGACAATTATTTTGCCAGGCCTACCAAGGGCTTACTGAAATTTTGTCATTGAACTTTTTGGTCCATTTTGCAAAGTAGACATAAGAAGAATAATTGTTCTCATTTTTTGTGTGAAGGAAACAGGAGTATCAACAATTTTAAAAAGGAAGAAATCATGTAATGGAGTTATATGACAAAATTAGCTAAGTGATGTGGAAAGCAAAATACAGAATAACCACTGTAGTATGTGTCTGGATTCAAAGTGATTTTGATGTTTTCTATTACTTAAAGGGACCCATTCCAGCTACATAAGCAGATTTATTTCAATATGGTCATATTTAAACTTTTGATGCTTTGCCTTAGTGCTTATTGTTATATTTGTGATCATCTCTATGGTAATACTTTGAATCTGTTCCAAATTTACTATGCCAACTTATTTTGTGATGCCTCAACTTTTGGCAGTGTTCTAAACAATTCTGAGGGATGAAAAATGTAATCGTTTTTAAAAACTCCTCAAAATAACAAAATTCTGACATTTGCTTAAGAAGTCTTCCAAAATAAGCTCTATTGCCATTTTGAGAGAAAGTTTCTACTTAGTCAACTCTGAGTATACTTGCTTCTTTATTTTCAATTTCACACTATCTTGTCACTAACTTAACCATCAATCATTTTGCATCTGTACCCTATCGTGTTTTTTCTATCCCTTCTTTATAGCAATTGTCTCACTGTTGTGATTACTCTGTCTCCTCCAAGAAGCTCCTCAAGGAGGATTATTTTTTAATCTCTAACTATATTTAATAAATTTCAAAACATTTGTTTGAATAATATTTTCATCAAAGACAATAAACGTCAAGTTAGTTTTCTAAGATGCTAAGCTGCCTAAATTTAAACATTAGTCCAAAAAAATCTATAGCCATAGTTATATCTAAAACATTTCTGAAAAAAGTCCTGAAATTTCTTACGTCAAGATGGGGTATAATCATCAGTAGTGATTTTGGATTGTAAAGCAAATACTATAATAGATAAGATAAAGATATAAACACTAAAATAAGATATACATAGGGAACTTACACAGTATATAGGAATTTCACACATATCTCATTCTTGAAACGACCATATATAGAGGGTAGGACTTGCATTGTTATCCTTCTGTTTCAGAGGAGAAAAGTGAAAAAAAAACAAAACCTTAAGTTATTTTTCCTAAGGATACCCAACTACTAGATGGTACTGGGATTTTAACCCAGGTTTCCCAGCTCAAAGTTTGCATTCTTTCTAGTAAATCATTACATAAGTTCAACAGGCAAGGAGTTATGCAATGAAAAAAAAAAATCTGTATTAAAACAGTGAAATCACAGAAAATGAGGATAAAAATTGTGTATGAGGACCATTAATAAAATAACAGGCAGTCTCTAAGGAGAATTTAGAAATGAAGTGAATTTTTACATGTGCCTAACTAACAAGGTTGTAAAATGGAATAAACTCAACTTGTATTGCTATGAAGAGCTGAAGAAATTAAAACAGTTACCTACAAATTAAATTTACGTAAGGCTCAAAACACAAGAAATAGGCCAATGTGCAGTCATGAAATAAAATGCTACGTTCACTTTATTTTGAAATTATAATTAAGGGGGGAAAGTCAAACACTAACATAGTCCACTGTTATCGAATACGTACATACCTAACCACTTTCAAGGTCTCAATCATCTTTAGAACAAAATGCACTACAGAGGTCAAGCATGGAAGGGTCAGAAATAACAGGAAAGATAAACACCATTTATTTCCCTATGAAGAAAATTTGTAACTAGTGATGCAGTACTTATATTACGCTGACATATAGGCTCTTAAGACTTATGTTGAAAGCTAGGTACAGGAAAATAATAATGTGCAATTGTGCGTAGTTTTGAAGGATGGTGGTAGCATCAGTGTTACTTTGTCCTTGCTGACTAAATCACTCTTGTTTATTGGAACCTACTTTAAGAGCAAAATATTTGCAAAACACTAGGGTTGAACCTAATGGATAAAGATTTTGTATTGCCTTTGAGATGCTATTCTACAGAGGCATCATTTAAAGTCTCACATTTGCATCAAATTAATGTCAACATTGTTTGCAAAAGTTTGGGCCGTTCTGAAAAATTCTGTTAACCAAAGCCAGAGAATTTCTTTACCTTTTAACTTTATTTTTCATTTGTCTTTCACTTTCATTTTTCTCCTAATAAGATGGCAAAGTAAAACAGATGTATGTCTTGTGTATAACAAGGTTTTAGATTCAGAAAACTAGGCTTCAAATCCAAATTGTGTTGCTTACTAGTTAAAAGCCCACATGCAAGTTATTTATGCTACTTCATCTATTATTTTTTTAAAAAAAAACATAAAAAAGATGAAATTATCACCTATCAGAGTGGATATTAAATTATACAATATGTGTCTGAGAACACAAAGCCATGCCTTTTAAATAATTGGTACTAATTATATCTTTGTGGAAGAGTCTGATATTTGCATTTCCAAAAAGTATGTTTCTCCTTCAGAACCCTTGATGCTGTATGAATTAGAATGGGACCTAATTATAATTTCCTCCCTTTACAACCAAGGATAATCCATCAAATCAGTCGTAACAGAAGTTGAGTTGTGCTTTCCTTATTATTGGTCATATTCTTCTTCCTCGGTATGCTAATTTCATTCAGGCTGGTGGACAGATGCAGTGACTAATGATGCAGCAGCCATCTTGAGAGTAAAATGATAGAATTCCCTAAAATGTGAGTATGTTCAAGTAGTATTTAGAAAATATTTGGTTCCTTGATGCCATTGTGTTTCTGTCCCACCAATACTAAAAGGCTTATCTCTGAACGTCTTGTTTGAGAACATGAGAAAAATAAATAACTATTTGGTTAAGACATTCTATCAGGTATTTTATAACATGCATGTCAACACAATCCTCACAGAAGTAAGGTTTCATGGATATACTAATGCATGTTCTTAGAGTCATTTCTGCTATGAAAGATCTTACCTTATGTGTTATGACTATCATACTTTAATGGGATAAAGATGGCTCATTTAAAAATTATCCTTGAAACAATTTATCTATCAACTTTATAGGAAACAATAAAAGCTAATTGTTAAATCAAATAGAAACTATATTGAGTAACCACTATGTCCAAGGTGCACAGTACTTTAAATGTATGTCAACACAAGTTTTTGCAAATCTCATAGTACTCACAAAGTAAAAACCTAGACTAGATTCACAAAATATAAAAGAAAATTTGAGTATACCACTTCAAAATATCACTAATTTGCAATGAGAAATTCAAAACTAAACAAGGAAACTACAAAGCTGCCAGAAAACAATTTAAAAAGAGCATTAGTAACTCCTTACCTATCAAAAACTATTCTAAATGTAAATGGTTTAAATTCTTCAATCAAAAGGCATAGAGTGGCAAAGACTAAAAAGACAAAATCCTGTCTACATACTGCCTATAAGAGACTAAATTCAGCCTAAATTCAGGCTGAAAGCAAAAGAGGGAAAAAGATATTTCATGTAAGTGGAAATCAAAAGAGAGCAGGAGTGCCTATATTTATATCAGAAAAAAAGTAGACATTAAGCCAAAAACAATAACAAAAAACAAGGAAGGTCATCACATATTGATACAATTCATCAAGAAGATGTAAGTAACAGTCATCAATATATACGCACCCAACATTGGAACACCTAAATATATTAAGCAAATACTAACAGATCTAAAGGCAGAGACAGACGACAACAAAATAATAGTAGGGGATTTCAGTGCATATGTTCAGCAATGGATAGATCATCTACACAGAAGATGAAAGATGAAAAAGGAAACATTGGACTTGAACCACACTTCATATCAAATGGGCCTAACAAACATAGAACACTTCATCCAAAAGCATCAGGATGCATGTTCCTCTCAAGCACACAGAGAATATTCTCCAGAACAGATCATATGACAGGCCACAAGTCTTAGAAAATTTAAGAAAATTAAAATCATACCAAATACTTTTTTCTGATCACAATGGTATAAAACTAGAAATCAATAATGGTAGAAACACTTAAAAATTATCGATATGCACAGATTATAAAACATACTCCTGTATGAATAAGTCAAAGATAAGAATCAAAAGGGAATTTAAAAAAAATACCTTGAAACAAATGAAAATGGAAAACAAACATACCAAATCTATGGGATGCTGCAAACCCAGGTCTAAAAGGGAAATGTACAGCAGTAAATCACTATATTAGGAAAAAAGAAAGACCTTAAACAACTCAACTCTACTCTTTAAGGAACGTGGGGGGAAAAAAAAAAGAACCAAATAAGCCCCATGTCAGTTTAAAAAAGATAAAACAGGGAAAATAGGGCCAAGAAAAACAAGAAGAAAGATCAACAAAACTAAGAGTTGATATTTTAAAATGACAAGTACAATTGGCAAATATTTAGCTAGTTCAACTAAGAAAAGAGAGAGACTTAAATAAATAAAATAATCAAAGAGGAGGCATTACAGCTAATTCTATTTGAATCATCTGAGCATTTTTTCTTTAAAATATACATGTTTGCCAATTATATCAGAATCTCTAGAAATTTAGCCTGTATAAAAATATGATCCATTTTAAGAAACACTGTCCTTACGGCTAGGCACTCTTAAATAAATATTAAATAGGGAAAAGACATACATTTTCCAAAGTGGAACCTGAAAAAAATGCAGCATTCAGAGCTGCAAATTGCAGGCATTTTTATATTTCTGTAAAATATAATTAAACTTTTGTTTAATTTTCAAAATTTTCCTAAGCATACTAATTCACTGAATGGGTTGATCAGTATTGCTAAAAAATAATTTCAACATCTACTAGTTTTCAGTTATTTGTTTTTGCTGGAGGATGAGTGTGTGTGTGTGTGTGTGTGTGTGTGTGTGTGTGTGTGTTGTCTAATGGGCTGCATCATTTTATGTCTAGTATATATGAAATCCAGTCTAATTACCAACAGAAATTCGGTTAATGCAAATACTTTTGTATTACTGTTTGAAATGTTATATAATTTATACAGTACAAAATATATTTTATTAAACTAAATAACCATAACCAGATAAACAAATTCTGCAAGCAACATTTCTACAAACTTAGAGTATCCTTTGAACAGTGGGAAATTTATGCAAGTTTATACGTAATAATTTATATTGTTTAGTTTAGGTACTACATAATATAACCAAACTAAAACAAGTTTGCAAAGACTGACTGCTTGAAAAATCCTGTAATATGTTCAGTACACATTTATATGGGTCTAGTTTGACACTGGTATGATTAGTGAAATCCTAGACCATTTCTCTAAGAAGCAGCAGAAACAAGACAAGCTCAAGGGATCATTCATTGTAAACAGGATTTGGGTGTAGGGTTAAAAAGGACATCAAGACCAGATTTTAAATTGATTTCAATAGCAGTCTGTCGGGGGGTGGTGGGGATAGCATGTATTCAATTAGACTCTTTGAAGAATTTTGAAGAATGGAATGGCAAAATGAAATCTACATTTTAGCAAAATTAAGTTGGCAGAGCTATACTAGATGAATTGGCCGGAATAACAGTTTAAGGGCAACACACCAGTTAGGAAGCTATTACGGTCCAACTCAAATGTGGTGGTAAAGAGTTATAGGAATAGCAATGGAAATATTACAATTAAAGAAATACATTACATTTCAGTATGACCTCAGAAAGGACAGAGATATAAAAATTACTCTGAAGATCTGAATTCCAAGTAGTCCAGAAAAATGTTGATGAATGTTATTGGGAAATAGGAAAAGGGAAAAGATACAACACCTGAATTTATAATGTAAGACATAAAGTGGTATATCAGAACTAGAATAAATATGGGGCCTAGATATAAAAATCATGTAAACAATTCTAAATTCCTCCTTAGAGACAGTAGTAGTTCAATAGAAAAATTTTCTAGAATAACACTGATTGCCATTTGTTAGTCTTAGACTGAAACCATTTCCCCTGCTCAACGATTTGCCCAGTTTAATTTGTTGCCTTTGTATCCATGAAAGACCTTCTCATACATCTTCAGTGTGCTCTTAACAGGCCCTTTATGGTTCTCTTATCGATCTCGGATAATACTCAGAAAAATCAAGAAACACAAAGATTTTTCTATAAACTATAATATATTTTTACTCTGGGTCTCTTCATTAAAAAAAGGCAAGATACATTCTATTGCATTCTTCTCTGAGATTGAACAACATAGATTAACATTTCAATGATGTGCTTCCTATAATTATTATCTAGAAGTTTTATTAATCTATCCCTTATACTAAACCATTTACGTTACTCATTTAATGTAACAAATGTGATTTCTAATAAAATGTGAATTATTCACTACAGGTATTTTGAATCAGCATTATTTAAAGATGAATACATTCTATTTGAAACTTATTGTATTATTATTATTATTCATATAATCATATCTAAATTTTTCAAGTAAAATTTAAAAACTTATACAATTAAGACCCCCCGCTTTCAGGAATTCCAGATATGAGTATTCTATTTTTAGATGAGTCTGTTGACACACAGATAAGTTAAAATATTCACTTACAGTTACATAGTCAGATTTTAGCAGAACTAGACATAGATCCCAATAATTTAGACTCCACTTTCATTGTTTCTTCCTTTATTCTTAATCCCCTTCAATAGCTTTTCCAGACATTGTTGTGGACAGGAAATGCTATGTTTTGGATTTATAATGTTAAGGAAGAATGATCAACATAAGGGACATAAATTGAATAATAATGAAAAATTAGTCTTGTGTCCTTGGCAAAAGCACAACAAGCACACTATAATTAATTGCAGCTGTTTTCACATAGCGATTGTGCAGTTTTCCTTCCTTCCCAGGAGTTGCTGAATCAGGTTATGCAGCAAAGTTGATGTATACCATCCGTGGAAATGAGATGTTTTAGATGCACTGTTCTCAGATGCCAGGATGGATGACAGTGTGAGATATAATCCTTTCCTGTTTAATGCAACCCAAACCAATCTACATTCTAGAAGTCATTTGATTTCTCCCCTCTGTAGTGCTATCAGATAGCAACTAGCTCTCTGGGGACTCCATTCATGCTGAGATTGCACTAGTTAGTGATTACACTGCTGAATCAGTCTGTAATCAATCTTGCATCCTACTGATCTTCATTGGAGTTTTTATTTTGATCACCAACTAATGGGAAACACAGCATGTTAAAGAATGGTATAGTTTCATCTAATTGTAGCTCCATTGAAAAGGCCTCTGTGTACTCTTGTATTCACCTTTCAATGAAAGTGTTCATAATACAGTCAATTTCTAAAGTCAAAACAGATAATTATCATAGAGTTAGCTTAATTTATGTTTAGTATAAATACATCATTTAAGAATTTTACATGTTCTCAAAACAAATACAGTTTTCTATTATAAGTTAAAAATGTGCTTTACTTCTATTTCCTTATTTATTGTCAATTCAGGCACAGTCATAGATACTTGGATAAGTACTCAGATGGGCTTCATAATTAGGAAATGACCCGGCCAATTTGTGGATGTAGTAGAAACACTACATCTGTAGTCATATATGTATGTGTGTGTGCATATATATATATATATATATATATATACACACACACACACACAAACACACACACACACACACACACACACACCCCAAAAAAGTATACACATTTTAAGAAAGGAAAGAGACTATTAAAATTGCAATACTCAATATATACCAATAACAAAAGATGAATGCAAGTCTAGTTTGACGACTGCAATTACAAGAGGCGCTCAAAGTGATTACCATCAGGATCCAGACACTTCTGATTATGGCAACTAGTGCTTTAGCAATGTTGACCAAAGTGTCCATTTGTATATATATTTTTTTGTCATCCCTGGTATATATATGAAGCAATAATTTGGGACACACAGGTATTGAAATAATACCTATTGAAAAGAAGATGGAGGTAAATGAAGGTGAAAACTTGTGTTCTTACAACATTGCCAATAAGCATTTCAAGAAGGGAGACTTGATGGACCAGATTACCAAATTATCCATATTCATGTCTGCCTTAGTTTGAGTTTTACAAAAAAGAAGAATCTGAGAAAGTGACTAGAATGTATAAGGTCATGTGGAGGTGCGTTCTAGAGAACTATGATGGAGATGAAGGAGAAAGAAGAGTAACATATGGAATAAAGAAAAGAAAACATATTCAACATCCACAAGTCAATCAAAGTGATATACTCTATTAACAAAATAAAGCATAAAAAGCATATTAACATCTCAGTAGATGCAGAAAAAAGCTTTTCACAAAATTCAACTTTCATTTTTGAAAAAAACTCTGAACAGCGTAGGTGTAGAGGGATACCTCAATAAAGGCCATATATGAAAAGCCCACACATAACATCATAGTCAATGGTGAAAAGCTTAAAGCTTTTCCTCAAAGATCAGGAATGTGACAAGGATGACCATTCTCACCACTTTTATCAACATAGTATTGAAAGTTCTAGCCACAGCAATTGGACAAGAAAAATAAATAAAAGGCATTCAAATTGGAAATGAAAAGTAAAACTGTCACTCTATAAATATGACAAAATATTATACATACAAAACCTTAAAGGCCCCACCAAAAAAACTGTTAGGACTAACAAACAAATTCAGTAAAGTTGCATGATACAATATCAATATACAGAAATCTGTTGTGTTTCTATACATAGTAACAAACTATCAGGAACATAAATTAAGAAAACAATCTCATTAACAACTGCATCTAAAAGAATGAAATACCTAGGAATAAATTTAACTAAGAGGTGAAATAACTGTACAATAAACCATAAGACATTTATTAAAGAAACTGAAGAGGACACAAATAAAAATATATTTCACGCTCATGTATTGGAAGAATGTTGTTAAAATGTCTATGCTACCCAAAGCAATCTACAAATTCAGTGCAATGTCTATCAAATTTTCAATGGAATTTTTTACAAAAAAAAAAATCCTAAAATTTTTATAAAATTGCAAAAAACAAAACAAACACAACAAAAAACTCAAATAGCCAAAACAATCTAGAAAGCAAGAATAGCTGGAGGCATCAAACTTCCTGATTTCAAACTATATTACAAAGCTATAGTAATCAATAGTATACTATTGGCATATAAACAAACACATAGATCAATAAATAGAATAGAGAGCCCAGAAATAAACCCATGCAACTATCATCAATTACCTTATGACAAAGAAGCCAAGAATATACCATGAGTAGAATAGTCCATTCCATAAATGGTGCCGGGAAAACTGGATAGACACATAAAAAATAATACAACTGAACTACTATCTTACACCATAGATAAAAATTAACTCAAAATGGGTTTGAGACTTGAATGTAAGACCTCAAACCATAAAACTCCTAGAAAAAAACATAGCAGGTAAGCTCTTTAACATCAGTCTTGACAATGACTTTTTTGGATTTGACATCAAAAGCATGGCAACAAAAGGAAAAATAAATAAGTGGGACTACATCAAACTCAAAAAGCTTTATCACAATGAAGGAAACCATCAACAAAATGAAAGGCAACTATAGAATGGAAGAAAATATTTGTAAATGATATATCTGGTAAGGGTTCATATCCAAAATATATAAGGAACTCAGACTACTCAATAGCAAAAAATAAATAATCTGATTTCAAACATGAGCAGAGGATCTAAATAGACATTTTTCCCTAAGAAGACAGGATGGCCAACAGGCACATGAAAAGATGTTCAACATCACTAATCATCAGGGAAATGCAAATCAAAACCATAAAGAAATATCGTCTCACACCTGTTAGAATGACTATTATCAAAAATACAAGAAATTGCAAGTGTTTGCAAAAACGTAGAGAAAGGGAACTTTTTGCACTGTTGGTAGGAATGTGAAGTATGGCAGCAGCTATGGAACAGTATGGATGCTCTTCAAAATGCTAAAAATAGAACTACCAAATTATCCAGCAATTCCATTGTAGGGTATTTGAGTAAAGGAAATGAAATCACTAACTTGAAAAGATATGTGCACCCCCATGTTCGTTGCCACATGATTTACAACAGCCAAGAAACAGAAGCAACCTGTGTCCATCAATGGATGAATGAATAAAGATATGTTGTATACATACAATGAAATATCATTCAGCCATAAAAATAAATAAATAGATAAATAAATAAATAAATCTTGCCATTTGCAAAAACATGGATGGACCTTGAGGGCATTATGCTAAACGAAATACATCACACAGGGAAAGCCAAATGCTATATATCATCTCATTTATATGTGGAATTTTAAAAATGAACTCATAGATACAGAAAACAGATTTACAGTTGCCAGATATAGGAGATTGGGGATTGGTAAAATGGATGAGGGTGGTTCAAAAAGACAAACTTCCAGTTATAAAATAAGCCATGAGGATGTGCACCATGACGACTATTGTACAGCAGGTCCCTGAATAACATCATTTCTTTCAACATCATTTCATTATAATGATTAGGAAAATATATCAATTCCTGGCCAGGGCCACTATCTGTGTAGAGTTTGCATGTTCTCCCCATGTCCGTGTGGGTTTTCTCCAAGTACTCAGGTTTTCTCCGACATCCCAAAGATGTGCACGTGAGGTGATCTTATGTACCCAAAGTGTCCCAGTCTAAGTGAGTGTGGGTGTGTGTGAGTGAACCCTTGGATGGAAGTGTTTCCTGCCCAAGAGTGGGTCTTACTTGGCATCCTCACCTGCCAGGATGGCCTCTGGCCACCCACGACCCTGAACTGGAAAGAGCAGTTGGGAAAATAATTATCTTACTTGTTTTCATTAATTTTTTTAAAATCTGCGTATAACGCACATTTATTTCAATGCTTAGTAACAAGTGTCTTGGGTCTTTATTTAGAAGTTTGGTGATGTTTCAGGGACCAGAAATATGCCATAGGGATTTAACTCTTGCTTATATCAATTAGCCTATACTAAAATTGGTCTTGATATAAGGTGTTTCACTTAAAGACGAAGTTTCCAAGAATCTACTGATGATATTAAATGAAGACTCAATGTATATTTGAATATTGCTAAGAGATTACATTTTAAAAATTCTCTGAACACATAATGTGATGTATAGATGATGTATTACAGAATTGTACACCTAAAACCAATGTAACTTTACTAGAAATGGTCACTCTAATACATTTATTTAAAAAAATGAAAGAAAAAAATGTTCTCATCAAAAAAAAAAGGAAAGAAAGAAAAGAAAATGTAACTGTGCGGTGATGGATATTAACCAGACTTATTGTGGTGATCATTTCACAATACATACAAATATCAAACCATTATGTTGTATACCTGAAACTATATGAAAAAAAAAAGAAAATATAACTTAATTATTAAATTGATAACTGTTGGGAACAAATCTGTCTTGTTCAGCATGCTCTGATGAAACAGGTAAACCTGTGCCTCAGAATTTTTCTTTGAAGAATGGGCAACTATGCATTTATTCAGGATTTTGTGTCTTTCAGTTGAGGTTTTTCCCAAGGTATAAATACCCAGTGCTGACTTGCAGAGGCTGCAAAGCTCTAAACATTGAGAAAGTCACTGGGTACAAAGGCTGGAGGATGAGACTTGGAGGATGCTTGAGAAAGGACATTACTTGTCTACATGGTCCTGTCAACCACAATTGGAAAACTACCAGTGAGTCAAGTGAATGTGCCACAGAACACCTAAAATTGTGTGACAAAATCTGACAGTTTTTAAATTTGTGAATTCAGTTACGTATATTGTACTCTCTGATCCCAAGATTCCTTGTCTGTGACACAGAGACATTAACAGAATTGATGTAATTCAGGTTCACAAGGGGAACCTGGGAAGAATCAAAATGAGATGATGCACATTCACGTCTCTAGAGTCTGGAAAGCCCTAAGGTAGAGTGTAAGCACCATTCGCAAAGACATTTCAGTGACTGTCTTAATCCATTAGGGTTGCTATATAAAATAGCATACAGTGAATGGCTTATTATAATATTAATCTATTCCTCATAGTTCTGGAGGATGGCAAGTCTAAGATCAAAGCACTGGCAGATTTGGTGTCTGGTGAGAGCCTGCTCCTGATTCAGAGAGGGTGACTTTTTGCTCTGTTCCTACATAATGGAAGGGGCAAAATAATTCTTTTGTAAAGGCACTAATCCCACCCATGAACACTCCACCTTTAAGACCTAATCACCTCCAAAAATCCCGTTTCTAGGTAGCATCACATTGGGCATTAGATTTTAACACACGAATTTGGGGGTGACATAAACATTTAGTTCATTGCAGTGGTTTTCTTAGTATAAATCTGAAAGGTGGCATAATCCATATAATTACGGTGATATGCACACTGGGAATGCAGGCGGAAAGACTCGTAAGGTCAGCATTCAAATCTTATTTCTGCCACTTACTATTATTTTTATAACAGCTTTATTGATGTATAATGTATAAGCCATGAAATTTACCCTTTTAAAATATCAATTCAGTGTTGTTTTTTTTATATTAACAGATTTTTGAAATCACTATTAGCACTTTTAGAATGTTTTGATCATTCCCAAAAGAAGCCACCTATCTATTAGCAATCACTCTCTATTTTCCCTATCCCCCATCTCCTGACAACCACTATTGTCTAAATTGAATTTTTAATCAGAGGTATTTCATATAAATGGAATAATATAAGGTGTGACCATTTTTACCAGTTTCTTTTACTTAGCCTAGATTTTCAAGGTTTATTCATGTTGTAGTATGTTTCAGTACTCCATTTATTTTAGTTGCCAAATAATATTTCATGTTATATATTATATATGTTATAGATATATGACATATGTATGTAATAGATAAGACATATGATATATATGCCAAGTTTTGTTTATTCATTGATCGATTCAATTAGATATAATCATTACTTATTCAATACAAATTGATGTTTGCATTGTTTCTACTTCTTGGCTATTATAAATAATGCTGCTGTAAATATTTACATACAAGTTTTTGCATGGACATATGTTTTCAATTACTCGGGTATATACCTAGAAATGAAATTACTTATCACATGTAACACTATGTTTAACATTTTAAGGAGTGACCAAACCATTTCTCCTAGTAGGTGCATCATTGCACAACTTCACTAGCAACAAATGAAGGGTCTAATTTCTCCACAGCCTCGTAAGTTGTTACTGTTACTGTTACTAACACTTGTTACTGTTCATCTTTTATGATTATATTAGGTTGGTGCAACAGTAATTTGGTTTCAAAGGTTAAAAAAAAATTGCAAAAACCGCAATAACTTTTGTACCAACCTAATAGTCATCATAGGAGGGCTAAAGTGGGATTTCATTATGAGTTTCATTTGTATTTCTCTAATAGCTGCGAATGTTAAACATCTTTTAATGTGCTTATTGTTTATTTGTACATGATCTTTGGTGAAATTTCTATTCATTTTTAAATGGGTTATTTCTTTTTTATGATTGAGTTGTGAGTTTTTATATATTGCATATATAAGCCCTTTAGCTGATATATGATTTGACATTACTTTCTCTCATTGTGTGGATTGTCTTTTTACTTTTTTATTTCATCATATTAGCACAAAAAATTTACTTCAGAGAAGTCGAATTTATCTGATTTTTTTCATGCCACTTGTGATTTTGGTGTAATGTCTCTAAAGACATTACCTATTTCAAGATCCGAATGATTTACTCCTGTTTCCTTCCAAGACTTTTACAATTTTAGCATTTAAATTTAGATTTATGATCCAGTTTAGCTAATTATTTGTATGTTGTGAAGTATGGTTCCAGCATCACTCATTTTTGTGTGGCTATCTAGTTGTCCCAGCAAATACTATGGGAGTAGGGAAAGTTTAAAACAACACAAAGTTATCATTCTTTCCAAGATTTGGCCATCTTTCATTAATCAATGCTCACAGATTACAGTAAGCCTTCAATTAATTTCCAGACTTATAAATTAAAAAAAAAAATGATTTGACAATTTGTGCCATTGTCCTAATTGCTGTTATAAATGAGCAGATTTTCAAGGTTTTCATTCTGACATTTCAGAAGTGCTTCTCCCCCCTGCCACTTATATTTATGTGACCTTAAAATTTTCACATAACATTCTGAAACTCAATTTATATAAAATTAGAATTTTAACATTTGTCTTACATTTTTCCCTCCGCAGGATTATGAGGATAAAACAAATACTTGACTTTTTTATGCTGTAATAAAATAAAAACAATATTTTATGCACCGTGTGTTAGGTACTATGACAGGTGCTTTATGCTTAATACTTTTAACCTCCAAATAAACACACAAGGTAGGTATTTCCTCTATTTTAAATATGATAGAATTTAGATTCAAGGCAATATGAATTATCTCCTCAAAGCTATACATCTAGCAAGAGCAAAAGCAGGAATACAAACTGATGACTAGTTACCTGCCTTCTAGGATGTTACTCTACAAAATACAATGCTCAAGAAAGCTAAGGAGGAGGAATAGGGAAATGATGATGATGATCTATTATCTTTTCTACCATAAACATTATATTAAAACAATAATCATATCATCTCAGTAAAGCATAGAGATAATTCTGTTCAGTTCATTCTTTATGTAAATCCCAATCAGTAAAGATCTGATATCATTGCTCACTAAAGGTAAGATATGGTAATCTTATAAAATGTTCACTAGTGACAAGGTTGTGACAGCTTAATTTGGAGCATTATTATAAATTGCATAATGTATAATTCCCACAACTGTGGATTATGACCATATTGTTTAGTGGAAATTATTCAGAATAAAAGTATCTTCAGTTTTAACAATGATGGATAATTTTTACAATCCTTTTGCCACAATTATATAATCTATCTTGCTAAACAGCAGTTAATTTTGATAGAAATATCGAAAGATGATAGGTCAACAGCCCAACCTTCTTTACAGGTAGTTGATCAATAACTCTGGCTCAATTTATTGTGACTTTTTGCAAAGCCTTAGTTGGAATGCCTGGACACTTTAAAATATTTATTTTATTACTTTCTACTTAATTTCTGTGTTACTTGTACCCACTTATCATTGGTTAACTAAGCAATCAAACAGTTATTAACTGTGTTATGCCAGAGACATTCTGGGAAATTACAGAGTATTTTTTTTTTAACTTCATGACAGGACTTAATACTTTAAAGATGGCAAACATAGTATATATATACTTAAATAAGATTTTTTTCAAGCTAAAAACCTTCTCATTCTTTCCGTTTTCTGTTTGTTGGTTTTCCTTATAAAGGAGTGTATTTGGCCAAATCATAGTCCTGGTTACCTCTTTGTTTATTCCTGTGTATCAAAGTCTCTCTTAAAATGTTTTATCTGCAACATCTTAATTTGTAGAGCTTGACACTAAGCCAAGAAAATTAATTCCTTTTCAAATACCTGTTTGTTTATTTATCTGTTTTGTTGTGCTTATCTTTGAGAGAAAAATGTTTTATTAGAGAATCAGTATTTGACAATGTGACTCTGAAATCAGTAGACCTAGATTCAACTCAATGTCTGTCACTTACTAGTTCTGTGACCTTAGTGGAGTACTTCGCTGCTTAGCCATTATTTGGAGATGGAACTGAGAGATGTGCAGGAGCGGCATAGAAACCAGTTAGGATATTATGGCAAGAGTCCAAGGAGATAAGACGTGTGCCTTAATGAATGCAATGCTTTATTAAGCAAATACTAATAGCCACATTTTCTGCTGGGTGCCAATGACATAAAATTAGATAAGTCATGGATCCTGCATACATGTAATTCAGTCTACGGTAGAAGAAAGATGCATAAAAGACTACCTATAAGCCAAGTTGTTAATTGCCATAATATGGGTGTTAGTCAAATCCTAGGCAACACAAATTGATTCCATTATTCCATATGTGTCCTGACTAACACAGTCCAATGAGGATATTATTTCCCCATTATCTAGGCAATTAACTTCTATTATGCATTTTAAGATTGTATTACCTTTGTTAACTACACCTCACTGATGGATCAAATTAAGCAAGAGAAAAAGAGTTGGTTGATTTTTGCCCTTAATACTTTTATTATTTAAGTTTTTGATCGCACTGGATGATTTTTATCTTCACTCGATGCTTTGGATAAATTTAGGTTTTCAGTGAGTATTTATCATAACGGTACATCAGATTTTACAATATAGTACATATTTTTTGGTAAGCTTTAGGATAGCTAGAAAATGTGTGCTGATAATTTTTTTCTTTATCAGGTGTTGACATCACCTGCTTTCCTGTAATAAAACACCATATCTTCTTAGTGACTTTTTCTAATAGACAGTCTCATGACCTGTTCTTTGATTTGAGGGTTAATTCAATGCTCAGATCTAATTTAAGAAACATCCATGTTAATTCAGTACTCCTGAAAACTTCTGAGAACTTTAGGTTCTAAATATCCTGGTAAAAGTGTGGACCTTTTCAATATAAGGTGAAAGAAAAATCAAAATTTGAAAATCAAATATAAATTTGAATCTCAGTTCTGACACTTGTACCATGGTATGGAAAAAATAATTTTTAGGGTGTGGGTCTCTTCATGCATAAAACAGGACAATGCTTATTTGATGAAGTTATTTCAAAGATTAAATTGTAATAATATTAAAAATCTTAGAGCAATTTCTAGCTTTTGATAAATGTTTAATATGTATTATTAGTGTTACTATCAATATGGCCATATTTGTGTTATTTATTAATTGTCAATTGGTTTCAATATCATAATATTTTTAATGGTGGGTACGGCTACTAGCTTTAAAATTATATGATTTCCAATATTATAACACTTAAATTAAAAAGATATGATATAAAATAAGACAGTAATAATATACCATAAAACATATTTAATGTTCTAAACAATGTTTCAAATTTAATAGTTTTTTCCTACTGAAAATTGCAAAGGGCTTTCTCATTTTCAGAAATAAATTTTGATTGGCAGATTTATCTACAGAAAACAAATAAACATACTGTAATTATAATGTAAATTTTTTGAAAGTAGAAATGCAAATGGTGAAAATATGAAGCAATTTTATGGGAAAAACATATGTAGAAAACTAAGGTAAACTGTTTACACTTTGGGGGTTTTAATTTTTTGTTAATTGGCTAATACCAGCTTAATAAATGGATCAAATTAATTTTATTATGTAAAGGCTCTACAAATGTTAGTTATTATACCTGAAGCCTTCCATAGGCAAATCTGAAAATAAAGGAAATTAGTTCTTCATGTCACTTCTTCCTTGGTAATTCTTTAATATTTAACTTCACTATCGTATATTAAAGACCTAAAGTTACATCATTTACAGGGCAAAGTTCTAGTTTATTTACCTTCTAAACACCATCCATATAGAAACTGTACTTCTCAGCCTCATCATCTTGAAACTATCTACACATCCACCACCAACATGGTTATAAATGACAGCACTATGTTGGGACAAAGTGATCACCATTCCTAGTTGATGGATCAAGGTCAGGGTTTCCAATGCATACTGCTCCTGTGGGAACTATAGCCATGGTAGTATGAGTCTGGATCTGGTATGTGGGAGCAGAGTCGTATTAACAAGAATATTCCTGAAAGAGAATCCAACGACACCTACTATTTAGTTTGTCACACTCCTCTTTGCGTGCCATACTCACATCCTATCCTCACTTTTTCTTGTTTGGTTCTTCTGTTTAGGAAAAGTGCAGAAAATGCGTGATATTTGAAAACAAGCACAGAAGTGGATCTATTAGGCAACTGGCAGATTATCTTCTTTGGCTCCCCATCCATGGGTTGTATTACATATATGTAAGGCCACTTAGAATACGCTGGAATGTAATCCCTTTAAGTCTATATCTGAGGCAGGAGTTGCAAAATTTAAGCCATCATCAAATGCATGGACCAGACAGGCATGGTCCATGCCTCTCAACATCCTTACCAATCATCAATAGTGCCAAAAGACTGATGGGTGTTGAAGATGGATGCGGAGCTGATCCATAACTTTAATCAGATAATAAGTCCAGTGCTAGCTCACATTTTAGGTCTGTGCTTCATACCCTAGTACAATAATGTACTCCAATCATTTGATGTACAGATATATTAATCTGTCAATACATTTTTCTCTACCAAAAACAGTTTGTCTCCACCCACAACTTTTCTGTCCCAGGGATTTATACTCTGAAGTTTTTGACACTATGATTATGTTACTATCTTTTCACGGATTAACTAGAAATACTTGCTCTTGTGAGGGTGCACACATCCATGCAAACTTGTCACTGTGAACATATTCTTCATTCACTATCTCTTTCAAGAATCTTTTTCTTCCCCCACCCGCCGAATAATTCCAAAGCAAATCAGAATGATTGTGGCACGTCTAAAACTTCCCACAGTAAGTTCACAAGACAAAAGATATTCTGTATGGACCACAGTTACTGATCCATGAGTAAGAAATCAAGTTTCTCACAGAATATTAATGGTATATTTGTAAAGACCAGTACACTATTTTAATTTTCATGTTTTAAGCTTCTGATACATGAGCTGCATTATCCAAGGGGATTAACATATTTTATTCAATTGTAATAACACTTTTGTGATGAAAGTATTGTTTTTCCCATTTTCACATTTATAGAGAAGCTAAATAAAGTTACTCTGTTTCTCATATCTAATCAGTGGCTGGATATTGTTCCAAATCTGTATTTTACCAAAATCTACACTGTATAATTAAAATATCCTTCAGGAAAAGGTAACACAAATTTCAAATGAAGCAGCTCAAAATAGAAATTTTTTAGAACAAAAAAAAAAAGAAAAAGCCTAGAGTCAGATAACCTAGGCCTAATGCAAGGCCTACAAGTGCAATCAGCGTGTGAAGTACTTTTTATCCTTCTGCTCATTTATAACTTTGAGAAGTAGTTTATTTAGAACATGAGAGTAGAGCCCTCCGGTCAAAACTCTAGAGTTCATTTCTCATTTCCATCACAAAATTGCCCTATGACCTGGGCCACTTAATCTCATTTTGTTTTATTTTCTTCCTCTCAGTAATAAATATAACAACAGCACCTAATTTAGAGGACTTTTTTGTGTGTGAGAATTAGAATGCAGTCTAACTGTTGTAGACACTCTAGAGAAATAGAATGTACTCCTTCCACCCAGAAAATCTGTTTCTGACGTCAAGCCTGATATCATGCACACATCAAGAGAGTATAAAAATCTTTATCTCTTACATAATGATACTTTGTTGGGGAATAGGGAAGGCTCCAAAGCAGGCCCAGGTTTTTGTTGGGTTTGAATTAACCTCTTGGTTGTACATTGAAAGTGCATCAGCTATTTTTTCCTGAAACCTTAAGGAGCAGGGTCTTTTTATGATGGAGGTATAAGCAGTAGCTGCAAAGGCATTTTGTAGGATCTTAGAGAACCACCTACTTTCAGTGACCATCTGATGAGGCTTTCTATCATACAGGTATTAGGCTTTTTCTCGAGCATGCTATGGATTAGGGCCAACTCTTGAGTGAAACACAGAGCTCATTAATGTTTATGAGATGAGATTTGTTCCCCTGAGCCCAGCATCCATCATGGCTTCTGCTGGAATCAAGTCACATCATTCAATCTGAGATACACAGATTTGTTGGGGGAGAAAGACATGACTCAATACCACTTTAAAAAGGGCCCAAACCCATACCTCTGCCACTAAGCATCAGTTATTGAAACTGACTTAACTCAGATAAATCTATAACAGAGGCTAAGTAGAATTCAACAAATGGGGCACAAAGCAGCAAGAGTAAGATTTCCAGCAAGCAGCAACTCATAGTTCAAGTTGGACAGTTGGCAGCAACACAGCTCAAAGAGCATGCCAGCCAGCAGGCAGCAGAGACAATTAAGGAAGCTAAAGCAAAGAAAGAAAGACCTCTGGTGTCATAATCATCACTTAGATATCCTAGTCACGGGACCAATGGCTGAGGTTACCCCACACAATTGAACATCCGTCAAAAGGATGGATTTGGTGTTGAGACTTGTGACACCACAAACGTGACAAGAGGGCATAAAAAAATCTTGGTAAGACTTTCTGGGAATAGCAAGTCAGGCTCCCAAGCAAGTCTGAAAATGGCTTGAGAGAGTAGGGTGAGATGGGATTGGCTTTTCTTATGGATAGGAAGTAGGGCTGGGATGAGACTTCCCGTGTACGAGGTCTGACAATTAAGTTCACGAACATGCCATCATGCACTTACAGTGGCAGCACTGTATAAACAGCTCACTAAGGTTTCATAACTTTGGTATATCAGTGTCTCACAGCTGTGTTCATGCTGCTGTGTGGCAGTGTCTTGATGAGTGGCGTTCATTATTGTTGTTGCGTGTTTTTGTGTGTCGTCGCGAGAATGTCTGAGCTTGAGTTAGAGGAACAAAGAAACATTCCATTTCTTGTTAAACTTAGCAAGAGTGAATGTGAAATCAGGGACATGTTAGTCCAAGTTTATGGAGATAATGCCATAAAGAAAATGGCAGTGTACAAACGGATTAAATGTTTTTCTAAGGGGAGAGAACACATCACTGACGAAGAGAGGTCAGGGCAGCCAGTAATGAGCTGAACTGATGAAAACATTGCAAAAACCTATCAAATTATGTGTCAAAATAGTCAGCTGACTGTGAGAAGCATAGCAGACCAAGTAAATATTGATAAAGGAACAGGAAAATCTTAACTGAAAATCTTGTTATGAGAAAGGTATGTGCAAAAGTGGTCCCAAAGGAGCTCCTGCATCATGACAATGCATCAGCTCACACAGCACTGTCTGTGAGGGAGTTTTTAAGCCAGTAGACAAATAACTGTATTGGAAAATCTTCCCTTCTCACCTGATCTGACCTCCAATGACTTATTTCTTTACCTGAAGGGAAATATTGAAAGGAAGAAATTTGGATGACATTCAGGACATCAAGGGTAATGCAATGATAGCTCTGATGGCCATTCCAGAAAAAGAGTTCCAAAATTGATTTGAAGGGTGGACTAGGCACTGGCATCAGTACATAGCTTCCCAGGGGTATACTTCGAAGGTGACCGTAGTGATATTCAGCAATGAGGTATGTAGCACATTTTTAGGATGAGTTCCTGAACTTAATTATCAGACCTCCTTTTCATGGGCTGTGGTTTATGTGGTTTGAACTGCCCTTTGGTGCCATATGGAGAATTTGCTATTTCATATAAACTTTGCTGGAGGTGAGCTGAAGAAGGAGAGCAAATAGAGGGACTTGAAAGATATCAGTGGTCAAATATTAAAACCGGAGTCAGACTATTACACTAATATATTATTTTTCGACAAATGATAAGTGCTTGCTTGTTTTTTGTTTTTGTTTTTTTTAATCATCCTTAGAGTGTTAAATCTCATATTATGTTCTTCACTCCACAATCACAAGAAGGCTGCTGCACTGAAAAGGCATCCCACAAACGTTCCTAGCATGAGGAAGGACAAAACAAGTTAACATGCATTGCATCGACCCCTTTTACCAAGTGAAAGACAAACAAAAAACCAAAAAACTTTGCCAAGAACTCTTACTGCAGCTTATCCCTTAAATATCATTAGATAAACTCAATGACATGGCCACCCCTACTGCAAGGAAGACTGAAAAATAGCATTTCTAACTTTGAACACAAGGAAGAGTCCTCTTAGGAATGAAGGGAGTGATAACTGTTGGTAGGTGGATAGCTAACTACAGCAGTGCTGCTTTCTTTATGTATTTCATGCAAAAAGCTTTTCACAATGATTAACAACAGTTGTAGATGCTGTGAATTGTAGATGTGGTAAAAGCTTACAACATCTAGCACATAAAAATAGCTAAGGAATTGTCAGTGATTGTTGCTTTCACATTATTGTGTCTTGTCTTATACTTGTGGAAGAGGGGAAAGGTCAGGAAAATAATTTCTTACATTAAAATCTCACTGAACTGTCTTCTTTCTGTTGGAATGGCTGATAGATGAACTTGCACTTTTTAAGAGATAATTTCATGGTCATTTATGTAGCTTGTCTTTTTTAAAAAAAATAGAAATGGGGAGTCTTGACTCTGAATACTAGGCATTACCTTAGTTTGGATTCTATATCAGATATAAATCATCTTTGCTACCCATACTTAAAAGTCAAATAATCCCTCAGATCAAAATTTTTAAAAGTTTATTTCCATCCAGTCATATAAGCGAGTAAGGAGGAGAGGGAAGGGCCAGAATAAAAGCTGTTCGCATTTGGATATCACAGTTGTATATGTCAGTATCTTTCCTTTCATACTTAAGAAACATAATGCCCCTGAGAAGGAAAAGAAGGAATTCAAGCTATTAAACACATTTTTTCCCTCTGTGCTTCTGCATTGATTAATGCCATGAACTCACACACCTGTAAAGTTATAGTGATGTCCTCATTAGACCAGGCCTCACATGACTTTACTCAGAAAAGGAGAAAAAAGCTTGTCAAGTCAAGAGTAAATGGGATATCTCATTTGCGTTGAAATATAAAGAGGATCAAAAAAAAAAAAAAAAAAAAAGAGCTGCTGCTTCTTTGCCAAGTGTATTTCTTCTTCATATTATATAGATGATATAATGGAGTGGACATGGCACAATCATTTACTTTTGGCCTTGCTTTGTATAGTTTCTTCCTATGTTTCTTATTTCAAAAAAAAATAAAATAAAATAAACACTTACTTTATATCCACTCAGGAAAATACTAAACCCCCATGCAATTTTTTTATATTAAGAACAAGATCTTATTTCCCACTTTGGATTATTTTATTGTTACACTATCCATATGATTGAAAATAACCTTATAAATAAAATACCCTACATATACTATATCATAAAAAAGTTTTATCACCCATTCTCTTAACAGAAATTACAGAAGTAGTCAAATCAGACATTCCTTACTTCTGAGGAAACTTCTGTTAATCAAGTGTTTGCTAGGTCTAGTGATGCTTGCTTTTTTTTTTTTTTCAATTGTAAAGTCAATACTTTCAGACATTCTTTACTGCTTTGCTTAAGAGGCCAGTGGTTATTTGAACAATGACTTTAAATTATTCTTGCTTTCTGACCATATGAAATAATCTGATTCTTTTTAAAGTCGTTCAGGTGAACCATACTCATAATGAAAACATTACACTTACAACAATAGTAATAATACGTGTGTTTGTCCTCATTTCCCACCACATTCTCTAAAAAAAAGAAAACTTTGACCGTACATTTCCCTGCTCGAGAAGAATAACATTGTTTTACCTAATGACTAAATATATGAAATTAACAATATTTACACTGGACTACACTTCTTAACAATGGCACCGAAGTGGATGAATATTTCCAGAATCAGCAGGGAGTATTGTTTAGACAGAACTACCCCAATCGCGGCACTATAAGGAATGCACGTTACATTTGAAAAACTAAAAAGAATCCTTTCTCACGTGGTTCTCTTGCACTGTTGGATTCACTCCTGCTTGCTGAGTTTACAAAGGGCTAATTCCCGTCCCTTTGTTTGGATGTGGGGCTAGTCTGCCCTTTCCTAGGTTCTACACATGCAGACATTTCACCAGTTAATTACTTCTTCTCCTGAGTATTGTTCAAGGACCTACACCATCGCATGTCACACTGGTAAGTTACTATGATAAAGGAAGTATGCATTTATTATTTGAAATACAGACTTAAATACAAGAAATGTCACAAGAAAGAAAAACTCTGGTAAGAAAATAATTTAGATTGTAGGTCTTTAGTTGAAGTCAACCCATAAACAGAATTAAATACATGGTGATACATCGGAAGGAAATAAAATTACATTATCAAAGAGCTATTTGCATCTCCGTATTCATCACAGCATTATTCACAAAAGCCAAGATATGGAAACAACCTACATGTCCATCAGTAGATGAATGGAAAAAGAAAATGTGGTATATATACAAAATGGGATATTATTCACCCTTAAAAAATAAGACAATTTTTGGATGAACCTTGAGGGCATTATGCTAAGTGAAATACGTAAATCAGATACAGAAATGAAAAAAAAAAGTTTGATTTCATTTATATGTGGAATCAAAAAAAAAAAAAAAAGTCCAAATATGTAGAAACAGAAGAGGAAAAAATGTTGGTCAAAGGTGCAAATTCTGAGTAATAAGATGAGTAAGTTCCGGGGATCTAATATTCAGTGTGATGACTATAATTAACAATACGACATTATGTGCTTGAAAGTTGTTAAGAGAGATCTTTAATGTGCTTATCACCACACCAACAAAAACTGTAATTCTGTGAGGTGGTGAAGGTGTTAACTAACCTTATTATGCTAATCGTTTTACAATGAGCAAGTGTATCAAATCACCACATTGTACACCTTAAACTTACACAACGCTATGTCAATTAAATCACAATAAAGTTAGGGGAAAAAGTGCACATCATGCAACGTGGGTGACCATTTAAACATGGGAATAGAAATATTATGATTATTAAATTATATTAGAGTTCTCTAATATATTTGACTCTATGGTCTTAAGTTTCAAGTCAATAAAACATGTCCCTATTTCCTTGCACTATTTTTTTCTCTGTTCTTTGATTCTTCAACTTCTCTCTTACTATCCTTACATATAAAAACTGCCAACTACATACAAACTCAAGGCAAAGTAAGAAGGTAAAATCACAAAGGAGAAATAACATCTTAAAAGGAGGGAGATTAAAGAGAAGATAAAGGTAATCTCTCAAAGACTGCTAATAGTAAAGTTTAAAAGACCTCTGAATTCCCAGGAAGCATAATTTTGAGGGAAATTTTGGTAAGAATAATTTGCAAGAAATTTATTGTTACTTTAGATAATTTTTCTCCCTGAAAGGGAAAAAAAATCAAAGAAAAATAGTACATTTTTAGATCCTTTTGCTCAGCTTCAATGGAAAGAAAATAATTATCTCACATCATCAAGTGGACTATTTCTATACTTAGAAAAGCCTGAGACAAAATTCTGGAAGATATTTTAATTAAAAAATGCATACAATATTTTTGATGATTTAAAATAATGTCTATATTTGAGACTTACATTAATAAAGTGGACTCTAAATGATAAGTGTTTCTTTTGCCATAATGGTCTCATATCTTGGTTATTCATATGCTTACTAATCAGTCATTGCAAATAGCTTTATTGTACAAATTATATCTACAGAATTAAAGATGTCAAAATTGTATTCTAGTTAAATGAAATAAGCTGAAGTAGACGTTGGCCAAGGTGCCCCCTGGTTGGAGTCACCATGTCTTTTAAGAATTGCAAATAACTTCTCTCAGAAGACTGATAGTATGGGAGAAGGAAACGTACCAGTCAAATTAATGAGAAAGAAGATATCAGAAAATAAGGCCAGGCACCAAAGCAATGAAAAATCAGTTCAAGAACAAAATCATTAGGGAGAGATAAGTAAATCAGGAAAGATTTTCCTTCTAAACAAGAAAATTCATTGTAAAACTCTATTATTTTAACATTCGGACTGAGCTACTAAGATTAAACTATGAAGTTTAGGTGAAGTAGAACTTTAATTGAACCAGAGGACAAGGTAAAACCAGGTAAATTTGTAGTATCATATCAGACTGAATTAATAAATGGCCAGCCCATGTGTTGTTTCTGTTCCCTAGTTTAAACTCAGACCAGGGGCTGAATCACAGACAACCTTGAGGGCAGGGATAAGTCAAAGAGGTAGATGGAGTAATAGACAGACAGATATGTATTGATCCACAAATCTTTCAAAGTAGAAGGAACTAGGCCTGAAGAAACTGTCAAGGAAAGCAGTTCAAATGCCAAGAGAACTGCCATCAATGATGTAGCACCTATTGATATTCTAAGGATTGAAATAGCACCAAGACTCAAGCTGAACGAATGATATAAATTAGCAGTGTGAGTGTTGACTTTATAACTGGAAAAAAAAATGCAAACAGTAATAGGCCTAGCAAACATTTGATCATTAATGGAAGTTTCCTCAGCAGTGCCATTCTTGAATCAAAAAGACATGCGCTTACAGAACCTTGTTAGTCCTGGTTGTTCTGGACACCGTAACCCGTTAAGCTACTATTGAGCATTTTCAGGACTTGGATGTCACTGAACATGCATTGACTGCGCTCCCCACCTGTCACAATAGTTTCCCAGGTTGTCTTTTGCAAAACTACTAGTCAAAGACTCATATTTGCCCCTAAAGCAAGTCAATTTAATATAAAATTACTGATTGCAAACAGAAATGCAAAGAACCTCAAAGCTGTTTCACAGAAGTCTTTTGAAAATCATAATTTATTTAACATTCAACAAGTATTTACTGAGAGTCAACTATCAGTCGTAAATGGGGTTAAATGCTAAGGACAGGGAGAGAAAGTCTCTTCCCTCAATAATTTTATCATGAGTAAATGGATGTAAACAGGCAAATGTGGTTTAAAAATGGGGAAGAATTAATCTAACATTGCTTATCTCAACTGAGCAGACTAAGGAATAGGGCATTTTGTAGGTGGAAATGAAGCCCTACTGCTACTTCTCAAGTCCAAATATATACACCTCAGCATGTCCGTCTTGAGTATTCTAATATCAGTTTTGACATTTGTGTCATGGTTTTCAGTTTGTAATTCTTTGAACATTGAATTTCATCTTCATATCATATTTGTGTTTTTAATTAGTATGAATCTGTACATGGTGGGGAATAAGTGTTTGCTAATAGCCATAACATAAAATTTTTACCTATAAAAAAGAAACTTGTTCTAATTTAAAAGAGTTTAGACTTTATTCTGAATGTTCTTAGCAACATTACAGAACGTATACTGTCCTAGAAAAGAGAAAATAACAATCACAAAGTTTTCTAAGGATGACTAGCTTTTAGAGCAGAATAGTCAGCCACTGCTTCATTAATTCGTTTCATTTCCTTTCAGAATAAGAAATTATAATGAATCGCCACCAATCAGCAAATCTGATTATGGATCAGCTATACAGCCTGAAAAAACCTCATGCTTCCTGGGCAGAGTACTGGACAGCTATGGGCAACACTGGGACGAAGTAGCCCTTTGACAGCAACAAAGTTTTTGGAAAACTGTCATCCCTAAAACAGCTTCATCTATAACATATTTCTTAAATGGCACCTCTATTATGCCCCATGCATTAGAAATCTAGGCTTTAAAATACATATTCTATAGATGTAGGACATAAGTACACATACTTATATGCTATATAATCAGTTATCAGCTTTTTGTTGACAGGGCTCTCATTTCCTACAAAGGTGATGATAAAGAGATGGAATGGTGTGATATCTAGACTGAATTACCCAAAAGGCAGGATATACATGAGCAAGTGTAAGAATACCCCAGAAAAATAAAAACAAAAGGAAATGTAAAAATCTAGAAATAAACGAGTTAAATATCAATGTGTTTGTGTTCATGCGTGTATGTTTTGGATAAGCTTCACATGTTACTTTATGGTGTAGGGTTATCTTCATTTCAAATTACCTTTAGGGTATTTATAATGTTTTTCAAGGCATAAAATTACTAAAATTTTTAATTAAGCCCAGATGTTATCACTGACTTGCTCAAACATAGTTGGTTATCCTTTACTGGGCAGAGTCCTATGTCAAGCCACCTGAAATACACCTGGGGTGTTTGAGTTCACCCTGTATATAATTGTCTTTGGCTTGAACATAAACTTCTTATGAAATCTCTTAGGTAGACAAGGTTGACTTGCTCAACATAACAGAAATGGGCAAAAACATCTATCATGAGACAGTAATAATTTTAGCTATGTTTCTTAGAGGCAATGTAACAGACAGAAACTGTAAGCAAGATAATCTCCGGGTTAAAACCTTTAATTATTGCTACTACAGGAAAAATTGACTAGATTGGGGTGGGTAGTTGTATGCCATCTAAAAACCTCTTAAATCTAGTATTTTGATTATAAATGCGACAGATGGGATGGAATACAAACCTCTTTTGAAAGTTTTAATTTGCTTAACAAATACTTTTGGTATAGACCATAAAGTAATTGATCTTTTCCCCCCAAAATCCATGTTCTCTTAATTCAAGGATGCTACAATTGACAAGCTTTAGCATCAATGAATGAGCATGACCTCAAAGATCAACATGGAGCCAACGGATCTTTTTGTGTTGTGCATACATAAAGATTTTACAGCAAGAATGGTAACAAAGTCAGATCTTTCGGTGAAGATGCTTGTACTATCTGTACAATCCAAATAAAGCATTGTGTTTCTTGTCATAAGAAAGACCTTCATGTTAAAACTTACTACTAAACCATTTCAAGGGATTTTTTAAAAAAAGATTTACTTTTCCACCTGAACGACCCTGTTTTACATTTCATTTCAGCTCTTACTTAATAGTTTCCAACATAAAAGAAGAAAACAATATCTCATAATATTTATATAGAATATTGCCCATTTTAATTCTATGTTTCACTGAAAGGTGATGAAGATGAAGAAGTTTAAGATAAATGGACCTGTGATGGTAACATTAGAAAAATAAGAAGTGGAATATGGAAGTCATAAATTACTGGGTAATCAAAAAAAGGAATGGATATTGGTTATTTCTTTAAAATATCGCATTGATTTTCTTTGTCAACTTAATGTCTTGTTTTATTACCCTCTCCATTCATTTCAAAATTTTCTCAGAAAAGTAAAACAAGACTATCTATCTTTGGAAACCAGAGTTATAAGGCCTTTAGTGACCTTAGTAAAATCTAAGGACTCTGCCTTCATTTCTTATATGAGTTTAGTGACTGTGTCTTTTTAAAGCCACTAATTTAAGCATTACATATAACTTTATATTTGAAAATTTTATTGTCGTTAATATCATACCTCTCAAACAACTGAAATGCAACAATAAGAAAATAATCAATTTCTTTACCTATGGATGAGATAAAAAAGCCAAAAGCCTTCGGGAAAGAAACCAGAATTCGATTTATTCTAATAACCTACCTTTTCAATCTAAGGAAATAATTAGAAATGTTGGCAAAAAATGGTCTCATCATAGAAGATTATGTAGCTCTTAATCAGATTTTTGAATATGATTCAATGACATCTCATAATGTAAGATTTCTTGAAAATGAAAGATACTGATCTTTGTTTATTTTTTAATATAATTTTGTTTTAAAATGCTTATAAAATAGCATAAAATGACTTAAATCAAATGCCACCAATTAATAAACACGATTTTTCTTTGGGATATCTCATTTATGATATTCATGTTTTTTTCCTTTTAGTTTCTCTATATTTTCTCATTTTTTTCCAATGAGATAATAATTGGTGCATTTATAAAATAGTAATTTTTTAAAAATAGAAGGTTTTGGAAATATATAATAAAGAAATTGGTAGGAAGTTATTACTAACATAGCCCTCTGAACAATTAACAACACCTAACACAGAAATAATTACAGATACTTTTTTTTTAGCACAACATTTTAATCCATCTGTCATTATCCAGAACTATGAGACCTCTGAAACACCGAATCAGACACCTCACCGTTTTGAATCATATTTGAACAACAACTTGATTATTTTATTACTCTAAACACACCAAGGCTTGATTTCAAAAGTACCTCCAGTTCAATAACCCCTAGAGTTGTTTCTTATTTAATAGCCACTTTCTATCTCCATCTTATTCTCTACAGAGTTTAGGTCCTGTAGACCATAATTTCTATGACTTTCCTGCCAATATACTAAATGATTTTGCTCCTTTAAATTAAATTTCCATTATGCCTCTCTGCCTAAACCTCAATTGTTATTGAGTCAAACACTGAAATTCCACAGCTCAATCAAACCTGCTGAATACTGCAAAGAAAAAGATCACATATCTATTTATATTAACACCACTATTTTTTCAGTACCATTGGTGCCAGTTCTAGGTTGCAAATCTGTAGACCAATGGAACAATGTTTCCTTACAAGACACTTCTTCCATTTTTCATGAAAATAATTGGAAATAGTATCCACTTTTTTTCAAATGTCCAACTAGGACCTTATCTACCAAGTCACACTTAATAAATTACTTACCTTTTTACTTTCTGGATAACATAGAAGCCATAATGAAAAGAACAGCGCTCTAAATTGAGGTTTCTTTCATCCATAGATATATATAGCTATCCACATCCACACACCCCACAGACTTACTTATCCTTATTTCATGTTTCAGAATTGTGTTGAAATAGCTTTCTTCTGGTGGTCTCTTTCTAGTTCTCTCCCATTTTATGAGTTCACATTTCTTTTATTTTTTTAGAAGAATTATTTTGGGATTTTGTAGTTAGCAGATAAGCATGTATGTCTGTTTTCCTTAATTTTCAGCTTTATATAAAAAGCATATGAATATACAAAAAGTAGAGAAATCAACATGCCCTCTATGTTGCCAGCACCCACCATCAACAATGTTACTCATTCTATTGCATATGTTCATCTATCCTCGCCTTTCTGCTACAGTATTTGATACTGTACCTGGGCATCATATCTCATCATCAAATATTTCAATGTGCATCTATTAATACACAGTTTTTCATAACCATGATACTTTTTATCATATTTAACACAATTAAAAAAAAACAAACTAGATATCAGCAACTATCTAGTCAACTTTCTCTAATGACATTATAAAAACAGTTGACTTATTCAAATAAGAATCTAAACAAAGCACACTAATTTTACTTAGTTGTTATATCTCCTATATATATATTTTAATCTAGAACATTCCTGTCCCCATTCTCCTTTTAGTACACTGATTAGCTTTTTGAAGAAATGAGATAAGTTTTCCTAAAATGTCTGATATTCTAACTTGACTGAATTAGCTGATTTGACTGAGTTTCCTGGAGGTATGGCATTTCTTGTTCCTATTTTCCCCAAGTTTTGTCTAAAGTAGAAGTAAAAAAGCCTCTTTAGGTTTAGAGTCAATTTGGAGGGGCAAAAGTATTTCATAGTTAGTCTGTGAATTTCATATTGCTTCACAACATAAGGCACATACTCCAGTTGTTTCATTTTTATCCTCAATTGAAAATAGGTTACCTCTGTTGTAAACATGTCTCAGAAATTTCCTGAGCACTATACCCAAAATGGCAGAGTTCTACTGGCTTATAATGTAAATAAAATTAGTTTCAGAAAGTCATTCTGGAATTCCAGTCAAGATGGAAGAGTAGGTAAACACTGTGCTCACCTCCTCTCAGGACCACAGCAATTAACAACAAAACCCCAGAACAACAATTATTGAGAATTATCTGAAGTCTAGCTGAACCAAAGCCATACAACTAAGGACATGCAGAAGCCACCTCAACACTAGTAGGAGGGGCAGAGACGCAAAACATGCTGGTCCCAAACCAGCGTGTGACCATTAAAAATTGGAAGGAAAATCTCAGCTGTGGAGATCCCCTCTGGAAAAGTGAGAGGTCCCAGCCCCACCCCAGCCCAGGGGATTCAGTGTCAGGGAGAGAATCCCCATCATTTCTGGCTGTGAAAACTAGCTGACTGTGGCTGACTGAGACCAAGGGCGGCGGATGGAGTCCCTCTTAAAGGGACCACGCATAGACTTACTCAGTGACGGATTCACTTGCTCTGAGCTCGAACGCTGGGCAGCTGCTAAAAAGGCACCAGGGACATACAGCGAGCAACTGAGTTGTCTGGCTTCAGATTGAGGGCTGGAAGGGCTGCCTTCTCCTGGACAGAGGAGCTGGTGGAAGCGATTGTTTCTCTGTTGAGCCCTCCTCCTACCCTGCATGCAGATGCAGGCAGACTTCTTATGAGACCATGCTCCACCCACTTTCAGGCATAACCAAGCTGCTTCCAGGGGCTTTTCTGAATAAACAGCCTGCCTTGGCTCATGCTTCAGATTTTTCTAAAATCTCCCAAAGGGTTTGTCATGCAGGGTCTCTGTTCCCGCTCCCCACACAAGAACACAGGATATTGTGAGGCCAAAAAGGAACACCAATGAAGCCATAGATAGGGGAGTCATATCACTACATTCTCGATAGTGGCTGGGTTGGAGATACAGGAAGCAGACTCCGTAATCTGCCATCCGTTTTTCTGACAATCAACCAACCCCACTTGTTAGCTGTGATCTGCTGTCTGCTTTTCTGCCAACTAACCCACAATCCCCTAGCATAGCCAAGGCAGTTATATAGTGGATAATGGCTAACTGGTTACAGCTGACGGCTATCCAGCTACAGGGAATAGCCATCTGATTACAGCTGATGGCCATCTACTACCCAAGCCAGCACCTTTCCATGTGAGGCCAAGAGCCTGGAAACTGCTCTCTTGGACTCTGTCCCCAAAGTTTTACAAAACCAAACAAGCAGCACTTGGCCTTGTCCTGTCCCGTGCCTCTGGTTGAACAACACTTAGCCCAGTACTAGTGACAGCTAGCCTCGGTCAAAAAAAATTATCATTTTAAAAATTGGAATAATTTTTATTAACAATGTCTAGCTTTTTATTAAAATAACTTCTGGGGTTGTCCAGCCTGATAAAATTTTTTTATATATATATTATCTCCATAGTAGGAGCAGTGAGGTTATACATGCACATCATTTGTTCAAAATCATTTCACTTTGGAAACAGTTCTGATTTCTATCCAGAGGACTTACCTATTTCTACATTTAACCTCTTCGCTAAATTTTCAATCTAGATTGCAAAGTAAAAAATACTTTTTTTTGTTTCAACGACTTTCTTAAACAATATTACCAATTTTATTTTTTGCAAAACATATCTTTATGATTTATTTATTTATGACACAGTTTCATATCATTGAATCCTGAGAAGACCTCATAATATACCCAACACAATGACTTTTGTTGTTATTTTTCTTTGTAATCCTCCTTAAATGCTTAGAAATTGCAATATTTTACAAAAGTAAGCGTCATAGGTAATCAAGATATTCCTCTCATATTTTTACTATTAACCCCTTCAAAACAAAACAAAAAGAAAAACTAAAACAAAACACTTTCCTGTAACCCACAGAAATGGAGCTTTTCTTCATTTTTTATTCACTATAATTTTGAGGTAAACCTAACCTTGGCTTCCAGTCACTAAAACAACAACAAAAAGATGAGGGAGTATATGTATAGCTGCTACGAGACTTCCATGTAGTCTACCAATTAAGAATATGTGACCTAACCCTTCCATTCCAAATGCTCTTTTAGAACCATGCACTGTCACAACTGAAGGTTTTACAGATTTTCCCACGTGAACCTCATTATACTGATGAGAAAAAAATGTGGCCCAGAGCAGGTGGGTGGTTTTTCTGAAGGGTTAAATGCTAATTACAGGCACAGCTGGTACTAGAATAAATGTCTTCGACACTCAATATACTATTTTCCTAATTACTTACATTCTTTGCTGCTTTCATTTGTGTGTGCGTTGTAGTTATTAGAACTAAAGAAGTAGATGACTGAAGCAAATTGCCTTAAACAGAAAAGGCAGTCAATAGTGTTTAGTGAATTAATTTTGTTTCAGCTATTTAGTTGGTGAAATAAAAAACAAACACAAAAAAACTATATTTAACTACCCTCCCAAAGAATGTGTTCCTTTGAGAGTTCTATGAAAGAGTGATATCATAGAAAATTTATCTCCCACTTTTTAATTGTAACAGCCTTTAGCTTCCAGAGAACTATTAAGTCAATAAATAAAACAATTATTTTTAGTTTTTATAAAGTTATGGTATGCATGTTTTTAAGTTGCTTTGTACTTGTATTTGTTTCTAACTGTTAGGATATCTTTGGAAATTAGAAAAAAATATATAGAAATATATAAATATTGCCCATAAAATCAAAAACCTAGAAACAAAACATTTAATACACAGTAAATAACATCTTGTATGTCCACCTAGAATAACCAATTTTATAACAGTTTTTATAATACTCTATTATAATAGTACATTCTCTTCAACATAAATTCTTCCTAAGCGTATTTGTAATTGCTACAAAGTACTCAATGTATCTAGTGCTTAGAATGAACTTTTTAGTCTAAAATGATTACTTTATTTTATGTTCCTGTGCATGGGAATACCATTATAAAGTGTATGACTATGTAAACACTCCTCAAAAGATTTGCCACGTTGCTTTCTATAAACAACATGCCAAACTCTATCCATAGATGTAGTGTAAAACAAAAAAAAGTGAGAATTTTTCTAAACACTAAACATTATCATTTGTGTCTTTCAAATTGCATGAGGAACAAATGACAACCTAAGTGTTGTTTAATTTACACTCTAAACATACTTTTTATAACACTTATTTATTGTATAAAATTGTCAAATTAAGCAGCCCATTTCAAATATGCTTCATATTAATCACTTTGTCTATCTTGTCTCTCATTGTATAATATAATGGGAAAATTTAAATTGCTCAATCAAGATTATTCTACAGCATTTTCATGTGCAAATACAAACAAAAACTTTTGCAGGGACATAAAGTTGTTACATAATTCAATTTGAACCCAAACCATTAACACATATAATTGTTTAAAGTTGACATGAGATTCATATGTTGGCAAATCTAGAATAAAGAGAAAATAGTGCATAACTACCAAAATAAATTCATGCACATTGTAGTCTGACAGATATATCTCAAAATTTACCCCAATATTTTCTAAACAATATACTGAATTCTTGTTCCCTAAATAGTATACTATTGGATATATGTGCGGGAAACACAAAAAGGGTAGAAATGTGAATTTGTGACTCAATTTAGCTGCCAACAAAAAAGAAAGTTGCAGGTGATGATCTCTGAAAGGCCGTCTCAGGTGATATCTGTGTGTACACAAGGTTTATGAAAGATCAACATCTGTGCAATGGAACGAAAGGAAGGAGGATTGGGCAGAGGGTAGGGTCGAGCTGCATAGCACACCCCATGATAGCCTCAGTTGACTCCCAAAGAGTGGTAGACCTAAAGTGTCAATCAGAATTGTCTTATGTTGGGGCCAAAATAAAAGGCCCTTTGTACTGTACCCATCTCCATCATTCCTCCCTGGGAAGGATAGAGTATTTGGAGAACTGGCTCTCTGTAGCTAAAGCGACTCTGGGGGCGGCTGGGAGCTGAAAGCTCTCAGCCAGAAGCATTCTCAGCAGCTCAGGAAACAAATACTACCTATTAAGTTGGTGCAAAAGTAATTGCAGTTTTTGCAATTATTTTTAACCTTTTCAACCGCAATTACTTTTACACCAACCTAACAGAAGGGGGATGTAGGACAGCACAATTCCACATCCCGCATAAAGACTCTTCCATGATACAAGAGACATTAACCGTGTCAGAAACACAAAAATAGTTGAAAAATCAATGTTATTGAGCTACTGGTTCAAATTCTCCAGTTCAATTTCAACACATGATCACAGAGATTTAAGTGAGCCTGGGGCTACTTTGTCAATTGCTCTGTGAGCTTAACTTTTTTATTTGGTTACAGTTATAAAATTTCTGTAGTTATAGGTATATAGCATATATATATATATATATATATATATATATATATAGTTAATATACATTGTATGAAAACAATAAAACATACAGTAAGTTAGTGTGGACAGTTGCTTGCCTCGTATACAATATTCACTTTTGAAATTAGCAGAAGAAAAATACACAAATTTCTCAACATAATGAAGGGATAGTGACCTTTATGCCAACCTCCTGTTTGCAAAGTGAAATTGAATTTCATAGAAACTTTATTTCAGCAATCTAGTGTATGTTGCCATAGAAAAATAGTTTGCATCAGATACAGTACATTATGAAAACATGATTTATATCTGTTTTAGATATTCATGTGTGTAGAAAAATTTAAATTATATTTTGATTTTAATAATCAAATTATAAAGTTTGATAAATATTTGTGAGAAAAAATAGAAAATTTAGAACAAATAACAACTGAACAGATAGTTATGAACAGGAAAAATATATATTTTAGGACATTAGCTATCCACAAAAAATATAAATATAATGAAAGTTTCTATAAATATAATGAAAGTATCCAAATTATTTGATAAATCATCTAAGTACATACAGCTTATTATCTGCTGTCATTATTTTTTATTATTATTTTAATAATAGATAAAAGGAAACCTGACACCAAGCCCTTATCATTGTTCTGAATTTCCAATTATATAGAAACAATCAGTTCAGTAATGTATTGCAAGGGAAGATAATTTTAATCTCAGAGGTGGAAAACATGGCTATTTTTTTAAATGTCCAATATTAAAGTCTAGGAAAAGATTAGTAATGAATACAAAAATCTGTTTTAATGATGTGAAATAGCAAATTGATTTATGTTTTATTATGACCTCTTCTTCTAGATTTATCCATATTATTTAATATGTTGAAAAGTTCATTTAAAAGAGTTTTAAATACATTTTCGGTATATTTAGCTCTCATTTCACTACATTTTAAGAGACAGAGATTAATTTCACTTTCTTGTAGTGTGGGCTGGAGTTAGTGACTTACTTTTAACCAACAGAATATGAAAACAATTATTCTTTACAATGGAGGAAACTAGCAAACATCATGTTATAGGAATAAAAGTTAACATCATCCAGTAATGTCTTGTAAGTGCCTTGTACACCTGTCATGATGTGATGAGATAAGTGTATGGCTTCTGCGGTATTCTTCTCCCAAACTTATGACCTCAGTATAATCATGGGGAAATATCAGACAAACTTAAACTGAGTGGCATTCTGCAAAATATTTGACCTGTATCCCTCAAAACTGTCAAGGTTATGAAAGGCAAGAAAAGACTGAGAAATTATTATAGATCGGAGGAGACTAAAAAGATAAAATGAATAAATGCAATGTGGTACCTATCCTGATTGGATACTGAAACAGAATAAAGAACATCAGTGGGGAAAGTAATGAGATCTGAATGGAATCCATAGCTAAATTAGTAGTATTGTCATATTAATTTTTAAAGTTTTGATAAAGGTACTTGTTGGAGGAGGTCATTGAAAGGATGTGACATCCAGTTGACCCTTGAGCTGGACCTTGACAAGCAAAATAATTAATATATATTGATTGATGTCATATAGTAGCTCTATGTTGAGTTCCATCCATGAAGAAAATATAGCTCGTACCCTCAAGAAGACTACTCTTTTGTGGTCCATTCGGAGGGGGTGGACATATACACTGAACCAACTGGTAAATCTTGATTACTGTTTAATGTTATTTTCAGTTTTCCCTGCTCTCAATTCACCATAGTAAAATAAATGATCTCCTGTCCTGTCTTGCACCTGAAAAAGGGGGGTCCGTTTTCCCTTTATACGCAATTATCCATCCCCCACTCAATAAATACAAACAGAACTCATTCTCCTTCATGTCCTTGGAATGTACATTCTGCCCACTTTTCCCACAGTCATAGCTGTTTTCAAGAACTCAGCCTTGAGATAGCAATGTGTTGTTGAGACCATCTAGACTGAATATGTGACTGAACTCAGTTAAGGCCTCCATATAAACTTTTAAGATGCTGGAGGATGGGCGGAGATCTACTCATCTTGTGGCCCACCAACATAAGCCTCCTAAGTAAGTTTCCTTGCTTATCAAACCTACCACCTACAAACCTCAAATGACCTGCCTCTCTCCTTGGTCTCTCCTTGACTTCCATGTGTGGGGACAATTTACAAACCAACAATACCACACTATGCTAGGAAAATTATCATGGGGGAGGGGGCAGGTAAAGGTTACACAGGAAGTCTCTGTGCAATGTTTGCTACCCTTCTATAAATCTAAAATCATTTCAAAGTAACAGTATAAATAAGCTACACACTTACTAACATTGCTTCCTATACATTTTGGATCTCATTTTTGTTCTTGTTTATTTGTTTAATTATATAATGCAAGGCTTGTTTTTAAAGTTGACAGTGAAATACTCACATTCCAAAGAGGTACCCTGTTAAAAAAATCATCCTTAGTTCTGTGTCTTGGGACTACTCTATCCTTCAATAAATAATACTTTCCCTCATTATTCTTTTTCTCTCTGTCTCTGTCTCTCTGTCTCTGTCTCTCTGTCTCTCTCTCTCTCTCACACACACACACACACACACACACACACACACTGATGGGAATACTTATGTCAAAGGAACTCAAGAACTAAATAGCACCCAATGGGTGAAGCTGGTACAATTAAAGTAACAAAATAAATTGGCATTGGATAATACCTCAAAATTTAAAATAAATATTCTGAGCTTATACTAATATAAAATTTATTGAATAAATAAATGATGGAGAAAAAACACATCCCTCATGCATAATTCTAAAAACTTACATAGATACTTTAACCTCACGGAGGTAGAGAGCATAACTCCCCACTCCTTAGTATGGACTGTACACAGTGACCTCGTTCAATTCCTTTGATTTTCTTAAATAAAATTTGAGAAACAGGTAGTAGCTAAAAATAATTTTCAGCAATTCATATATTCAAAATGACTTTTTAATTTTTTTAGAATATAGAATGTGTGTCCTGTATTTGCTTTTGCAAAAATAAATCATTGAAAAATGAGTAATCAATGGGCTAAATACGGTATTTTTTATTTCTCTCAAATAAAAATTAATGGCTATTATTGTTAAATTTACATGTGTGCTTTACTCTACTGGTGCTTTTTAAATGTAGGCATTCATTTTTGGTGTCCTTTAGTGTTATTGGTAAAAAAAAAGATTAGTGAACTATTAATATTGAGAGACCATTTCCTTATATCATGTTCTACCATCTCACTTCATATTTTGATTTACTAATGGGATCATAATTTATATCATAAAATATCATAACAATATATTTTAACAATATATTTGCATATTGTTAAAAGATATGTTGGTAATCCATATTATCAACTTTTTCTCATAGTACTTTTTATTATATTATAAACAGAATAAGTTTCATTCGCACATTGTTTACAGTATTTTTTAAAGTTTTATTATTTGAAATATTTACTTTGGATTAAATTATATGTTGTATAGCTATATTAAACTTTTTGTAAGGCAATCCTCATGCCAGGCATTTTAACATACTTTTGTGATACATGTTTGGATTTATGTAATGACCTTTGGAATGTTACATTGTCTTTATGATAGCACTTTAGTTATAATTCCATAATCTGGGATTATCTCTTCAAATTGAAGATTAATGAATAATAAGGATAACTGAAAGATTCATTTGTTAAAAAAACATCCTCACAGTGTCAAATCTAATTTTTGTACTAGCACTTTCATTATTTTAGTATTTTTCTTAATATCTATTTGTTTCATTTTAAATTCCAAATAATTTTTTTTCCAAAACTACTTTCACAATATCTAGGTAGCAATTAAAGCAAAATAAATATTAAAATTATATGTCTTTTTATGATCATTAAAATATATATCAAATTAAAATGTTAAAGTTTCTTAACTTGTACAAAAATACTATTTACATATGCAAATGCATTTATTTTATTGTTTGTTTTTCCTCCTAAATGTTTATACTCTCCAATTATCAGTATTGCTATATATATATCTTTCCAAATTTATATCTTCCTATAAGATTATGGTTTGACCAAGAATTTGAAATGAGTAGACTATGGAAATATATTAATTTGAGTTCACATCTAACGAATGTAATGCACAGTCATAGACAAATAATGTCACTGCAGTATTGGTGATGGTACATCCAATCACAAGACTGGCAGTCCATTGGAAAATCCAAAACCAAATGCTGTGAACAAAAGCTAAGGCGGATGAGCTAATTTGGTCATATATTTGGTTCAGATAAGTAGCCATGAACAGGATCTAAGAAACCTGGTTTTAGGTCTGAGATTTTAAAGGTTCAAGTTACAACCCTGCAAATCTTATACCCATGTCTGCTATCTATTAGTTTACAACTTAATATTAAATATAGCTGTGTTGTATTTACTAAGCCTTTAGCTAAATTGAAATTTAAGTTTAAATATTTGGGACTAATGCATTTTGCTACATATAGTCATCATTCAGTCTAGTGCACTCCTGTAATAAAAATGTAGTATTAGTAAATAATATGGGAAAATCTAATATGTCTTCCACAAGTTGTTCAACAATGAGTTCTAATGAAATTAAAAGTAGCAGTGGCACTCTTTAACTTCTTGTATTTCTATGTAGATGTAGAACTCCGTTATTACCTATAAATGCCATGATAAAATTGAAAGTCAGCATTGTGATTATACTAAGTCATTTAAAATAATATTCTTCATAACTCAGTACAATCAGAAGGGGATATCAAGGAGAACAGATAATCATACACATTTTTAGAGGATTAGGTAGAACAGGATTTTGAGGGTCAGTTAGTAGCAGGGAAAGGTAAGAGTAACAACTAAGTGTGTACGTTTGCGTTCATAAAAAGTAAAATAATTTTGTTATACCACATAAAATTATTTAAGAATATAAATATTTTCATAAGGCTGTAAACCAATTGTCAAAATCATAAACGAAACAAGTTAAAGTTAAAATACATTTCTGAGGTAGTTGCTAAAATTGGATTGTAGAGTTATATTAAGTTATACAAAAGACATTGGTAATTGTGTTAACAGCACCAATGTCACTTTGGTTATGTAAATAAACAACAAATTCAAAATGAACATAGTTAATTTTAGAGATGCCTACAGAGATGAGTGTCAGAGATAATATATTTTGGATTTATTTTTAAAATAAGCAAAGTGGGGAAAGAAAGGGGAAAAAAAACAAGAAAGAAAAAAACAACCAAGGGGGGGGAAAACAACTAAATATAAATTTTTTGAAGTTTTTGTTTCCAACAGCCAGTATCATAGCTGTTATAAGAATAGACTTCTTTTATAACATTAGATAGACTTCTTTTTATAATATTTTGCTTCAACAGTAATCAATTAATAAATATGTAAGTTTACATGAGGGAGATATTACTGTGATCAGGGTTCAAAAAGAAAAGTTTCAGAGACAGAGGTTTGGATTTATTTGTGAAATGTAAATTGGAAGAAAATATGGTAATATATTTGAGGGATGACAATTGTCTGAATGAAACTAAATAGGTGGAAAAGTTTAAGGTTTTTTTTCCTATGGAAAGTTAATATGTCAGTGTTTTTTCAGGATGGAGCAGTGAGAGACGTAAGACTGGGCTCAAGCATAGTTTTGAAAGGTGGTTAATCCAAGTTAAAGAGTTTATTTCACTCACAATGAAGAATCACTAAGGGAAGGTAATGGCAACTTGAAATAGAGCTTAAGCTGGCCGCCCTGTGCAGGATGCATTAAAGTGGTAGAAATTCCCAGTTATGACTCTAGTAAGCAAGCTGTTATAGAAGGGATAGGTGAAAGACAAAAGCCTGCCTGCGGAACTTAGAAATATTTGTGTGTATGTTTGTCTTTGTGTGTGTTTCTGTTCGTTAATGATCTAGAATTTTCCAAAGTCTTTCCTAGACATAAGAATTTTCCAAAGTCTTTCCTAGACATAAGCCAACCAGTCACTAGTCTGGTTGTCATATGAAGGGTTAATTTGCCAATTTATAAGTTTTGGGTTTATCTTTGGGGGAAAAAAATCCTGCCCTACACAGATTATGCATATAAACGATCTATGAAAGAACTTAAACAACTTAGCAACATGGAGTGACTTATGTACCGGGGCAGCATTTTTTCGTAACTTTTAGTGACATAATTTTTAAGAAAAAATTACCTAATTTCACACCTAGACGATGGAGTTAGCTATTGAAGAACAAGCAAATAACACATCTTTACACCTATCCATTCAGTGACAACGGACATGAGTTTTGGAGACACAGAGATCTGGGTTTGAATCCCGACCTTCTTATCCGTGCCTGAAAGCAAGTTACTTAACTTTGCTAAGAACTATTTCTTCTTCACCACTCCTCATGGTGATAAGATTGATGTAGCAATAATATGTGTATATACACTTTCAGAACACAGTAAATATGTGGTTAAGAAGAAGCAATGATTGATTGCTAGTAAACTTGGCTAGCTGAGATCCACCACCAGAAGCGGCTAATGACATTCTGGTATTTCTGCAAGTTCTGTAGAGGAATTCATAATCTTGTTGACACCTTGTTGGAAAACTTCCTCTAAGCAAAGAAAATCACGTGTATGGAAGTGTGAATGCTGGTAAACAGCATCACGTAAAGCAAGGATCAGAAGTTTTTTAGTATAGTTAGAACCTAAGGAATATAAAAAGCGATAGGTATGTTGAATAACAAATCATAGTGACTCTTATATACCACATAGCGACTTTGTATTTCATGCTATGTATACTGAGAAACACTTGAGCTCAGGCAAGAGAAGTGATAACAATTAGAAAATTATTATTAAAATTATGTAAGAAGGGATGAGAAATAAAAAAAGATAATAAACATATTTTTAAAAATTGGACCAACGATATTTCATGGCCCTTAGGTGTGTAACCCAATGACTATATTGTAGTCGTATCTTCCTCAGCCTCTCAGCAATATATAATTATCAGTTCTTCCTTTTTGTAACACTCACATTTCTATGCTTCCAATATGCTAAGTTTTCTCCTTCTTTATAGGGTGTTTTGTGTTACTCCTCTTTGCTATTTCAACTTATTTTGACTTTTAAATACCGAGGGACCTCAGTATTTGGTTCTAAACTCCTTTTTCTCTAAATCTGCTTTTCTTCCTATATGAAATAATGCATTAATAGTTTCCATGTCATTAATAATTAAACAAGTCACAATAAACTTACGTTGCCAATGACTTTATATAAAAGCTCGGACTCAGAGTAATCTAGTTAATGGAAATTAAATACTAACATACCATTTCAGACACAGCAGTTTAAAAAATAAATAAATAGAAAAATCTTACAATGCCAATCATCAGTAAGAATGTGGAGAAAAGAGACTATAAATTGGTTCAACCAATTAAATGTAAGTTTCATAAAATCAGGGCCATTTTTCTTTTTTGTTTATAGCTGTATGCCTAGAGCCATGACATGTGCTTAGCCCATAATAAGTCCTTAATATATACTCACATTTATTGAATAATCTAAAATAAGTATAAAGAATTTGGAAATGTCTGGTAAAATTAAAGTAACACATTACTTATCTGGCAATTTAAATCCTAGGTGAATTCCTGAAGGATGCCCAATTGTATGGACAGAGACAAGGACTGTCACATTTATTGCAACACTGTTGTGATGGGGAAAAAAAAAAAGAACATAAAACCATACAAAAAATAATAAAAACATCATTCTAGATGGTGGCTACCTATAGTGATTGACAAAAGAAATTAGGTGAGGAGGGATACGTAAGTATTTTAAATTGTATTTATAATGTATTACTTCTACAAAAACAATCCAAAAGAATTATGACAAGATATTAAGATGTAATTAAGCCTGGTGGCAGGTAGGTTTTCATGACATCATTCTGCATGACGATAACATTTCTGGGACAATTTATATAAAATGTTGGTGTTAGAAAACACTTTATTAACATAGGATGATATTTTTCGCGCAAGAAAGATTTGACTGGGTTTCTTATTCCACACATTTAAGGGAAGAAAAGATATTTTTCTTCATTTTCTGCTTTTCTTCATTTTTGTCTCATCTAGTAATATTCTCTACTATTACATATTATGTAGTCTTACCTTTGTCCTTGATTCTTTCCTTCACTTAATTTATACGTAATTACATCTTACTTACTAAGATAGTAAGAAAATCTATGGATGCTGTCAAATAACTTATTTTTATCACTATAAGAATAATAACAAATGATGAGAAAAATAAAAGAAAAATGAGTATAAAATTAATTTTCTTAAGTGCCCTGGACTGTAGAAGTCACATAATAAGGCAGGTTCTTACCAAGACCTCAAATTACAACTATAAGGTAAATTTGGTAAATGGTAGCTGCTCCAGAAATATTGGTTGCATTTATGAGACAATGATAGAATGGACGATTCAATTCATCAAGAAGTTATAATAATTTTAAATTTGTATAGCTCAATAATTCAAGTTTATTATGTAAAAGTATAAAGTAAGATTTGAATTTATTTTAAGTTTTCCCATAAGGATTATCGAATTTAACCTCTTCATATTAGTAGTGACAATATAGGTTGCTGGAATGTGTCAATAAACTAAATTACTCTGGGCCTATTTAAAATGTTAGTTTGCTTCCCGAAAGACGTGATGACCTAAAATGTCATCCCTAATGAGACAGGCATTTTCAGAGACTCTGCAATTTATCCTCTTGAATTTTTTTACCAAGTCTTAAAAGCAGTCAATTTACCTCTTAATGGTCATATATGTTCAAGCTTTGCAGAAAGAAATAAGAATGGCTTCTCATCTCTTACATCTTGCCTCCTGTCTAATCAAAGCATTTTCTCATTCTAATTGCATTAAGTGGTGCACATCAGATGAGTTTATCTAGTCATTGAATGAGGAAAGCATCCCACAGAGGGCTGAGCTGAGGAATCACTTAAAGCTTTTAACTATCAAGCTGTTTTCAACCTATTTATTTTCCATGACATCAATTATCATTTTCACAAGACTGGTTTCTCAATAGTTTCTCTTCCTGGTGAGGTGCCATATAATAAAAAACAAAAGTGATCTTCTTTCTCAGTTATAGAAATCTCAAAACCTAACTCCCACCACATTCCCAAACAACCATCGTACCTAAATTCACTCACATATAATATTACACAACACAGTATTCCAGTGCAAAGTAGGATTTTAAAGTTTTACTTGCTTTTTGAATAAAATGTTGGGACTTGTTTAGCTAGGTCTAAACAAAGACAGATACCATATTAGAGTGTAATCATTCACTATTTATTTGGATCACAATCATTCATTTAATTATTAGAGGACCAAACTCTTAGAATCTGTTTCTGTTCAATTCCTTGATATTGGGCTATTTCTTAGTATATATACTTTTTCTAATTGATTGGAGTAACATAAAAAAAATCTAAGACAATTGTCTATTTCTCAATGTGTTATTAAAAACAAGTTAAAAGTACTAAAGAAAAACTCAATCCAATTTAAAATTAGAATCCAAAGTTCACAAACATTTCACCACAATTTTTGCAAATACTCCCAATTCGGAGCCACATAGTATGCTAGAAATTCTTTAATTATATTTAAATTGAATAAAGTAGTCACATTTAGTTCTAACCAAACTTAAAATTCACACTTTTTCTTAATAGGAAATCACACTCCCTCAATAATCATGGTAGCAGGACTTAAGACTTTTTATTTGTACTCTATGATGTTGCTATCTTCTCAAGGCATGTGTCAGTAGAAGATAAATATCTGAAAAAGTCTTAAAAGACTAATCATTCTCTCTTGAGAATCTGGAATTTTAAAAATGAGATAATGAGAGATGGCTTCTACATGGGACTGGAGCTGAGACGTATAAATGTGCAATCAGTCACTGATCATGAGGACTAGAGGATCAGAGAAAGTTATTCTGCTGAAGCAGCAAATAGAGCTGATGCTTGGAGAGAGGTACACACTAGAAAAAATAATATTTCCCGATAATATCCAGAATAATTCAGAGACATTATCAATATAGCTCTTATAGGGAAAGGATCAGTGGTTAAAGAACAAACTGCAGCCGTGTGTGTGTGTGTGTGTGTGTGTGTGTGTGTGTGTGTGTGTGTGATTCATGACAGATATTAACTGAATTTTTTTTGTGAGCTAAGGTCTCAATGACAATAAATCAGAGTTTCTATTTTCAAGAAAATTCCAGATAAGAAGGATATATATCCAAATAATTTTTGCAATGTTTATGTGTATATATACATATATATATATATATATATATATATATATATATATAATATTTATAAATACTTTTATAATAATATAAAGGAAGCATAAAATTCGTTGGTTCACATTGAAAGGTGATTAGAAAAGTTTTAATTTAGATAATGGACTTAAAAGAGAATGAAACTAAGTATATTAAAATAGGGAATCTGTATATATTTTACTCAGTGTGAATGTGATTCAATGTTTCCAGTAGAGATCCAGTTAATTATTAATCAACATTAATAATAATAACTAAAATGTTATTCAGTTATTCAAACTATTAAAAACCTGAGGAGACTGTCCTTTTCCCATTGAATGGTTTTGACACTCTTGTCAAAACCAGTAGACTATACATGACAAGGGTTTATTTCTGGCCTCTTTATTCTATTCCATGGTCTATATGTCTGTCTTCTGGAGAGCAGCACACTTGTTTTGAATATTGTAGCTTGTAGTATGTTTTGAAATCAGGAAGTGTGAGACCTCCAACTTTGTTCTTCTTTTTCAAGATTATTTTTGCTATTTGAAGCCTTAATATTTCATACGAATGTTTCGATGAGATTTTTTGTTTTCTTGTTTCTGCAAAAGCAAATGGTGCTTGACAACTAGATATACACATGCAAAAGAAGGAAATTATGACACCAAAAGCACAGACAACAAATGAAAAAAAAAATAGATCAATTGGACTTTGTCTAAATTAATAGCTTTAGTGTATCAAAGGACACTATCAAGAGAATGAAAATAAAACACATAGAATGGAAGAAAATATTTGTAAACCATATAATTGATAAAGAACAATGCAACAAGAAAAAAATCCATTTTAAACATGGGCAAAGAACTTGACATTTCTACAGATATTTAACTAATAATTTTAAAGAGATATTTTTATAGTTTATCCAGATTTACTAGTTTTTTTCAGCACAGGAAACATTTCCAGGTAACTAGCCTGACACAAAAGCAGAAATTGATGTCCAGATGTTTGTTTGTTTATTTTAAGACTGGTGCTCTTTCAAATGGTTTAATCAATGAAATTTTAAGTATCCCTTAACAATTATTTTGTTTACTTATTATAAAAAGAAATTAGACAATTATTAGTGAGCACTGTTAAATCCATATTCAAATTCTGAAATAAAAGTTGACAAATATTCTCTAAAGACAATGGAATCCAAGAGTATATTAGGAATTTACTCCAGATCAACCAGTCATGTTGAAACATCCAAATGTCCAGCCTTCGAATGTGCTGTGCTTCTCTTCTTAATATGTGACTTAACTTTAATTCTTCAGAAGGATTAAATCCATAATTCCTTGTTCCATATTTTATCTCCCAAACAAAACAGTTTCAACTATTCCAGGATATTTATAAGTCTTTGACAGGAATTTTTAATTTACTATAGATAAAGAACAACAAAAAGTTAATTGATAGTAAACGTAACCTAATTTACAACTTAGTCACCGATGCTTTGGTGGAAGACTACATATCTTGTCATTTCTCCGTGTTACAAAAAAATAAATAAATAAATAAATAACTTTTCTTAAAGTGATAGATATTTTTTCAGTTAGTAACATTTCTGAATATTCAATAATGTAATTTACATTTGGTGGGATAATATGTAGAACTGTTGATGTTGGTAATTTGAAAACCTTCCTCTAAGACAATATGCATGTCCTTTGTCTGGGTGGATGGGAGTTTATGTAAGAAAACATCAGTGTGTTTTATGTGTTCAATTTTATATCTTTCAATACTTCTTTAAAATGGCAACGTTTGATGCAGTGATTTAATGTTTTAGATAAATTCCAAGTCTATGCAAATATCTGAAATATGGGACAAATTTTGTTTATATACAGGATGGAAATTTTGTGTCTTAGATTTTTTTTAAAATCAGGATTAACTGAATTCATCAGGATCCTGCATAACTTATAGAAAACTGTACCTCACCAATAAAACTGTCCTCACCTTTTCTTAGAAGGCTTTGACTTCTAGTAAGTTCACTGATCAAGGATTTATTAGCTCACTGATAATGCCAAAATAATTTCTAGCTTTCACTTAGAGTAAAAGCTATTCAGAAAAAAATGCTTTCTGGGATTTGAACATTGTGACTTTTCCTAATGTGCTCCTACTGTTTCACCCACATATTTTCTCTGTATTTTTCAGAGATAATATCAATGCTATTGCCAAGAGTTTATAATTGAAATGCCATTGTTATTCATGTTCATATCATACCCAAAACAATGATCAAAGATAAACTAAAGTTCAAGGTGCAAATGTGAAATGTGTTAGAAAACAAACACACACACACACACACACACACACACACACACACACACACACTAAAGTGGCATTTCCAATTAGAAGCACATAGTGGCAAAATCCATTCTTAGTGAAAGAGTACAGACTGCAACTGAGTGTAAAACTCAAAGGCAATAGTGACATAAATTAATTGTGTTCATATCATGAGCATTTATAGCAGACACAAAACCAGGCAAGTTCACAGAGTAGCAGAAATTGAAAACACAAAAGACTTATTAAGGCCATAAAGATCATCTCATGCCCAGTGAAATCTTGCTTAGAGCAAGAATGATGGATGATTCTCAGTCTTCTGTAGTTTGAAATATTTTGAAAGGCAAGACTTTTTGTTTCCCTCATTCCAACTCAGTATGGCCCCAACCTAACACATCAGTTTCATCTTAACTATGTCCAATACGTGTACTCAGAATTCAAAGAAATTGCCCTTCCTGAAGAACAGCCAATTTTGTCTTTTTGTGCCTTTGCATAGATTTTTGTACTATTGAAATGACATCCCCTGCAAGCCCAGGACAGGCGAAGTCGCGCCACAGTGTTCTCTGGGTGTTTTGCAGAGTGGCCAGAAACTCAGCAATGGCAAAATAACTAAATCTGCCTTAACTTTGTAAAAACTATCAGCCACATGCTGTGACTCCTTGGGACCCCACCCCACCCAACTCAGGATGTATCACTGGAGGTACCATCAACACCAGGTCAACCAGTCTGGCCCCAGTACCTAATGAGAAACTTTCAGCAGCTCAGCCTTAAGGGAAACCAGGCATCTGGCAGGTGACAACAGGCCTAGGGGGTTGCTGGGCTTTCTAGTAAGCTGTCTCAGGCCTGATACTGGTGGCAGGTAGCCTTGGTTCATACTGAGGCTACACTAACACAGGTTGAGCACAGGCAGCAACCAACTGCATATAGCTTTGTAGGTCCTACCAGTTAACCTCTAGCTGGTCAGTGGAAGGGCTGAAATTGGACTGTATTGGAGCTCCTCTCAAGAGATGCCAAAAATAATACACCCAGAGGCCAGCCTCAGACTACACCAGAGCACTACCCAATTAGCCCTACAGTGGCCCAACCAAAGGGTGCTCTCAACAGACACAAGAGCCTGCTAGGTTGAATCACCCCCCTTAGGTGTCTGCTCCACACAGCAACTCATACACATTGGGCATAAAAATTCCTCACAGCCGGTCAGCCTGAATATCAATCCCACCCACTGATGTGCCAGTAAAGGCTCAACTACAAAGGAGAATACACACAGCACACACAAGGGACACTCCTGGAACACATACACAAGTAATCAGGGAGTCTGTGACACTAGACAGCACAGGATACTTACTACATAAGGTCACCAGCAAAGACGGAAAGACATAGGAGATCTACCTAATACATAGAAGCAAACACAGAGAGGCAGCCAGAATGAGGAAACAAAGAAACGTGGCCCGAATGAAAGAACAAAAGAGAACTTCAGAAGAATAACTAAATGAAAAGGAAGCAACCAACCGACCAGAAACAGGGTTCAAAATATTGCTTATAAGAATGCTTAAGGAACTTAGTGAGAACTTCAAAAAGCCATAGGAAGCATAAAGGAAGACATAGAAACCATAAAAAAGAACCAGTCAGAAATAAAGAATACAATAACTGAAATGAAGAAGGAATCAACATCACTAGAAGGAATCAACATCAGATCAAATGAAGCAGAAGAATAAATCAGTGATCTGAAGACAAGGAAGCAGAAAACACCCAACTGGAACAACAACAACAACAACAACAACAAAAAGCAAAGATAGTTTATGAGACTTTTGAGACAACATCAGGTATAACAACATTCACATCATAGGAGTACCAGAAGGAAAAGAGGGGGAGCAAAAGATCAGTAACCTATTTGAAGAAATAATGACTGAAAAGTTTGCTAACCTGGGAAAGGAAATCGACATGCAAAACCAGGAAATGCAGAGAGTGCCAAACAGGATGAACCCAAACAGTCCCACACCAAACACATTATAATTAGAATGGCAAAGGTTAAAGACAAAGAGATAATCCTAAAACCAGCAAGGTACTTAATTATAAGGGAGTTTCCCTAAGACTATCACCTGATTTCTCAACAGAAACTTTGCAGGCCAGACGGGAGTGGAAGAAAATATTCAAAGTGATGAGGAACAAGGGCCTATAACCCAAATTACTCTACCAAGCAAGACTATCACTTAAAATTGAAGGAGAAATAAAGAGCACCCAAGACAAGGAAAATCTAAAGGAATTCATTACCAACAAGCCAGTACTACAAAACATGTTAATAGCATTTCTTTGAGACTAGAAGCGAGAAAACAAATTAACAAAAGAACATCCAATAAATGAATAACAAGTGGCAATAACTATGTACCTATCAATAATCACTTTAAATGTAAATGAATTTAATGCTCCAATCAAAGAAAACAAAACCTATGCACATACTGTCTACAAGAGACCCAACTCAAATCAAAAGACACACATAAAGTGAAAGTATAGGGACTGAAAAAGATATTTCACACAAATGAAAACAACAACAAAAAAAGCTGAGGTAGCAATATTTATATCAGACAGAACACGCTTTAAAACAAAGACTATAATGAGAGACAAAGAAGGACACTACATAATGATAAAAGGATTAGTACAACAGAGGACATAAAGCTAGTAAACATCTATACACCCAACATTGGAGCACTTACATATACAAAACAAATATTGACTGACAGAAAGGGAAAGATTGATAGTAACACAATCACAGTAGGGGATTTTAACACCCAATTGACACCAAGGGGAATGTCTTACAAACAAAAAATCAATAAGAAAACAGCAGCCTGAATTGCACACTGGTCAGATGGATTTAATTGACATTTTTAGAGTATTTCACCCCAAACCAGCAGAATATACTTTCTTTTCAAGTGCACATGAAATATTTTCCGAGATAGACCACATATTATGGCCACAAAACAAGTCTCAATAAATTTAAGAAGATTGAAAGCATATCAAACATCTTCTCTGACCACAATAGTATGAACAGGAAATAAATTACAGAAAAACCAAACAAACAAAAAAACACACAACTGAAAAACACACAAACACATGGAGTCTAAATAATATGCTACTAAACCAATGAATGGATTAACAATGAGATCAAGAAAGAAATTGATAGATACCTTGAGACAAACAAAAATGAAAACACAACAACCCCAAATCTATGGAACACAGAGAAAACAGTCCCAAGAGGAAAATTCATAGAAATGAAAGCCTACCTCAAGAAACAAGAAAAATATCAAATAAGCAATCTAACTTTATACCTAAGGGAACTGGAAAAAGAACAGGACACAAAGCTCAAAGTGAGTAGTAGGTAGGAAAACAATAAACATCAGAGTGGAAATAAACATAATAGAACCTAATAAAAAAAAACAAAACAAAGCAAAACAAAATAATAATGAAATAAAAAAAAATCAGTGAAAGTTAGAGCTGGTTCTTAGAAAATACAAACAAACTTGAGAAACCTTTAAAAAGCTTCATCAAGAAAAAAATGAGAGAAGACCCAAAGAGGAGTCTTGAGGAATGAAAGAGGAGAAGTGACAACTGACACCACAGAAATATCACAAAATTAAAAAAAAAAAACAATTAAAATACTACGAGCAATTATGTGTCAACAAACTGGAAAATCTGGAATAAATGGATAAATTTCTAGAAGCACACTATATTCCAAAATTGCATCAAGAAGAAGAAAACCTGAACCAACAATTACTACCAATTAAATGTAATCAGTAATTGACAAACTCCCAACAAACAGAAGTCCTGGACCAGATGGCTGCACAGGTGAATTTTACAAAACATTCAAAATAAATAAATACATAAATAAATAAATAAATAATAAATAAATAACACTTATTCTTCTGAAACTATTCAAAAAAATTCACTAGTAAGGAACATTGCCAAGCTCATTTTATGAGACCACCATTACCCTAATTTCAAAACCAGACAAAGACATTACAAAAAAAGAAAATAATAGGCTGATATCCCTGATGAACATAGATTCAAAAATCCTCAACAAAATATTAGTGAACTGAATTCAGCGATACATTAGAAAGATCATACACCACGATCAAGTGTGATTCTTAGCATGCAAGTTTGGTTTAATGTCCACAAATCAATCAATGTGATACACCACCTAAACAAAATCAAAAATAAAAATCATATGACTATATAATTAGATGCAGAATGAGCATTTGCGAAAACCCAGCATCCATTTATGGAAAAAAACAATAACAACAAAAAAAAACTCTCAGCAAAATGAGAATGGAGTGAACATATCTCAACATAATAAAGGCTATATATGACGAACCCACAGCTAATGTTATATTCAATGGGGAAAACTAAAGCATTATCTTTAAGGTCAGGAATAAAACAAGGATGTCCACTTTCACCACTTTCTCTCAATATAGCACTGAAAGACATAACCATAGCAATCAGACAAGAAACAAAAATAAAATGTACTTAAATGGAAAAGGAAAAAGTAAAACTGTCATTATTTTCAGATGAGATAACCCCAAAGATTACACCAAAAAACTATCAAAACTGATAAATGAACTTAGTAAAATAGCAGAATACAAAATTAATATTCAGAAATTGGTTGCATTTTTATACACCAACAACAAACTTTCAGAAAGAGAAATTAAGAAAACAATCCCATTTACAATTACATCAAGATTACAAACAAACACACAAACAAATAAACAAACCTAGGAATAAATTCAACCAAGGAAGTAAAAGACTTGTACTCAGAAAACTATGACATTGAAAGGAGATATTAAAAGAAGATACAAATAAATGAAAGCATGTACCATGCTCACGGACAGGAAGAATTAATATAGTTAAAATGTCCATAATACCGAAAGCAATCTAAAGATTCAGTGCAATCCCTATCACAATCCAATGGCATTTTTCACTGAGCTAGAACAAATAATAATCCTAAAATTTATATGGAACCATAAAAGACCCCAAATAGCCACGGCAGTCTTTGAGAAAGAACAAAATTGTAGGTGTCACATTACCTGATAGCAAACTATACTACAAGGCCATAGTAATCAAAAAGAATAGAATTGGCATATAAACAGACACATGTATCAATGGAAAATAATAGACAGCTGCAAAATAAATCCATTCCTATATGGTTATTTAATCTATAATAAAGGAAGTGAAAAATATACATTAGGGTAAAGAGAGTCTATTCAATAAGTGGTGCTGGGAAAACTGGATAGATACATACAAAAAAAAATAAAATTGGACTACCTTCTTAATCCAAGTACAAGAATAAACTCAAAATGGATTAAAAATTTAAATGTAAGACCTGAAGCCATAAAACTCCTAGAAGAAAGCATAGCCAGCAAACTTTCAACGATACCCTTAGTAATATTTCTCCTAGGGCTGGGGAAACAAAAGAAAAAAAAATAAACTCATGGGAGTACTTCAAATTAAAAAGTTTTTGCACAACAAAGAAAACCATCAATAAAACAAAAAGACATCCTAGTGAATGGGAGAAGATATTTGCCAATGATACATCTGATAAAAGGGTTAATATTCAAAATTTATTTAAAAACTCATGCAACTCAACACCAAAGAAACAAACAATCCAATTAAAAAATGGGCAGAGGACATGAATAGACATTTCTCTAAAGAGGACACACAGATGGGCCAATAGACATATGAAAAGATGCTCGGTGTTACTAATCATCAGAGAAATGCAAATATAAAACACAATGAGATATCACCTCACCTTACACCTATCAGAATGGCCATGACCAATAAATCAACAAACAGCAAGTATTGGCGAGGATGTGCAGAATAGGGAACGCTTGTTCACTGTTGGTGGGATTGCAAATTCATGTAACCACTATGGAAAACAGAATGGAGGTTTCTCAAAAAAATAAAATTAGAACTACCTTATAACTCAGCAATTCTATTCCTGGGTATTTATCTAAATAAATCCAAAACACTAATTTGAAAAGATATATGCACTCCTATGTTCATTGCAGCATTATTTACAACAGCCAAGATATGAAAGCAACCGAAGTGCCCATCAGCAGATGATTGGATAAAGATGTGGAACATTTATACAATGGTATATTACTCTGCCATAAAAAAAAAAAAAGAATGAAATCTTACCATTTGTTACAACATAGATGCTAAGTGAAATAAGTCAGACTGAGAAAGACAAATGCTATATGATCTCACTTATATGTGAAATACAAGGAACAAAATAAATGAACAAACAAAACAGACTCATAGATATAGAGAACTAGCTAATGTTTACTAGATGGGAGCAAGTTTGTGGGGCTGGGTGGAGCGAGAAAAGTGAAGGGAGGAAGAAGTAAAAAGAGTAGTTACAAAAGAGTCATAGGAATGGAAAGAGTCATAGGGAATACAGTCAATAATGTTATAGAAATTATGTATATGTCAGATGGGTACTAGACTTATTGGGGAGATCACTTTGTGAGGTACATAAATGTCTAATCACTACGTTGTTTTGAACATCTGAAACTTAAAAAAAAAAAAAAAGGAAAAAGAAAATGTTGGCTTCTTTAATGCCAGAAATGTTAAAGGGTGATAAACTGTGTTTGGGGAATATATAAAATATTGGAGAGAGAGAGAGAGAGAGAGAGAGAGAGAGAGAGACAGAGAGAGAGAGAGAGAGAGAGAGAGAGAGAGAGAGAGAGAGAGAACATCCCCATATTTTCCATAGAATATGCTCCATTTTTTTTCTAGGTCATCAAAAAGGCCCTCACTTTTATTAAGCATTACCTCATCTGTTCAGTTTTTACCTCTTACTTTACTTTTTAATTTAACTTTTTATTTTGAACTATTTTTAGATTTACAAAAAATTTGAAAAAATAGTACAGAAACATCCTTTGTATCCTATTTCCATTTTCCTCAATGTCAATGCATTATGTAGCCAAAATACAATTACCAAACCAGGAAATTAATAACATTACAATACTATTTAAAAACTAGACTATTCAAATTGTGCCTGTTTTTCCACTATCATCCTTGTGTTGAATACCTGTAGTTACATATACGAGACTGGAATTCACAAAGAAATTGTGGCTGGAAATAATTTATTTAGGAATCATAAACATAAAGAGTATTTAAAGTGACGGTTTTGGAGAAGATCTCCTCGGAAGTGAGTACAGATGGGACATATGTCAGAATACTAATCAATGGAGGTAACCATTATTTAAAAAGAGGGAAGATGTGAATTCACCAAAGAGACTGAAATCTAGTGAGTGCTGAGGTTAATATGTTTGGCACAGACAGCAGTTTTGATGGTGCAGAAAAGGATTTTTAATTGTGAAAAAAAAAGTCCCATATAGCCAAAGTAGAATGTTTAATAATTTTAAAATAAGAAAAGTCTGTGTTTATGGGCACAGATTCAGGTATGTGACTAGATACGAGTTTAGGTAATGTAGAAATTCTTTTCTCTTAGATTTTATTTTTTCAGGGAAATCAACAACAACAACAACAACAACAAGATAACCAGCTGAGAGTGAGAACTGGGGAGGAGGTTGTGAAAATAAGAGTACTTAATCAAGCAGTTTCCATGATCACAGCTCAAATCCCAGAGGCTTCACTAATGCTGGGAACTGGCATTCTTAGTCACCAGTTGTCTGGATAGTTTAAATGAGTCCACTGGGTGGATCTCTTCCAAGCAGTTCTTGGATGTAACCTATGTCCAATATTCGACTCCAACTGCAATATAAGGCTTCATCCAGACTGCAGGAAGGGTCAGTGCAGGGACGGGGGAGAAGGAACCTAAATTCTTAACTGCCTTGATTCTCCTGTCTCATAATCTGAACTCATATTTCATGGTGAAGAATGAGTCACTGTGAACCTATCAGCTGTGACAAACCCAAGCAATAGTTTAGTTCTATAACCAGGAAATGGTTTTGTGAGCATCTAGCTCATCTCTGCTATAGTTGGGTTGAAGGTTTGAGGAGAAAAAGGGGTCACGTATTATTTCAAGTCATTAGGAAAAAAAAAAATACTAGACAAGATAACTGCCGAAAAGCACCAAAGTCTTCCTTGAGATACGTAGTTTTAAAGTGAGAATATTTAATATAGATTGATCGTCGTTCTTAAAGTTATGGTCATGTCTTTAAAGTTAGAGTAATCAATTTGGTTGTGATGTTTCTCCCTGTGGGGAGTAGGGAGATAATTGGATTTAATCATATTAGAGATTTGCCTGGAAGGTTCAAGTGAGGAGGCAAGAGAGTTGAGGGAATACACAAAAGAGTGATTATAAAATTGATTATGGATCCAAACTCAATAGTGGAGACTGTAAAGATAAAAACTCTGTGAGTAACAATGAAAAATTGTAGGGTCAACAGATCGATGGCCCCACTGAGATTTAAAAAGTTTGTTTTTGTGTTTCTTGTTTGTTTGTTTGTTTGCTTGTTTGTTTGAGTCAGGGACCAGAGGGAATGATGTGGAAATGCAGAAGTTGTGGTCAGTTAGTGAAAGGCTTATAACTGGAGGTGACAATGAGAGGCGGGGTTAAGGCGAAGATCACTGGAGGTAAAAATATGGGAAGTATCCTCTACAAGAATGTTGAAATAATTATGAATTATGCCAGGAGAAATAGAGAGAGGGGCAGTGATTCAAAGGACAAAATCTTCAAGGCTGGGGAAATACATGTGACTGTGTGATTTTCAAAGGAGTTGCATTTTTTTATAGACTAGAGACGTCAGCTGAAAGTTGCAAAGAAGGGTGCAGAGGATACCTATTCGATCTTTCAGCAGTGATATATTCAAGAGGAAGAACAGCCACCATTAGTTGTGCTAAAATGCTTGTTTTGAAAATGCTAACCGATTCCAACTTCATTGATATAATAGGGAAGAACTATTTGAGCAAAATGTGAATTTTGTATTTATGTGCGAAACTCTAGGTGAACACAGAAAACTGTACCCAACTGTATTGAGCCATGCAAGGATCGCACAAACATCTGCCAGCGATGTCTGTTCACCATACAACTTTCCACCCTATTTCAGGTAACTCCCTCCACCACTTCACAATAACCCACCAGACTGGATCATTCTGAGGCTGGCTTCTGCAAGTTAACCTTAGATCTGATTCTAGGTATAGTGGTATTTATAAAACTGTACTATTATTCTTATTTAGTCCTATGTTTGTTGGTTGTTTTTGTTTGTTTGTGTTTTTTTTTTTCAATTATGTGTCACTGGTGAAGTTTTCACTGTTTCCCTTACATTTCTTTATAGAAGTCCTGTGGTTTGTGTTTCATGATTTTATACAGTGTGGTAGCTTTCAGGAAGAACTGACTGCACTGGAAATTTTCACTCCTCAGTGTGTTTCAATGGGATAGGCAGGATCATGGGACTTATTTTGGCTAATTGGCTATGAGCAGAAGTGACATGTAACTTGTGGGACTAAATATAGGATGGCAGGCACACAACCCTCCAACTACCTCTTATCCCACCTCATTAACATGGGAGGTCAAGTGTTCCACACAGTGCAGCTGCAGGAGGGTGGAACCGCTGTCAACCAGATCATTATGTCTCTGCATGAAGGTACTTTCAAGAAATTTCAGAACACAATTAGACTTCATATAAAAGAAACTGGTAAGCCCCTGAGCTTTTGAGGTTGCCTCTGATTGGAGCATGGCTTACAGTATTTTGACTTTTATAGAAGTAAACATCAATTGTCTGAGTTTGGGGTAAAGAGTGTTTCTCCACAGACCTACTTTGGGTTTTTTAATATTCATGTTTATTAATGTGTGTGTGAATGTGAATGAGGTGCTCCGAATCAGAGATTTTCTGTGGTTCCTATTAAATACAACCCAGTAAATATTAAGTGTCTTCCCCACCCTACACTCCCTTGGCTCTAGTCCTCACACTTAGACTGATGGGATGAGAGCCAGGTTGACTGTCCTATGCAAGTTGTTGGACAACTGACATGTGAAAGATGATGAAAAAAGATTTTATTTTGCTTATAAAGAAAAAGAAGTAGCTGTCCCTCTCCCCTCATGAGAGTCTACTCTCTATTCCAGCTATTTGGTATAAAAATAAAGTATTTCTTGGAGCCAGATAACACCTAGGTCCTCTGCTTTTGTCACCTACAGAGATCTCTGACTTACCTGGTTTCATTGTTCCTTGAAATGCAAATACCCAGAAAGATAGCAGCTCCAAACTTCCTGACACTTTGGAAGTTTAACCAGGGAGCCTACTCTGGGATGTAACTATGTTCCTCTCTTAGAGTTAACAGAAGTTTTATTAGCCTTTTGCATAAAAGCATTTAACTAGACAAATGGATACAGGCAGAGATCTCACAGCTTGTTAAAAATCTTAGGAGGCTCAATTTTTTTTTTATATATAACAAAAAAGCACTGAGAAATCCAGGAAAATTTATTTTCCCATATCTATTAATGCAGCAAAGAGGATAGACATCTCATTTTGGATTTCCAGTAAAAAGATTGCTCTAATTAATTTTAGGGTCCAAATCGAGTTTTATACATGCTTCTGACAAAGTTGGCAAATTATGTTTTTACTGAGGTGGGATTAGATAGTTTTGATCTCCAGGTGAAAACGAATACTATTAAGAAATTATTTTTAAATTTACAAATAATAACTTTGGGTTTCTGATTTAACAGTAGCTAACACTGTTCAAACACTAACTATGGATCATGTATTATTTTAAGTCTGCATTATATTAATTCATTTATTTCCCACGACCCAATAAGGTAAGTACTATTAACAACCCTATTTCACATGTAAGGAAACTGAGGTACAGAGACGTCAAGAAATTTTCCCAAGGTCACAAAGTAGATACATAGTTGCAATCTGATCTTAAGTCTAAATCTAAGACTCCATTCTCTTAATTATTGTACTCTACTTACTATTCTTAATATAGTGAAGTACAGTACACCAATGATTCTCTCCCATGACATGCCAATCAACCCATGAGTTTCCTTTGAAATGGGATGAAGTATTAATTGGTATATTTTACTCAAAAGAGTTAATTTTGCTAGTGTTTCAACTTCTCTAATGAAAAGATACATAAAAAAATAACAACAGGCAATGTACATTTTAATCCCAAGGTATTTGGGTATGTTACATCCTTCCACAAAATATAAATCAAACAAATATTTTATTTTTATCATACAAATGTTGCTTGGATCTCGCAGTTTTAAAAACTGTTATTGTTTATATGCATGGCAATAGACAGGAGCCATGTTTCTTCCTTATATTTGACTTCTTTTTGACTTGGCTCCAGTTAACCTTTGCAACTTGTTCAATGAGAAAGTCCAGTGAACTGTATCACCATACACAATTAATGGTTGAGTGGTCTATAATAAATGAAAATGCCACCACTGCTTAGCAATTAGCTTATGGATCATCTCCAACCACTTAGAACCTCTTCCGTCTGCAGCATTTAAACATGCTGGGTGATTTAAATTATACTTAAAGCGAAGAGCAATATTCAATTACCAGTGGGTTCATTGTGTGGAATTGTCACCATTATGATTAACGGCCCTTATGAAAAACAATTAATTTGGTGTCTTGTTGCTAGGTCAACTATAAAAGCTAATTCCCTGAGGAAAGGATTATGTTTATCAGTACGTACCCTTTTATAATGCTTTGATCTGAAACATTAACTTGATCTCTTTAAGAAAAAGTTGCAAAACTTAAGTGTAAAAATAACTTCAACATTAACCTAGGGGGGAAATTTTCAGTCATTTATTTTTCTTGCTAAAAGAACATAGTGACAGGTAAAAGGGAAGTAAAAGCTCAATTTATACAGAAATCAGGTATATTCTCTCGTATTTCAAATCTATCTTTGGGAACTCAGTAAGTCACATTCAAGGGAGGAATGGCAGCTAGACAAAGGCATTTGACTTCTTATAGAGGAGTTGAAGTACAAAGGAGATATGTTTCATTTCAAATCCAGTAGTATAAAACACAGATAACTTTCTCATCTGACTAAACCACTGAGTTAAAAAGAAAACAAGAAACAAAGCAACACAGTCTTTTTTCAGCAAATGTTTTCAATCGGTATATAAAAGAACTGTTCTTGATTTATTCATAATCCCTTGGGTGAAGTGAGAGAAAAAAACTGTTCTTTTGAAAATCACTGTCTGCTCATATTTACAGTCTTCCCTGAAGGAGATAAGATTTAATATCATTCTGCTCTATGAAGCCCTTGAAATGAAGGGGTCCCTGAGTTGGATTGTAATTGTATTACTGTGGTGTAATTGTTACATTTACATATATTTACATATATATATATATATATGAATAGTTGTTGCATTTGTAGGTTATACCTCTGTGCAGTCCCAATGGGTCTGTTTGGATGCTGTCTTAACCTCTTCTCTAGTCTTTAATTCTTTTCCAAAATTATTGGCTAATCATTTTTCTTAATCCTGTATAATATCTCTCCATCATGACTAATCTTCCTTTGTCAGTAATCAAATTCTTCACTTGGATTCATACAAAAGTTTCTTACAATCATGAATTGTTATTGCTCTGGGTTTTTCTCAAAGGGAACTTGAAGAACATTGGGTTTAATTATTTATTTATTACATAAATGACTAACTGTTGAGAAATTTTGTGGTTGCAGTTGCCCATGGCAATTTGTTGCCTGTCTTGATATTACTGAACCATCTGACCATATGAGTATGCCAGGGTCTTCTTTTCTATGCACCAATATCATCCTATATATATTTTTATTTTGCCTTTCAAAATTGCATTATAATAACACTTATGAATAGTTAGACATTCCATTATACAAACTTAAGGATAGTAACTAAACTTTACTCATCTTTATATTTCCTATATTTATAGAGTATATGGCTTACAGGTGTTTGCTAATGAATAAATAAGTGAAGTAGTAACTGATATGTTATTCATTTTATTCAGTAAATGTGTTGAGAATATATTGAAAACACAGAATTATGCTAGGAGATGCAAAATAGGATGGTTTGATAATACTTCCAAAAATACTTTACGGATAATATTGAGATATCAAAAAAAAAAAAATCCGTATCCGTATGACATAAGACTCAGGAACCACATGACTTACTCCTGTGCCAATTAGTCTGGCCAAAATCCAAAAATGGATTCTCAGCAATTTGTAGGTGGACACAAATCAATCAGGGACAGCTTTAAATAGGTTACAGAAAAGGGGGGGAAAAAACTAAAAGGAAGAGGAAAAAATCTACCAGTAGCTCTAATTATGTAGAAATTTATGGTTTATTTATGTAATATATTTGGGAATGCTGTCTTTCTTGTGGATGCTCAGGAGTACATTATCAAAATAGTTTTGGTTTTATAATATCCATTTTACAGTCAAGCAAAGTAATTCTCAAGAATTAAAGGGACTTCTACAAGATGTTGCAGAAATTTGAACCGAGATAATTTTACAGCCTTGCTTCTCAAAGTAGGATCCTTGCATCAATAACTGGGACATTACCTGGGACCTTATTGGAAATATAGAATGTGGGTGGGTGAGTGTCATCAGAGGAAACAGAGTATCTATAAAAATCTTACTGATGCTTATAAAGTTAATTATCGTTTAATTGATATTAATAGTACCAGTCATTCAACACACATCAGCAAAATGAAAATTACATAACATTCTAAAATACATACATTTCTAAATAGAGAAGACAAAAGAAAGGCCTCTGGCTAAGTTTACATCCTATGTAGCAGCAATCATCATAAAAAGATGCCTGCCCACTGATTTTATTAACTTACAATAGCAAGATGCCCAAATGTATGCGATGAAAATTATAATTAGCTGTTAAATCGTATTTATTTGCTTGGAGGAGATAGCAACGAGTATCCAGTCCATATTCTTAACTCTAAGAAGATTGAATAAAATATACCACATATATGCATCTATCAGTGGATAACATTATGGATTACAGAAGTCTGTAAGTGAATATTGGACAATTGTTTGCCTTTGAGAACTAAATAATTCAGTTACCTCTATGACATTATTTAATATCATGGATAAAAATCTTTAGAAAATGATATATACTTGCTTTTAGCCTCAATATGTTGTGTCAACATTTTAAAAGAGTTGTTCTACAGTTTTCTTTTGCAATGTAACACTATAATATAGGGAACACTAAGAAAGTGCCATTAATTTTCAGAGAATTGATCCTTATATCGTAAAGAAAAAAATAAAATTAAATACTTTTCTTTTTTTTAATAAAAGAAAACAAAGGACCTGTGAAATGCTCCTATTTACTTTGGGAACTATGGTTTGGGAGAGAGGACTATAAAAGGATTCTTATAAACTGGTAAGAGAGAATGTGTGCCTGACTGAGGGGAGACTTAGTACAGATAAAACATATACCTCATTTATAATTTATAGAATTCAGTAATGTGCGCTTTCTTTCTCTTGGGATTTTCAGGAAAAAAGATTAAGCATGTACATAAGTTTTGATCTTACGATGGGAAGTTAGGAACTAGGTAGAGAGTTCTCCAGTAGTATTTGGGGAAATGAAACATATTATTATCTGAATAGTTCTTTCTATAGTCAAATTATATTCATCTGTTTCTTTTGTTTGTTTGTATTTTCTTTACTATAGTTAAATTATATTCTATATCATTAAGATGTGTTATTTTCAACAATGGACCCCTGGAATTTTATTGTGACTTAAAGCAGCAATGTAGCACAGTTTATTGATTTTTACTACATGCAGAATATACATTTACACTCTAATCATTAACCTTACAAAGATATTTGAATTAATGAAAACACTTGGGAATGTTTGTTGTTATATTTCTTATCAACATGTGAAGAAACAGTTATCATCCAGTGGCAGGACTCACTAAACCCCTTGATTGCTTGAAATGAGGCAGAACATAAATTGCAGTATTTTATTTCGAGAACATAAATTCATTTAGAAGGAAAATGTGTCTACGTTCTAAAATGTATTTGTCTTTACCAGGGTTTTTATTTTCAGCATTGATGCTTCAACGTTAGGGGTCTTGCTGACCCCAGGGTTTGCAATTCTTAGAGATAGTAAACAACTCACTCAATGAGTGCTCTTTTTAAATGCAAATCAACCAACCCAGAGTCTCTATGACTAACCACCTCTATCAGGCTTTGACACTCAGGGCCTTAACCCACTTGCCCGAATAACCCCCACCCTGCACCCCCAGCAGAGGACAAGCCCTATACTTCAGAGCCCACTGAAATTACTCAAACTAATCAATCTTAAACCTGCTTACCCTGCCTCATTCATTCCTTCCAAAGGAAATAATAATATAGGTTTTTCTTACAGTTACTTCCCTCCCTCCAACTCCTAATTAACCCAGTTGCTTTCCTGTTGAGGTATGGAGTGCCCCCTACTCTTGGGAATCTGTGAACATAGAAAACTGTTTTCAATGGCAGTTGTTGCCTGATCTGCTAGCCTTATTATACCTCATAATAATAAAAGCTGTATTAAAACAGTATCGTGATTTTTATTTTTCAGGCTAGAAAAAGTATATTTACTACATTTTAAAAATTTAAATAGGTCCTAAGGTACTAAAGTTGATTTGAGGCTGCTGTGTTTTAATAGGAACATTTTCAGATTTTTGTTTGTTTCCTAGAGTGCAAAATAGCAGTGAAAGATACATACTAAAATTGCTCATTTCAAATTAAGCTACAATGGCACAGTGCACAACTCAAGAGTCAAGAACACTGATCCTATTAAACAGATCACAAAACTTTTTTTTTTTTTTTTTGTAGGAGTGCCACGCAAATATGTACAGAACTTTGGATACTTAAAAATCTAAATTCATCCTGTAGGCAATTATGTAATTTCTAGTAAACTCTGATGTAACTTCACCTTCTATTACTCACTTAGAATTGTACTGAACACTGACTATGTGTGACCAGACTGCAGTAGGTGTATAAATATCAAGCTGAATAAAGTCACTGTTCTTATAGGACTCTCTTCTGCATGGCCAACATATATTTTGATGTATAATATTCTGAAAACAATCAGGACATGATCAAGAGAAAAAATATAGGTTTGATGTGTCAAGTGATTCAACAAAACAGCAACATCTTTGATATATAAAAATGCTGTTAGATTATCACCAAATTAGAGAAAAGGGCAAATCAACTTCTCTGCCTACACACGGCAATGCATGAGCATGACATGTCAGAATTATTTCGATCTTACAAAATATATTATAGGTCATATAATAGGTCCTAAGTTACTAAAGTTATATACCTATAACTTAATATATAGCTTAAACTCTATTTTTAATAGCATAGTGAATTGGGGAGATACATATGTGTATACCCACCATCTCAATTAATAGAAATGTTGGAAAAATGTTTTAAAAATATTTCAGACACATGTCCAGTACTAAAATACAGAAATGGAAGTCCCTATTGATTAGATATAAAATGGCAACTCAAAACCAAAGCAATAAACTGAATTGCACACTAGGTCATGGAAATTGGATAAAATTGTGATACTTAGGTAGGTAATGGGAAAGAGTACTTTAATAAAGCTTTAAAATAGCAGCCATGGTCTCTATCAAAGTAATCTGGGATTTGGAATTCAGTACTTAGGATGTAAATCCCATAGCCTGAAAATGCTACTTGATTCTTGAACCAAAACTAAGCAAAAGCCAACACAAACAAAACCTATATATACTATGACCTCCAATGGGGGAAAAACAAAAACGAAAACAAGAAAGCCAACTCTCTTCCCATAGACTTAGAAATAAAAGTAAAAGTCAATTGTATATAATAAAATCCTACAAAAGTGATGCAAACAAGTTTGTTTGGGAGAAATTAAGCGCTAGATCTGTATGCATTCCAAATTACAAAAACTGTATGCATCATAAACCGAATCAAGAAATTACCATACACAGTATTCCAGCACAATTGGAAAGCTAGAGTTGCAGGATACACACACATAAAATTGCTGTCAGGACACATTCACAGTGCATGACTTCAATTTAGAAAAGGACGCCTCTACAATGATGAACTCAAAATTTAAAATTACAATATATGATAGGAAGTAACTGAGTATGAAGTGAATTATCAGTTACAAAGTAAAGAGAAGTTAAGAGTAATCATCTTCTCAATTAAACATGATATTTGAACAATATAACATTAATGTGTTAAAATTCATGTGACAAAGAATAGGAAATACACTTAAAAGAAAGGTCAGCATTTCAGTAGGCCTACATATAAAAATATACTTCTTGAAATGTTAATTATTAAAGTGAAATTCAGTACATCAGCTTAAAAATGTCAGACACAAATAGAGAGAAAATTAATGAACTGGATGGAAATGAAAAAGAAAATATTGTACAGACGGCAATGGGAAAAACACACACACATACGAATGAGTACTTAAAAGGCATGAGGAAATATTGATAGATGATAATGTTCACTCTATGACAACTAGTGTTCAAAAAATAAATTAGGAAAGACAATATTCAAAATAATGGTAGTACTTACTAATTTTTCATAATTAAACAGAAATGAGTTAGCAATTGGAATACATAAAATCTCATGAAGGAATAAATGAAAAATCTATAACTATCAAATACAACAAGGAAATATGGCAGATTCATAAAAAACATGAAAATAAAATTATAAAATATAATGACAATTGATAGAATCTTTCATTACAAACAATCAGGGCTAAAAGGCATCAAAATAAGTAACTTCAGAGTGCTTCACAGTGAGAAGATTGGTAGGCATGATTGTGGGAAAAGTTGGAGAAAAAAACACCAGCCTGGAATTTTCCATCTGCAATGCAATAGTGCCATTTAAGATTGAGGGAGATAAGAATATATTATTTTCAGAAAAAATAAAAAAGACTGAGAAAGATTACTTTATTATTTAGGATTCTCCAGTGAAACATAACCAATATAGTATATATTAATTATATTATGTTATGATATGTTACACTATATTACATTATTTTTATTATATTTATTATGTGTAAAAACATACATTTTCTTGAGATATTTTTAAAACATCAGCTCACATAATTGTGAGGGCTGACAAATTCAAAATCTGTACAGCAGGCCAACAGGTTTGAGATGCAGGTAAGAGCTGACGTTGCTGCTTGAGTCTAAAGTAGGTGTGGAGGCAGAATTCCTTGTTCCTTGGATGATTTCAGTCTTTTTTCTTAAGGCCTTGAACTGATTGAATGAAGTCCATCCACATTATGGAAGGGAATATGTTTTACCTGAAGTCCTAAATGTCAATCACACCTAAAAATTACCTTCATAACAACATTTAGATTGGTATTTGACCAAAAATTGGGACACACGCACACACACACACACACACACATTTATTACCTCAGATGGTAAGAACTCACATACATTGCTGGATTTTCTTTACAAATCTGTGAGTTTTATTTCTGGACTTGTTTTGCATGGTTTTCCTCAGCACAATATGAAACGTTACTATTATTGAAATCCTGCCATTACTAACACTCAGTGCTAAATCCCTTTACATGTTTACTACTATTTAATTCTCTTAATAGACTAATGCAGGTAGGTTAGGCTAGAGACTTCCACATCTACATTCTGAGGTAAAAGCTATCAAGACAAATTTAGAAAGAAGTCCTATGCCCTTCTTTGCCTTTCAAGAAATACAGTCTTACTGCACACTAAAATATTATGTAGGATTAAGAATCAGAATGATCCATGTTTAACAGTTGCACAACTAATTAGTTTTAAAAACAGTAGAAGTTTCACAGAGACTCTTCATAGTCAGAAGTATTTTATGATTTGTCCAAACTTTTTATTCTATTTTCATTTCTTGCTATTTTTCTCAACAAAAGTGACATTCTTCATGCATTGTAGATCTTGTCTTTTTAAAGTTGATTTCAGAGGTTTCTTTATTTATCTGTAACTTTTATCTTTGTTTAAACACTTCCCTCGGAGTTAGTGTCTACTCTGTTACTTACTATCTGGTGGAAATTCCAGAGAATAAGGACATTATTTGACCTAAAATCAAATGCATACCAGAGAAAATTCTAAATGGAAATTTGGAATAAGGTTTTGTATTAACCATAGACAAGCAGAACATTAAAGATCTAAATTTCTCATGTATTTTTCTTGATCTTATTTCTGAACATCATGAGGAAATTAAAAAAAAGAAAGGGAAAAAATAGTGATACACTGTTTTTTCTTTGAAACTGTTTAAAATATAAATTTATTAAGACACTAATAATTTCTAATCAGAATTTAATTGTCTACAAATTTGTGTTCATTTCTCTGAGTTCTGTAATATAAAGCAAAATCTCTTTTTCAACATTTAATAATTTACCTTTGAGGAGGATATAGACCTTAGCGTATGTTGGCATGTTAGTTGAATGCCTTAGAATCAGGAATGCAATTATAATTTGTTTTGGCCTCTTTGTTAGAGAATCACAGTGGTTTTAAAACACTCTTCATAAATCTATTGGTTTTAATTCATTAAGAAAACAAGTAGACATTTCTTGACTTTTGTTATCCTTATGAGAATATTGTATCTTCTATAAAGAATTACATTAAGATGCTATCTTTACCAAGCAAATGCAAATTTTTTAACAAAATATACTTACAAGAAATAAAGTAACATGTTTCATATTTGATATTAGATATGGAAGTTAACAATCATTGTTTTAATATAAAATTCAATTATTAACAAAACAAGATTATTTATAAGAGTAGGCCCTATGGTGTATTTTACAGCACTATCTACTCATTACCTACTTGGGCTCATAATGTTGCCTAAGAAAGATCACATTTAACTGAAAATTTTACTAGCTAGTTATACTTAGTGGGTCTTAGAAATATTCCATTTTTTCACAGGAAATTATTTATGAAAGTGGTTAATAGTATCTTGCAAAAGCCTCATTAATTCTGAACTCTTAAGGCAAATTCATGAGTTTGAATTTTAAGACCTGTGAGGTCTAAATGGCATTATGTACTGTATACAACATTATATTATGTTCATTTTTTTTCCCTACTGGCTCACTAAGCATTTGTATTATGGTATTCATGAAGAAATTAATCTTGGTCTAGAATTAACTAGATATTTTATGTTTTGGAATAAAATGGTTTTAAGCACAACAAAGTATTATCACTTATTAAAATCATGTATCTTTCTTAAGTCACCAAATATAGCATTTTCACTATCACTGCTTTTGGCAGATACTTCTGGATTTTCATTATGAATTACAACATTTTCTTCTGTATTCAGCATAATTCTTTTCTTCTTTTCTGTTAGTTAATATATAGTGCACAGGTCACATATAAAACTCCAGCGTTCAAAGGCCAAAAAGTTCTCTAGAACCAATCTGGAGACTGCGTCTTGGTCTAAACTGATTCCACTAAGCAATTGGTACATAAGACATGCTTCAATGATTGTTATTTATTATAATTCAATTAAATTTAATTCAGAACACTCTGAATACAGGTGCCCTCAGAATAATAAAAAGAATGCAGAGATACTAAATCCTGAGATCACTCTTGACATACCTCACTGAAATACATATTTTACTCTAACATTTTTTTAAGTAAGCATTGTAATTTGCAAGACGTTTAAAAATATCACAGTTAAATTCCAGTTTCCTTTCCAACATGTAAAGTGCTTGCAAATCATCTCTAACCCACAGCAAGAAAAGAAACTGAACAAGTTGAAATACAGCAACTTAGATCCATCAGACAATTGAAGTCCCAGGACAAGCTGCTGACCTGAAACTAGAGAAACAGGTGAATTCAGGGAATATAGATCAGCTTACCTGAAGCAGAAGTCCCTGGGGCCTCTAAACAGGAATTTCAATGAATTGCTGGCAGCTGAATGTGGACTAGCTTGAAAATCTAAAACTCCTAGTTGCCCAGCCTAAGGAGGTGCCCCATACTTTGAGGTTTTACCTCCAAAAACCCACCCAAGTTGTCCCAACAAAGATCAGAGAAAAATCATCTTTTGTTTGGCCAGGAAAGGGAAAACCGTAACCATTTTGCTATATACCCATGGGAAAAAGTAACCATTTTGAAATAAGCCCAGCATGCTCTCCACAACAAAGGCCCAGAAAGAGAAACGACTTCACAGGAGCCTTATCCAATGCGGGGGAAGGGACACTCCCCAACTCCAGCCCCCTCTCACCTTCTTGTTCCAACTAAGGAGGGAGAGGAAAGCTAAGAAGCACTTATAAAGGTCACAGAACAGGGGCATAGAACAGTCAAAAGACTGAAGCTTAATCATAGGTTTACCGAACACTTCCCTCTCCCAACACCTTAGCAATACATTCACAGGGCTCTTGTGTAATAACGGGAATACAACTGAAAGTTCTTCAAGGCCGGGACTTTATTTAAGAAGGAGTTTCCAAGGAAAACCAAAGACAACAGGACACACACACACACACACACACACACACACACAATAAGAACACTGAAGGAAAATGAAGCCTCTGAAACCTACAGTTTCACATATAGTCAACACAGCCTAACTCCTAGCCAGATAAACATAAACCCTCGCATTAAAACACTATCTCAGTTCCTACTACCTGATACATCCATCATGTCATGCTAAAAGGCGAGACACATGCATGCACACCTATACACATACCAACACCCATAAAAGCAACACACAGTTGATTTTAAAAGAAACATTTTTTTTTTTTATCTTGGAAGTTTTTTAAATATTTAGTAGCATTTTCTAGAAATGTAGGGCAAAATTAAAATAAGGGGAACTATGTAGGGATTACTACATCCCTAACAAAAACCAAATACTACATTTGTTTTTTTCCACTTAACATATTTGCAGGATACTTGGCAGATATAAGCAATACATCATTCAATTTTAATTTATTTTGATGCAAGTGATTTCAGACTTGTGCCAAATCCTTTTGGAATGTCATGCCCATATAATTATTCAGTGTTTTATAGTTTCTAATTTCTCCATCATCAATATAGCTAATGTGATAGGCAGAGGAAAAAAAATAAGATTAATCAACTTCAACACTGTCAAATGTACAAAGGCCATAACATAGTAGACATACTTTCAATCTTAATGTTGCTTTTTACTACAAAGCACAAATATCCATCTTTCACATAAAGAATTTGGAACCTGGCAATCAAAAACCAATAAAGTTTTTGTCATGCGGGGTGTCAGGCGGGGTCTCCGCTCCCACTCCCCACATAAAAACGCAGGACATGGTGAGGCCAAAAAGGAACACCCACGGAGCCATAGGTAGGGGAGTCATACCACTATACTGTCACTGGCGGCTGGGTTGGAGACACAGGAACCAGGAGCAACACAATTCTCAACCCTCACTGTGCCGCTTGCAGACTCAGCCACCAGCTTCTTGCTAGCTCCCCCCATTTGCTGCTAGCGTAGCCACGGCAGTTATATTAGTGGCCAATGGCTCACTGGTTACAGCTGACGGCCAACTAGCCACAGCTGCTGGCCATTTGATCACAGTCGATGGCCATTTACTACCTGAGCCAGCACCTTTCTATGTGAGGCCGAGAGCCTGGAAACTGCTTTTTGGGGCTCTGTCCCCACACTCCACCCCTACAGGGTCTCGCCTCACAATCTACGCGACAAGCGTCTTCCGCGAGGGGCCCTGTGCGAGGAGCCTGGAGGTGAATGCTATTTCCTGGACACAGCCAAGCTCTCTGGTCACAGCCAGGGTTTCTCAGGGCACCACCAGTACTTCTGGGCACAGCCAGACTTCCTGGACTTCTTAGGGTACCACTAGTCTACTCGGGCACACGAGGGCCTCTCAGGGCACTGCCACTCTCTCTGGACACAGCCAGACCTCCTGGACTCAGCCAGGGCTCTCAGGGCACTGCCACTCTCTCTGGACACAGCCAGACTTCCTGGACTCAGCCAGGGCTCTCAGGGCACTGCCACTCTCTCTGGGCCTCTCAGGGTACCGTGCTGGAACAACAGCGGCTCACAGTCAAGGTGCTTACATATTCTCGATGGCGGCTGGTAAAGACACAAAAGCAAACATCCCCCAGTTCCACTACATGGTGGTATGTTCCCAAACAAATAGTCAAGCTGTCCATTAAATTAGGGGTGGAAGGCAATTCCCCATAGTCCATAGTCATTCGCCAGGGCTGTCCTGGGGGTGAGAGATGACCTTGACCTCACCCTCAGCTCCCACGGAGGACTCAGCAAGCCTTTCCTCCTGGGACTACAAGTCCTGCATCCGGGCTGCTCAGCAAGCACTTCCCAGCCCACAGGGCTGCAACAACCTTCGCTTTCTCCGGCCTCTGCTGGTTGGGGAACCGTCCACGTCTTCCCACCCCTCCACGGGGGTCCAGCTCTCAGGCAGCTGCTCCTCCTGGTCTTCCTGCAACTGAGTGTTCGTAGGCACAAACTGCTCCACCGCCCTTCGGGGAGCTTTGGCCGACACCGTACCCTGCTCGCTGTGCCATGTGTAGTGCAGGGGATCCTGCTGACTTCGCCATGTGTCGTGCGGGGTGTCAGGCGGGGTCTCCGCTCCCGCTCCCCACACAAGAACGCAGGACATGGTGAGGCCAAAAAGGAACACCCACGGAGCCATAGGTAGGGGAGTCACACCACTATACTGTCACTGGCGGCTGGGTTGGAGACACAGGAACCAGGAGCAACACAATTCTCAACCCTCACTGTGCCGCTTGCAGACTCAGCCACCATCTTCTTGCTAGCTCCCCCCTTTTCTTTTTGCTACTAGCCTAGCCACGGCAGTTATATTCATGGCTAATGGCTCACTGGTTACAGCTGACGGCCAACTAGCCACAGCTGCTGGCCATTTGATCACAGTCGATGGCCATTTACTACCTGAGCCAGCACCTTTCTATGTGAGGCCGAGAGCCTGGAAACTGCTTTTTGGGGCTCTGTCCCCACAGTTTTGAAATGCTTTTATTTTAATTCTACTCCATGAGCATTAATGTTTTTCAGTTTAATGAAAATAAAAGTTTGAATTCGTTAAGGAGGATGAAAACACAAAGTAGTCGGATTGATAAGTATAGCCAAACAGTTTATTGAAAAATAGTTGCTTTCCACAGTCAACAAACACACTGAACAATGGGCACTATTTGATTCTCATGCTCAGGTATATGAATGTTGAGAAATATTTAACAGATTGAGAATTCCCAGTCACATTTTGATTTGCTTTTCGATTAACTAGAGGCTATCACTAAGTCAAAGTGTAAGGGAAAAATAACAGTTTTCATACCTGTTTGGTTGATCTGTTTTATTGTGTTTTTATAGGGAGGTCAGCAAGGGTCCTCTATTGCAAAGTACATTATACAGAAAATAATGAAAGTCAACCACAATTTTACTAAGAATTTATCAAACACTTTTTGTTGCCTATCATTTTGCATTGTGTATAAAAATTTAATTATTTCCATTCTTCATTCCATTATCAAAGCCATATTCCTGATATATACATAACTATGCCACAGATTATTATTTCAACCATTTATATACCTCTGAGATTTTTGCCATGTTTTAGCTATAGTAGTTACCATAATATTTCTTTATGAATGATATGTATGGGCATTTGGATGTCTATGGGTCATGCAGAAAATCTCTGCTCCCATGGATACATCCATAACTTTCCACTTGCTTGTATATTTGTACAAAATTAAGCATGTATTGCACAAATATTTCATTGTATGTGAGTCTTGTGTGGCCAGACTTGTGTTTTGTATGTCCAAATGCAATACTTTTGAACCTTGACTGTCCAAATGCATTTTTAGATAACGAGATCAAGTGCACGGTGCTTAAAAGCTCAGTTCAGAGTCAGACAGACCTGAGTAAAATTGAGGATCTCTCATTTGGAACTTTTTCTTATAAAAAGGTTTCAAAATTTTTGTAAATTTCAACAATGTTTCTTAGCTTCACTTGGTCTGAGGTTTTATGTTTGTAAAATATGAATAAAAGGTAATATATATAGTATTTTTAATTACATATGTATGTATATGTGTCTATTGATATATTGACATCTATATCTATATACCTATACCTGTATCTCTAGCTGTCTCTCTATCTCCATCTTCATATTCATATCCATATCCATATCTATATCCATCTAGGTTTAGGTTTAGATCTAGGTCTAGGTCCATATCTATGTCTATACATACCTTCTAACTCAGTGATTCCACCATCAGAAATTTATTGTAAAATTCGAGATATACATTAGACATTCCGGAAGGAATAGATATGCACAAAATTGAAATGATAATGTACTCATTTATTCATCACAGCATTGTTCACAATAATGAAATCCTGGAATCGACAAATGCACTCCAGTAGGTATATGTTAAATTGTACCATATCTTTAAAATCAAATAATTTTAAAAATATTACATTCATACACAAATACACAAATATATGAAGATTAAAGATGCTGTTTATGTACAGATAGGTAAAGACCACCAAAATATAATGTTAAGTGAAAAAAGCAAGGTGTCCAATAAAGGATATACTAACTTATGCTTTATATAAAACAGTAAAATACACACACACACACACACACACATAGTATTCTGGAAAGTTAAACAAGAAACTAATACAGGAGTTTATCTGTGGTGGTGGGATGCCCAGTTGGAGTGTCAGAATCCAGGAGAATTTAGAACAGCTGTGGAAAGAAAACTCTTTATATCATGTATTATCTAATTACTACACAGCTTAGAGAAAAGAAAAACTACTTAAAAGAAAACAAAACTGCATAGCTGCTTCAGTGGCTGTAAGTCATTACTTGCAGAACAATCTGGAGCCTTTGGTGGGTGCCCCAGACCACTGTTTGGACCTTTGCAGATTCAGTTGCACAACAATGGCTGGCCAGAGGGCCTTTTGGTTTTTTTCCTCTTTCTTGATCAATAGTCCCTAGAGCCTTTCTCTGGCTAATGTACAAGAATTTACACTTCTTCAGCACAATCACTATAGATAGCAACAAAGAATCTTTAACCAATTTTTCTGTGCAGCATTTTCAGGTTCATTTGTATCATTTTAGCATTGAGGGCACAGATCAGTGGCTCCCTCAAGACACTGGGCGTCTGACTTAGGGACAAAGACAATGTTCACAAACATTACTATCTAACTTCATATTCAAACAACTCTTAAACTGATATATTACTCTAAAAATAGAGGTAAGAATACAGGACCCAACACACCGAATTGTCTAAGGTCAAAAATAAGTGATTCGGAATGAGAGCTAAGCTATTTTATTGACTTCTTGTCATATGCTTTCTCCAGCAAACCATGCTGTCTGCACAGTCTTTGCACAGGAACTAACACTCTCCTAAATGGACTCAGTTCATGTTACTAATCACCAACATGTCTAGATGATGATTTTCTACTGATATAGAAAGACCAAGCAAATGAGAACAAGTAAAGTGTTTATTTAAAGCTTGATATATCAAGGGAGTCAGCCACCATGACTCATATTTGGTAGCATCAAAGGCAGGCAGAAGAGTGGGGAAGCTTTATGGTAAAACACATGAAGGCTTCAAATCTGCTCTGATTGTAGTTTGTTGGCATGGGGAACCTGGAGCTGGCTAACAAGAAGCAGGGCTTCCTATGTAATTGGTTATGGGAGCATGTTTGGATTACTGTCATTGGTTCTAAGTTGGAAGTGGGAGCAGAAATTAAGGAAGCTCTTAGTCATTGAACAAGTCCTGATGTGGTTGTTACAGAGGTTATGGATCAGTCCGATTATAAATGGTCTGGCCTTTGTCGCTTTGTACACTCAGTCTCTCACTGCCCTTTGGAAGGGTACTCTCTATTATACAATGTATGACAATTAAGTTTGTGAACATGCCACCTTGTGCCTACATTGGCAGCACTGTACAAACAGCTCAGTATGGTTTCATAACCTTGGTATATCAGTGTCTCACAGCTCTGTTCTTGACAACATGTGGCAGTATCTTGCTGAGTGGTGTTCATTTTTCTTGTTGCATGTTTTTGTGTGCCGTCGTGAGAATGTCTGAGCATGAATTAGAGCAATGAACAAACGTTAAACTTCTTGTTAAACTTGGCAAGAGTGGAAGTAAAATCAGGGACATGTTATTCCAAGTTTATGGGTATAACACCATGAAAAGAACAGCAGTGTACAAATGGATTAAACGTTTTTCTGAAGGGAGAGACTAAATCATTGATGAAGAGAGGTCAGGGCAGCCAGTAACAAGCAGAACTGACAAAAACATTGCAAAAATTAATCAAATTTTGTGTCAAAATTGTTGGGTGACTGTGAGAAGCATAGCAGTCCAAGAAAACATCAATAGAGAAACAGTTAGGAAAATCTTAACTGAAAATCTCGTTACGAAAAAGGTGTGTGCAAAAATGGTCCCAAAGGAGCGCACCGATGATGAATTAGAGCAAAGAAGAGTCGAAGTTTGCTAAGACCTTTTGGAGAGGCAAGACAGTGTTTAAGGACATGTGATGACAGGTGGCGAAATATGGATATACCAATACGACCCTGAAACAAAGCGTCCATGTGCATAATGGAAGTCAGCCAATTATTCACAACCAAAAAAGTTCCGTCAGTTCAAATCAAGAGTCAAAATGATCTTTTTTGATATCAGAGGGATTATTCATTATGAATTTGTACCAACTGGACAGTTAACAGTTTGGAAGTGCTAAAAAGGTTGTGTGAAAAAGTTAGACAAAAACATGAACTTTTCGCCAACAATTTATGGCTCTCACATCACAAAGATGCACCAGCTCATACAGCACTGTCTGTGAGGCAGTTTTTAGCCAGTAAACAAGTAATTGTATTGGAACACCCTCCCTAGTCACCTGATCTGGCCCCCAATTACTTCTTTCTTTACCCAAAGATAAAGGAAATATTGAAAGGAAGACATTTTGATGACATTCAGGACATCAGGGTAATACAACAGTTCTGATGGCCACTCCAGAAAAAGAATTCCAAAATTGCTTTGAAAGGCAGACTAGGCACTTTGTTGGTGCATAGCTTCCCACAGGGAGTACTTTGAAGGTGACCGTAGTGATATTCAGCAATGAGGTATGTAGCACTTCTTCTAGGATGAGTTCGCAAACTTAATTGGCAAAACAGACAGATTAATGTTCCTCTCAGCCTGACTAAACTTTAGACAGATATTTTCCTGACTCTAAGCTTTTCATCTCCTTTTCTTACAGCCTTTACTAAAAAATCTTATTTCTATGCCCTTTTAGATCTTAACCTTTTGAAAAAATATCTTGCCAGTTTTACAGCTCAGGACTGTCTTTCTTAAGGACTTGGGGGCCATCCTTCTGAAATAAAATTATCAGGGAAGATAATGCCCCATCTACTAGTCTCTGTGGGAAGGTAGAGCTTTAATTCTAACTTCCTAGGGCACCTTGTTTCAAATCGCAAAACTAACTGGCAACAAGAGAAAGTTTACTTTTCCTTTGGGTAAGTTCAATTAGGAAATATAGAGAGCATGATGTTCCCCAACCCCAGTTTATAAAAACTCTCTCTCTCTCTCTCTCTCTCTCTCTCTCTCTCTCTCTCTCTCTCTCTCTCTCTCTCTCCTATTTCTCTCTCTCTCCTATTTCAATAGCTTTGAATAAACTCTTCTTTACCTGCTTCCCTTCACCTGGTGCAAATTTTGCTTTGTCTGTACATTTTAAATTTAGTGTTCCAAAGTTTTCAATTCTGCATTTTAAAGAATAAAATAGTTAAATGTGGAAGATAAAAAAGATTAAAGTAAAAATACAGTGTAAAACGTTAACAATAAAACAATGCATAAATGAATATTGGCCAAAACCCTTAATCAGCAAATTGTTTCTTACCCTATTTCCCTGAAAATAAGACCTAGCCAGATCATCAGCTCTAATGCATCTTTTGTAGCAAAAATTAATATAAGACCTGGTCTTATACTATATTATATTATATAAGGCCTGGTTTTGTATTATATTATATTATATTATATTATATTATATTATATTATATTATATTATATTATATTATACGAGGTCTTATATTAAAATAAGATCTTATATTAATTTTTGCTCCAAAGGATGCATTAGAGCTGATGGTCCAGCTAGGTCTTATTTTCGGGGAAACACAGTATTTACATAACATTTTATTTTTAACAAAGGTAAATGAACCTAGCTTAAAAGCATAGAAAACTTCAAGGACTAAAGTGATAATTGAATGCAGGAGTCCACAAATAACCTCAGACTAATGAGTGCAAGTTGAGCAGACAGGGTCTTTGGGCTAAGAAGCTTAATCGCTTGATCTTTTTTGGAGATTCACGGAGATGTCCAAGAGAGGACTCAACCGGGAGCAGCAGTGGTGACCAGGTTCTTGTGTTCACACAAGAAAGAATTCAAGAGCGAGACAGATACAGGAAAGCACAGGGAGTTTATTGAAAAGAAAGTACACACTTGAGAAGGAAGTGCGGGCAAACTCAGAGACTGAGTCCAAGGAGGATTTGCTGACCAAGGGTATTTATATCTTCCTGGGGCAGGTTTTGGTGACGTCCCATTGATGAGGCTCATCAGTTTCTTCCCGGTCAGTGGGATCCTGTTCTTTCTTCCTTATTTGGTTCTCCAGAATTATCACGACATCAGATGCATGCTGGGAGTCATAGTGACAGCAGTGTAAATGAGGATGATATTACAATTAGTTAAAGGATGGAACTGGTGCTTGTTCTTCTCCAGCTGCAGGTGCCAGATACAATCACTTGTTACTTGTGTAACCAGTGAGGCGCCTCAGGTTGTACCCTGGAGAAGGTTGTCCATTTCCTAGGCTATTTATCCTGCCCCAGTAACTTCCTCAAAAAACTTGTAGTCATTGTGAGAGGTTCCTGACTGGTGTTATCCCAGGACAGTTTTTTTTTTCTTTCCTATATGTAATTCTGTTTAAGATGATAGCAGTTTCTCTAACTTTAGTCATTCTCCACAATTCTCTTAACACTATCATTAACAGAGTATGTAGGGTTAACAATTAGCCCATACAGAAAATGTGAGAATTTGAAATGGCTGCCAAAAGAAATAAGCAAACAAAAAGCATAACTTATTAGTTGATCTAATAGTGAACATTTGAATATTGGCTGCAACTTTTTAGTAACATTCTATCCATTAGGTTTAGATAGTCATCCTGTACAACCTCTGGAAAAGTCTTTGATTTGGAATTTTATGTAGACACTTAAATAAGCATTAGCAAATCACACCACCTTTTATACAAACAAAAACTTCAACAAACCTACTCATACAGAGGAAAAAACGTTACTAACAGGGAATTATTAATAATAAGCATTCTGGTATCTGTTGGGGAATGGTGAAGCGATTAGTCACAAGGATCTGCCTGATCTGATTTGACTTGTTTTTCTTAGTTTGTCTTCCAGGATCAGGGCCATCTCTATCTACTCACTCATTTAATGGCTCCTCCTCTTCATGACTCACAAAATCCCACATCAGAATAAGCACATTCTTTTAGTAATTTCACATCAATACCAGAGACATTTTGTCTTTTTCTTTTGCCTATAATATCATACAAATCATAAGTTAAGTACAGACTCTTCATCAAATGTTTCCATATCCATAATTATCTGTATTAATTGTACTGAACTAGCAGAGGTCTGGTTTCCTTTAATCTACTCTGCCAAATGTTTGCCACTGCTATCTATTTCCCAGAGAATAGTTTCTCTGTATCTATTGCTGTGTCCTGAAAACTGCTGCAGTTTACGTTTCTTAGTTTTTTGAGGGAAAGAGAGAAGGTTCCAGAACACCTGTAATCTAGAAAAAAAACCTTCTCAATAAAAACGGCCAAATGTTCCTAAGTGTTTACAGAGAGTATCAGGAAATTTGCACTGGCTTCAAACATACGATTTAAATTTTTATAATTATGTGATACAGATATTATGTGATACATTGTTCGACAGGTGAAGAAGATAAGTAAACAAAACCCGTACTCATTATCATTATTCAATACTGAGTCCCTATTCCACTGATAGCCAATGAACTAATACCCTGTGGCGCAGTCACCTCTGTAGCTTCAACCAGAGTGAAATATGGCCCTGGTTCATGATAGCCATGGTCTATATACCATTTTTAAATATATGGGGTCTACATTCAAGCTCACAACCTCATAAGTTGTTGGAAATTCAGCCATGTTGTTATACAACATGATCAAGATTACGAATATAATACATAGCAAATGTTACGAGAACAGAGTTAGACTCCCCTCAGCAGACAATAAATACAAAACTAAAAGTGAATTAACACTATTTAAATCTTTTGTTTTGAGTTACTATGAAGCACGAATATTTCCAAGTGAAAATGTACAGCCTAGACCATGTCTTTCTTTAGTATTTTGAGGCTTTTTCATGTGTGATTATTTCTTTGGCATTTTTATCTCCTAATATGTATCATATCATCATGATTGATTTCGCCCGAAGGCCTACCCAGACCCTCAGAGAACATCTAATTTAAAAAAAACAACACACATTTAAATATATTGACAAAATAGAATATATGTATTGTTCTGATTATTTTAAATCTGTCTAAATGAAATATGTAGTATCACAAACCCCGAATAATCTTCAAACTTTTGTTAAGAAGATGTGCAAGTGGAACTGGTATTTTCCACTTTACACAATTATCTGAAGCTCCTTGAACTCAGTTCCTGGTGAAATTACATCTTGTCCTAAGCAGTGAAAAGGTCTTTGTTCTTCTTTGTCTCATGACCTCATTCCTCTCTATAGAAAACTTGGGGATTCATCATCAGATCCTTTTCAAAAATACAGCATTTATTAAACCTTTTGTCCATGGTCCAGATCTGAGAATCATACGCAAAAAGGCTTGGTTTATAAGGAAGGATGAAAAGTTGATTAAAGAGAAGCTGAATATTAATTGACAAGTAACATCCAAACGGTTGAGAAAGGGCCAAGAGGAGTGAAAGATCCACGAGAGAGAATTACAGCTTGCTGGGCTTAATGGTGGAGCTTCGATGTTAGAAAAGAGACGGGCACTGAGAAATTCATGTAAGTAAAAATAAAATAGTTACAGCTATGTCAAATTCTGGGCATCCATATATAGAATGGATTGACACAACCAATGTGGCTTTAGAGGGCCAGTGGTTCTTTTAACACCACTCACTAGGACAACTCTAGTTCTGGTTCTTGGGCAGATGGTATATATATATATAATAGGGTTCTGCAGATTGCTTCTCTGAATTGAAAACATTATGTTGGAAATGGAGATAATATAAATATTTTAATGTTTTATAATATGCTCTTTTTATTCATATTTTCTTTGGAAATATTCTCATTAGAGAAATACAGTTAGAGTATTTCTCTAATGCTCTGCAATGAATATGTATGGCTTTTTTAATCAGGAAAAATGTATACATAAAAACTAGTTAATATATACTTACGTTTAAACTTGCCAGATGAGACAAATACTGAAAATGAAAGCATTAAAATATAGCTTTCGTATTTGGGTAATTTAAAAACTGACTAGTACAAAGTGAAGTCAATTTGGTGATTGACCATATTTTATGTTCCAAATATTTATCCTGTATGCCTGAATATAGAGAGTTGCAAAAAAATATGGACTACTATTATTGTTGCGAAGTTCTATATCTTCATTCAGTAAAATACGACGGGACTTTCCACAAATTTTTTAAAAGCTGTGGAATAAAAAAATGATTAAATGAATAACTGAGTGACTAAACAAGTGACTGAGTAATGTATTCTGGTTATAAATATCTGACTTGAAATAAATTATGTCACGTATGGGCAGTGCAGAAAGAAATGTTCCAAATAATTAAATGAATTTAGGGCATCCTTGCGACCGATCTCAATTATTTTGAAGTGAGAAATATCCCTTCACTCCCACAGAAAGCGCCTCCATAAAGCCATCATGCTTTACTTACTTCTTCAAGTTTGAGAAAATGCTGCATCTTTTGGCATGCCACACAGCTTTTAGTATACTTTATGGCCCATAGACAGATTTAACAAAGTAGTTAAATTAGACTCATAAATTCACAGACTTTTGAGGCCAAAACTGTTTTATAGAGATTATTTAATCAAACACCCCTCATCTATTGGACCGGAGAGCAGAGGCGTAAACACTAAGGATATTTCTTCAGTTTGCTCAATGACTTAACATTGGAGCTGTGGTCAGAGTCCTGAAGTATTCTTGCTCAAATCTTGGCCCCAACACTAGACTAAGACATGTCCTTTAGGACACACTGATACACAGTGGCATGATAAGCATAGATAAACTTATAAAATTTTGATTAAAGAATGATAATTTAATCAAAGCAGTGTTTAATCAAACAAATAAACCAGCGAAAAAATGGGGAAAAAATGGTACCTGGTGTGGAATCACTAGACTTTGTTGCATAATGTATTAACAAATACATTACTTTATATTTATTCTACCACCTTCACTTTGTGTTTTGTAGTTGTAACACATAACTAAAGTTGAGATACATCAGTCAAATGAAATGTAATGAAAGAGAAAACAATCCAGCCAAGGCTAATAATGCTGAGAACTGCAGAACTCTCGGCAGATCAGTTCTGTTCAAACCTCTGCACTAAGAGACTTGACCAAAGTGCAGCTTGGCTTCTAGCAGCTTAAAACCTTTCTCTAGGATGACCCCAGTCTCCCCCCTGCCCCCACCAAATGCCTGCCTGAGAAAGCTCAATGCTGCCAGGAATATTAACTGTTTATTCCCGAAAAATCTTCCTGATAGCCTGAGAAGTCCCCAAACTCCTTTTGGATAAGTGACTTTAGAAATCTGGCAATTTAAAATTCTTCCTCTGCCCTTTGAGATGTATATCTACCACCCAAAACTGTTTCCTCAAGGACGTGAGAGAGTTGGCGCTTTGAAATGCAAACTTTTAGGGAGGTAACTCTCAGACTCTCTCTCCCAGTCCCTGTGGGAGAACAGGAGCCTAACTTGATTAGGCTCCTTTCGTTGATTTACACCACTGCCTTGTGTCATAGAGATGGTTTATTTCTCCTCTGGATGAGCAGCAGTTAACAAATGCAAGTGGTCTAATCAGGTGGACTAACTCTCCTTAACAACTATCAGCATCTCTCTGTTAGCAGCACCTGCCAGCCTTAAAGTTTCCAGCCTTTTGTTTCACAGATTTGAGTTCAATTTACACTGGACCCTCTTTCCTATTGCAATACTATTACTGGGTAAACCCTACCCTTACCACTGGAACTTGTGTCCATTTTTGTTTATTGTTGACAGTATTTTGCCAGGTGGCCAGAGCTGGCAGATCAAATTTAGACCATGCGGGACTGAGTGAGGATATCTCATTGCATCTAAACCAGGGGGAGTACCAGGCCTACACTGCAATGTGATACCACCCCCATGAACTCCATTTCATACTATAATTTGAGGTTAAATATTTTGAACATGAATGTTTGATTGTGAATGGCTTCAGTGTAGATAGAAGACTCTATTACTGATGCTGAAGACTGACTCCCCAACCCTATCCCAGTAGTTTTACTGAGAAAGCTAATCTTCTCTAACTTAAGTCAAATAGTACATACTCTTAAGTCCAGGTGCATAAAATAAGTAGCTGACATCTTTGCTATAAATGATGGGAGACCAGGAAACTATAAGTAACTAGAGTACACCACTATTCCAAGAACACTCAAATTTGGAATAATAATACAAAAAATCTAATATTTAAGTTAATTTTGAGACTTAGATGGCTACATTTTTGCCCATGTTTTAAGATAATAATTTCATTATAAACATTAATATTGCTTGAGTCATTAGTTTACTTAAAGGTCTGTTAAACTGTATGACATGCCTTTTGTATATTTATAAAACTGTTTCTTGTAATTAAGTATTGAATTGACTTGTTTAAAAAATATCTGGTATATTTATAAATTCAGCTTCTAGTACATGCTGTAATTAAAGAAATCAATACTTTATCTTAACAATCAAATGCAAGACTTTTATTATTTCACTGGGATTTCAGAGAGGTATATGGAAGTTATGACTGCATCAGGTACTAAAAAATAAGAGGGTCTGGTACGATAAGAGGGTCTGGTACTCTCATAAATTGAATTAATCTAATATCAAAAAACCTCCAAATTTTAGACATTAATTCCGCTTTCAGTCTCTCCATTTTGTTGTGAATTTGTTCACAAAATACATGTATTTTTCTAATAATTAGCGACATGGAATTGTGAGTTTTGTGTACATTTATTTTTATTTTTGTTTGAAAGGAACAAGTGTTGAGTCTAGAGTACCAGCAAACCCAATCTCAGAAGACTGTACCAAAATTTAAGGGAGACACCATGTGATCAAACATAGGAAGGAGTCAAAGACAGTCTACTTGATTATTTCCCAATGAAAGTGAAATTTACCCTTGGCCTTGTTGTCTACACTAAACAATATCAACAGACTTGATATTCTGAGGCTCACAGTGATCTCACATTAATTCATACAAAGTATTTATTGAGTGCCTGTGATATTCAAGGTCTTGTGCTGTGTACAGATTCTGAAAAGGCACTATTAACTAAGCTAAAACATTTACACAGATAAGTAGGATAAAGGACATATATGAATAATTATTTATGTAATTTTATGTCTAAGCCTATCCACTTTTCTTTCACCCATGGAGAACATTCAGAAATGTTGAAAAAAAATATCGGGAAAATATCAGAACTTAGGTGATCAGGTGGAGAAGTTGCTCATTTTTAGCAAGCACTGTAGTACATTTTAAAGTGGTATATTTTAAATAAATTTTAAAGGCAGTGTTTAGATGTAAAGGTTTTTAAGACCTCGGTGAAAAAATGTAAAGAAAAAAGTGTGAAAAAAATACTATGTCACAGGCAGAGAAGTCCACCAAAGATGGCGTTCTGTCCATTTGTATTGTCCGATTCCAAATCTTAGTACTGGATCTTGCACTCAGTCTTCTTTCTCCTGGTAGATGACTTTGGCTACCATGTACATTTTATTTCTTAAAACTGAGTATCTGAAAAGCAGTCTAATATGCATATGGTCTAAACTTTTCAGATGTTTAAAAAAGAAGAAGCAAAACTATTAGCAGAGGACTTGATCTAAAGGAATGGCAGGCTGATTCTTCATGTGGATCATGGTTCCTAAGTGAATGTGAACTCATTCGTCTCCACCTTCAGACTTTGCAGAGGTAAATACATCTTCCCTGGGAAAAAACAGCAGGTAACAGGCAAGGAAGCTGTGTTGTTAGTAGCTGTGGAATCATTACGTAGAAGCTAGGCATGAGAAAAACGCTGGCACTCAATATGCACAACAGTTTGTACAAGAAATTATTCTGAGTTTACCTGGAAGGAAACATGCATGTAGCACTATATTAAAAAATATATATATATGTGTGTGTGTGTGTGTGTATACATATATGTATGTGTGTGTGTGCATATTTTATATATATATATATATATATTGCATAAATAGTAGATACAACCAAAATTAGGACTGAGATGTTGGATATTTAGCTTTCAGAGTTTAAGTGAAGAAAGAGTTTTATAGAAATATAGATTTCAAAATCAAAGAGGCAGATTCTTCCAAAACTTGAATTCTTGATTCCTTTCCCTTTTCTCCTTCAGTAATCTTGTGCTCTACACGAACTAACTTAGTCAAAGCCCATTCTTGTTCTCTATAATAATTTAATACTCTATTCCCCTGTAATCTCAATTTCATACATTCGGCTGACAGCCTCCTACTACTGTTCTGGTTTCTCCCTCCAGTACCCAACTCCTACAGTCATTCAACACACTGGAAACTAAAACCATGGATCTTATGACCTTCCCATAGCCACGACTCATTTACGCCCTCTGTATACAATTTCAAGGTCATGATAAATCATTAAAATAATTTCCCTGTCGGTGACCACCTTTTCCATCTCGGTGAGGAAAGCAAAGCTTTCTCCAAAGCTCCACAGCCATAACAATTCTTCACCCTGCAAGCAGTATCTAGAGCTTTAGTGACAAACACCAGATGACAAAATGTCAATTTTAAACATAATGTATCTAAGGGTACTAATAAAGGACTTCCAAATAGCAAATGGTCAAATATTTAGTAAGCAAATGAGAGAATAAAAAGACAAACGAGAGAGATATTTTCACTCCTTATTTCACCAAATAACTTCCGCTTGCATTTGAAAAACAATACATTACTGATTTCTACTTGATTTTCTTTTTAAGACATGCTTTTTCCTTCCAAAATCTTTTATTTGTTTATTTTTAGTCACAAATGGAGAAATTGCAACTTAAAGAATCACTGATGTAAAATAACTTCTTGTAAGAAAAATGATATATGAAGTTGATTTATCACTTATGTCACTTATAATTAAACAATTGTCTCACACAGTATTTCATTTAATTTATTGAATTAACTGTTTACTTTATTGAATTAACTGTTTCTTGTTTAATTTATTGAATTAACTGTTTCATAAAATTCAATTTTATGAATTTCATGAAATTACTTTTTATATTATTACTCACTTATGGGGTTCCCCTTTTGAAAGGAATGATTTACTTACATATTTTTAAAATTTTTTTCTCTTTGCTAAAATAGAACTCTTTAAAAAAACATCTTTATTGACATAATTTTCATACTATTGTCAGCACTATGTGGTAAATATAACTTTCTTCTTGCCACATGTTTCACAGTGAACTTCATAAATTGAAAATCAAAGGCCTTAAGTCACTCAATGTAAGAATTTTCTGAGATATTAGAAGTTATCTTTTCCAGTTTCTTCATCCCCACTTGTTAAAATAAATTCAACAAAGTATTACATATCTATTTGTATGTACTGAAATATTGCCATTGGTTATTTCAGAGTTGGTTTAAAGGCACGTGATTTTAGATAGGGAACATAGGTTTAAAACCATTTTGTCCATGATGTCATATAATACATGTGGAAACTGCACCCCGTAGATCCAAGAGCTTTTCTCATATTGTAGACAAGTAACATAAACTCAAACCAATGTTCTTTCAATGATGATTTGTAACAAATATCTTCATTAGTCAAGTATTTTCTTTTTAACAGTCCTTCAATAGCTTTATTTTAAAACACATATAAAAAATAATCAAAAAGAGTTAGCACAGTCTTTAATTCAATATAAACTGGTATTTAGAAAGAGGTTCTGTGTGGAAGTTAATAGGCCAGGTACTAAGAATGAAGGAAATCATCCTGATAACCCTGGTTCCTACCCTCAAGGAGCTTATAACCTAGTTTGGCCTGGATGAAAGACACATTTACAATTATCCTGTGACATCCAAAAATAAAATAAATTGGCTATATCAATAAAAAGTAAATGATTTGCCTTAACATCCTTTTCTTGACAAATGCTTTGAGACTATTTAAGCATTCACTTTGTAACAGTGACTCTTAAATTCAGTGTGGTACAGTAGGAAGAAACATAACTTTTGAATTAGGCAGGCTTAAGTCTAAGTCAGTCCCTGCAATTTAATGATGTCTGGCTCTGGGCATAATTTTAACCTCTTTTCAGTCTTGGTTTCTTAATTTTTAGAGTGTAAATACATATCACTCTTTCAGGGAGGCTGTAAGAATTATAAATGAGGTTTACATGTGCCATGCACAGTGCTTGGAAGACACTTGGCATTGAAAATACGGTAGATACTTCTCTGGTGTTATTTGTTTTGGTAGTATCTGATAAATGTTGTTAAGGTTCTTTGACACATAGGTAGAATTTAAAATAGAAAAGGAAAAGAAGAGAAACACACTGTTTCGAAAACCTAATCACATTGCACTAATTACTCAACATTTGAGTGTTTGAGGGTAAAAAAAAACAGGACAACAAAAGGAGTTAGACTGAGGAGAGAAGAAAATGCTTTCCTCAAGGGATTCTCAATGACTTCTTTACTACTTAAGGAATCAAATATAAATCCATAGAAGTCACAGAACTGTAACAGTAGAAAAGACTTCAGAAACTATATAATACAAATTTCTTGTTTTACAGTTGATGAAGCCAAGGTCAAGAGCTCTCAGAGTAACTGTTTTAGTCAATATAAGTGAGTGAATTAAAGACTTGCAAATTTCCTCACTCTGCCAAGACCTTTTATAAGACAACAAACCACCTCCACTTGAAAAAATGCATGCAAACATAGATATGCAACATAAAACAGAAAAGAAAAGAGCAGAAGTGCTTAAATAAGAAGCTTAAAAAGAATTTACAGGTAAAATATAGGTAATTATAAACTCTACTTTGATTCATTTATCTTTACAACTCTTTCCAAATGGCATTTACACAATATTCGTCCTCATTATTTGATTATGACCATCTGTTTTAAGAAGTTATTTATTCATTTATTAATGTGATATTTTTCAGACCATTTATTTAGAAACTGCAATTATTTATGTTTAACATATAATCAAAGAACCATTATTCCCCGCCGACAAAAATCTCTGAATTACCATTGATAACCAGTCTCTTTGTAGCAGCCTTGAAACAACGATTTGCCTTATGTGTGTACCAGATTTGTAAATAAGGTACACATGGAAGTCAGGTACACCATTGTTAATGAGGTGCTTTCTTCAAAATTTATAAATGTAATACTGAACATGTGTTATGTCATGATATATGGTAAGGAGTCAAGTTCATATTCATACTCAATTAAAAATAACATCTAAACTTCAATTTTTTGAAATTTAGCTTTTATCTACCACATAGCTTTACAATTTTATGTAACAATGGGATATGCAATTATCAGTATAATATTTTATATATCAGTATAATATGTCAAATCATCTATTGGTTAGAAAAATGTTTTAAATGTGTGTGTGTTTATAAAAAATACTTTTTAAGAGTTTTACTAGATGATGATGATGATGATGATTATTATTATTATTATTATTTTAGTTTTTAGAACAGTTTTAGGCTCACAGCCAAATCGAGCAGTAGGTACTGAGATTTCCCATATACACCCTGACCCCAGGCATGCATAGCTTCTCCCATTATCAACATCAGAGACATACATTTACTAAAATTGATGAAACTCCACTGACAACATCAGTATCACCGAAAGCTCACAGTTGACATTAGAATTCACTCTTGCTCTCGTTATTCTGTAGGTTTGGACAAATGCTAATGACATATATCCACCACGATAGTATCATGCAGGATATTGTCACGCCCCTAAAAATTCTCTGTGCTCCATGTATTCATTCCTCCTTCCCTCCTACCCTCCAGCAACCACGGATCTTTATTCCATCTCCATACTTCTGCCTTTTCCAAAATGTTATATGCAGTCATGTGCCCCATAACAACATTTCAGCCAACAATGGACTGCATATACGATGGTGATCATGTAAGATTATAATAGAGCTGAAGAATTCCTATTGTCCAGGGAGTCATAGCCATTGTAATGCCGGAGGACAATGCATTACAAATGTATTTGTGGTGATGCTGGTGTAAAAAACCGACTGTGCTGCCAGTCGTATAAAAGTACAGCACATACAATTAATTATGTACATAATGCATGTGAGTGACAGTAAACAACTATGCACTGGTTTATGCATTAACTATACTATACTTTTTTATCATTATTTTAGATTGTACTCTTTTTACTAATAAAAAAAGTTTGCTGTAAAACACTATGCCGTATTATACCAGCAGCAGCCTCATGCTTGTGCTCACTACATCTCTTGATTGCATCATTTTCCCTTGAACTTGATTTAATCTCGTGTTGTTTTGTACAGTAACATGCCGTACAGGCTTACAGCCTAGGATCAATAGGCTATGCCATATAGCCTAGATGGGTAGTAGGCTATACCATCTAGGTTTGTGTAAGTACACTCTATGATGTCCGTACAAAGAGAAAATTGGCAAAGGATTTTCTCAGAAGGTATCCCCGTTGTTCAGTCGCACATGACTAGTTGGAATCATACAGTATATAGCCTTTCAAATTGGCTTCTTTCACTTAGTAATATATATTTATGCTTACTCCATGTCTTTTTAGGGCTTGATAGCTCATGTCTTTTTAGTGCTGAATAATATTCCATCATTTGGATGTACCACAGTTTACTTATCCATTCACCTACTGAAGACATCTTGGTTGCTTCCAAGTTTTGGCAACTATGAATCAAGCTGCTATAAACATCCAGGTGCAGTTGAACTTAGGTTTTCAACTCTTTTGGGTAAGTACCAAGAAGTGCAATTGCTGGATCATATAGTAAGATTATGTTTAGTTTCATAATAATCTTTTAAATAATTTGGGCTTATAAAAGGATTCAAAAAAAGTATATTTTAGAAAAGAAGTTTTTGCCTTTTTTAAAAAAATTCCATACTACTGAAAAACAAAGACATGACAGGCAGAGAGCTATCTGCTCTCTAGAGATAATGAACTTTTTTGATTGATAACAAACACTTGATCTCCTATCACCTGATGTTGACAACCAAATTACCTGGCACTGAATTGTATGTTATCATTTTTCCTAGATATAAATTGTTTGAACGGTCTCATGAATTAAATAATATTCAGCAGAAAATAACCTAAAGATAACATATTTCCACAGGGTCCTATAATTTATAATTTATAAATCAAATACACATTTTACTTATTTATTTTAACCAGCACATAACACACAACAATCTAGTCTAGTTGCATTTAATAGACCACTTAGTTTTCAAGAGTAAATGTTAACTTACTTCAGTTGACCTTTGATATACATGGATGCTCCCCAAATTATTTACATAATGCTTGTGCCCTACTCTAGGCTCTTTGAAGGGAATATAACCTGGAACTATGCAAATCACATGGTAAACTCCTATCTGATAAGTAATGCTCATAAAAGAAGAACTGAGGCATATGTAATGCATCCATTCCCACAATTGTCTAATTTTTCTTGCAGGATCTAAGTGGACCTCCCGATAATTATATTGTTGGTTGGGTTCTTTTTTAGCTCTTTCTCAATCTGAATCATTTTAAATAAACCTACTTGTTACAAAAGTCATCCTCTTTCTGATACAGAATTGTTATAATATCCATAAAACTAAAACTACATGTTTCAGCATTGTTATTCAAGACATTGCCATATAAGTGTATTTATTTTGCTCCAGCAGGAGGCTCATATCCAGCTTACTCTTCAGCTCAAAAAATATTTTGCAGTATAAGATAACATGAGTTTCCATTGAAATCTCTCATTATTCATAAAATTTACATATCAATTGATGGTTTCAGTATACCCAAATATTATTTTTCATCTCCAAAATAATTATATTTAACTGTTTATAATTTTGTAAACTATCTTGATTTTACTTTATTCATGGCAAACAAAATTAATAAATACAATTTGAAAATCAAATGGTTTGACTAAAATGTGCTTCCCCACTTAGTGTCCACAGTAAATATTTTAAGACAAAAACCATCATACATCTTATTTTATCTTCTCAGTACATACCCACTGATAATTTTGACAGACTTATCAAAAACTGCAAAATGTTGGAATACTAATCAAATGATCCTGAGTATAAAAATGAACTGCCACTGCAGAAGAAAACTTTTGCCCAGTGGACAGAATTTAATAAATAAAATAAAATAATGAATTTTAAAAAAGTAAAATATATGTGTGGTATTTAAATCTACTATTTGGAAATGTTGAATAAAAGTAAGTCCATCATGGAGAAAGATTTAGGTATACTTCAAAATTAAACAATTTAAATCATGTTTCTGGAGATAATGTCAAAGGTTTTGGGAGATTTATTTTTAACTAGCCCTTTAATGTAAGTCTCAAAATTATTTCTGAAGTAGTTGAAGAACTAATTATATAGTTGTTATTTGGTTTGTGTAGAGTAGTGGTGTAGGAATACATATTAAAGCAAGTTTGGGCCACATTATGAAAACCTTAAAGCCTGGGGGGAATCTTCCTTTTAAACTAAGTTCAGTGAGTTTCTGTTGCAGAATGTGACCATGTCTAGGGCCTCAGAAAACTAAAATCCGAAATTTCATTCAAAGACGGATCTGTCAGAGGCAAATATGTTAAGTGACAATGGTTAGAAACTAGGAGAATTAAAAAATTAAAACAAAAACACTTTCATTGGAATCTGAAGGTGTGTGGTCAGAATCTGGTCTGTCATTGTGTTATCTAGTCAAATTACTTAAACTACCCTTTGTATTGAGATTTTTATTACAATGTTATCATTGGGACACTATATCAGAGCACACTCTGTCAAGGTTATATTCTTATTTAAATACCATAATTAGTTTTATGGAGATGAAACATATATGAATGAGGATTTAAAAGATTAGTTTATTATAGGGACCATATCAGTAGACTAGATAAGGGAGAAAGGAAAAAAAGAAGATGAAAATAATATTGGCAAATTTATTCCTAGATATAAAATAAAAATCTCTATAACATAATTTTTCAGGCATCCTTGAATACTAAATGTAATGTAATCTGAGTTCAAGATCACATAACAAAATAAATGAGATTGCCATTTCCATCAATATGGAGAGGCAATTACTATGGTATGGCTATAATTGAAGAGAAGATTTTTAGAAAGTTGCTTCTTAGAAGGGAATATCTATACGTATAATTTAGTATGTATATTTACACTGACTTGTTAAGAATTCAGAGTGATTTGGGAATCAGGGTGTATCTTGTAACTCATTTGACTTGCTTACTCATTCTCAATTCAAGTTGGCCCTTTCATGCAGATTTTCTTGATTTACCTTTAGTTTTTTCCAGTAATGTTGGTTTCATTGAAAAGAACAATTTTTTTTAAGGGAATGATGAAGAACTTTCTGATGCCTTAAGGAGAAATTTGAATTGTAAAAAGGTGATTAAATTTGAATTGGAAAAGTGGCAATGTACCAAAAAAAAAAAAAAAAAAAAAAGATGAACTGCCACAAGACAAACCAAAGGAAAAAGTATTGAAGTTTGCTCGGTAGCTATGCTTACTTTTGGTTTCAAAACTGTGAAATAACTTGACAGTGAAGAAAACTTTGGGAAGTGGGGCAGGATGGGGACTGGATGGGACGTGGAGGAGTGCTAAGAGTGGAAGGGATTAAACTGAATGCCCTTATGTGTACCGCTAGTTTTATAACACTATTTTAGATCCACGAGGTAAACAGAAAGAGGACTACTAATTTTAAAAGAGGTTAGTATAAATTCTAAAAGCATGACTGCAAAAAGGAGAAACACAATGAAAATGATTACAAAGGTTGTACTTCATCCTTAATTTCAAAAAACATACAATTATCATAATCTGTGAATTTTAGAGTTTATTTAATAAACCTATCATAAAAAGAAAATACATCTTGAAGATTTTATATATACATATATGTATATAGACATATTAATATATGTGTATATATGTATCATATATGATACATAGAGTGAATTTTAGTTTTAAAGTGGTGAATCTATACACATATAAAATGACTTATGTTCACTTTTGAAAAACCTTCATAGAAATTAAAATAACAATGATAAATATTTACACTTATCAATTCAGCAGACTGCATTTTACTCTAGATGATAAAATATGATCATCTAATTTAATAATATTTATCTGACTATATCTAGGGATAGGAAAATACACTTTGTATTAGAGATAAAAACAAGTATAAAATCATTAGAGAGAGCAAAACATATCTGTTTATGAAAAAAATATGAAGGAAGACATTTTGGGATAAGTGCTGCATCTGAGAGACAAAAGCAGCAATCTCATTGGATAATCAAAGCCATCCTGTTTGTTATCTAAGTGAATATGCCAAATTTATTTTATGGGAATTATGTACCCTCCCTTTCTGTTTTGAATGAATGAACAAATCAGATAATTGCTTGGTGGTTTGTTTCACTTTGCTTGTACAGGCAAAAGATATGCAAATATGAAGCTGCTATGTACAAAGAGCAAAGTAAATTATATCGCTGTGTTAAATACTTCATATGCATTTAGTAGCAGAATATTATCAAAAGCATTAATTCAGGGACAAAATACATATTTTGCCACATAAGAAATAAAAGGATAATCATGTTAAATACTGATAATTTCCTTGTTTTGTCACTGTAGAAGATTCTCCATTGAGGGAACAAGTATATGTGTATTTGGAACAACCATCAAACCAGATATCAGAGACAAATGGTATATTTTCTCATTGACATTGACATTTCAGCAATGAACATAACAATATTTTGGAGATGATAACAGTAGATATTACATCATAAGCAATAGGTATCTTTTGCCTGCATAGAAAATTACTTATGGCAGAAGCAACGCGCCATTTTATAAGCTGCCTCTGGTGACCAGACTGAAATGCCCACATTACCCTAGTTCCAGGCTTCATGAATCAACAAGCAGAAGAGTACTTCTGTTTATTTTACCTTCTCAAAATAATTTATCCAATCCAGCATTTTTCAACATATTTTTCTTTTTCATGTTACACACACACACACAAAATCAAAATAAAACAGTTTATAAGAAATTTGAGATATGTATACTCCATCCTCCTTTTGGAAATCTAAGCAAGCACACACTCACACACATCCAACTATAGGTGTAGCTATTTATAGTTATAGTTGTCACTATAACTATCTATCTATAACTGTATATAATAATAGTTTAGTTATGGTTATATGCATGACTTGTAGTAAACAAACCTCCTGCTTTTGTTTTATCAAAAATCCTCAAACTTCTTTTGCTGACATATTCTCTTTCTGCAACCCCAAAAGTACACTTAGAAGTTTGGTAAATGTTCAAGTAAACATTAATGACAGCTGGTGAATCCGTCAACATTGATGGAAACACGCTTTTACTTTAGGCCAAAATCAACCAAAGCTGCCCTGCTTGGGGGAAAATCATACAGAAAAGCTGAAGTGATGTCAGGAACACATTAGGGTAATTCAGGACATTTTAGTAACTTACAAGTCACATCCTGCCCCTTGAATCCTAGAACTCTGTACATAGTGGCTGCTCCATAAATTTCATTGATTTCATTAAGGTTGTTTAATTTAAAATAATAAATATAATTACTCTTCTGAATAAGGGATTATGTGGAGAACTAATCTTAAAGGATATATATTTTTCAGTAGGGATTTCATGAGTATGTCCAAAAATAGATGAAGATCACAGACTGTAAAAAAAATCTTAGCAGATCGTTTTATTTCAATCTTACTTAATAACTATACTGAATATGTTATATTTCTTACTCAGCAAAATTTAAAAATGTGTTTACCTAAGAAGTCAGTTGTCTGGAATAATTATTTATACAGTTATTCCCTCACTTGACATGGAACTGAAGCTCTGCAGGTTGCCTGGCATTAAAAGCCACAGTGAAAATGTACCCACTATTGTGCACTTAACTATTAGGATGGTGCAAAAGTAACTGAAGTTTAAAAGGTTAAAAAAATTTTTGCAAAAACCGCAATTGCTTTTGTACCAACCGAATAGTAGAATGGCATCTTTTGGTAACAACATTATTCAACTTTGTTGTTACTTACATAGTTTTGGAAAATCAGCCTATGTTTTAGACCTTTTCATGTGAATAATTTCCTCAACAATTGCAGAATCTCAAGAATTGACTACATAAGAATACTTAAATATAAGCCTAAATATTTGTCTGCATACATATTTTAAACAAAATAATTCCTTCTCCTGAATATTAATACCTTCCCTTCAAAAACAGAAGGTGTTTTAGATTTAAGCTTCCATGTCATCAAATATATCACATGTACCTAATTCTTATTGACAAGAGGTTTCCTTTACAGTTGAGCATGTATTTTTCTCCTGGCTAAAATGAATAGATGTTGATGAACAAAGAATCCAAAGATTGGGCTTCAGAGCATCTGAGATCAATCTCATTACAGGATATTGTTAAGAAAGCTGTTAATTTTATACAGGCAACTCTTATACACGACATAAAGTAGGCAAAAGGTTAAATACATATTGTAAATTTAAAAAATAAAAGTGTCTCCAATTAAAACAGATTCATGAGATATGTGCTGTCACAAATTTTAAAAAAAAAGAAAATTGTACAGGAAATTTGTGATTTAGTTTAATTCATTTCACCATATTGAACTTCCAAGATGGGAAAAATGGTATTTTTAGCATATTTAAAGTAAAACATTAACTCTATCACAGTAGTCTTGTGTACCTAGTTCTGAATCTGAAGTGTCTGAAATTATCATGGCTGCAATCACAACATGATTACAATAGAAACTATATATATATATATATATCAGAAGCAATTTTAAAGCAGGTTTAAAAATGCTGAGTATTTGTAAGAATATGTATCTTCACTTACTTGTCAAGTTGAAAAATGTGAAATTATCTAGGTGAATCATTTCTTAGACAGCAAGAAAAGATTGTCACCAAAATTGTGCAGATTGCCTTTTTAACAGTATATTGACCAGATTTGTATTGACCAGTTCAAGTAGAAATCAGATTGACTTTGATTTTAATTTTATTGACAGTTTGAATATGCTACTACATATCCGTGAGAATTATGAACACACAAAATACAGTGTATATATGTTATATAGTATGCTGAAATATAAAGATTAATATGTATAAAATAGATAATATTTATAAATTGTAGTGAATTATTATAGATTTAATATTATTTTAGGAGCGTACAATATATGAAGTGTGCCTTGCTTTAGGAATTGATGCTTTTAGATAAAATGAAGGCATTTACACTTAAAAAATCTTATTGAGGATGGACATTTTGCATCTATTTATCTGTTAAGTTGTATTTAAACCACTTATATCACACCTGGTTTTAGCACCTGGCATTGGTTTCTTTGTGAAACATAACTACCTATCATTTTAAACTAGCAAAAATAAATGATTTATTAAGCATGATGAAATTGTATTCTGTATCTAGATTCATCATAAAATTATAGGTGTCAATATAAATTTGATGTAGTGAACTGAAAAGTTTAAATGCCAGAAGCTTTTTTCTTGATGTTAAGAAAGAATAACTATCCAGGTGTGGTGATATTTTCAGTTAATGTTTCTGCAAATGTAATTAAGGGCTTATCAAATTATGACAAAAATTTAATCATACATTAGGTCACAAAGAACTAATCTAAATCTTTCCTTAAGGAAGTTTGTTAAAGTCAGTTTGAATATGAACTAGTATTCAAAACTGAGTTTTGCTGTATGGGCCATATCTATCACCAGTTTTTCTTAAATTCACCAAGCTCTACCTATGTTGATATTTGATAGATGTGTGACTTATATACTAATGAAAAGTGCAAGTTAATTCATTTAGGGAAACCATTCAACTACTTCATGTTACACAAGTTTATTTTCGGTTTAAATAAGCACCTTTTTTATTCTCATTGAAATACATAGTGTAAATGCAATATTCTATTTGGCTAGATACTTACAATGGGAATTCTTACAGAAGGAAATACATTAATGGAGGTCAAAAAGATTAGATTCATTTGAGATACAAGTAGATATTAATATATTCATTAAGAGGACACATTTAAAATGTTGGTTTCATGCTGGAAAAAAAGCTGACAGGTCATTTGGACTCAATCCTGTGAAAGTTTTCTGTGGACAGGATGTGTCACATATCACGTACAGATATTTAAGTAATTTGTGCTGAATGAAAAAAAAACACAGGTAAACTGAAATTTAATACTACTTTAAAAGATGTCTATGTAGTGACAAAGATCCTGATTATTCAGAGTAACACTGCAAAGCTCAGTTAATTTATCAGGATTTTTATTACTTGGTATAAAAGTACATGCTTTTGGAAATAGCTGTTTATTTTACTAAATTTTTTTTCAGTTTGGATTTAAATGCTTAACATCAGGTGGCTATACTGCTATTACAGCATAATTAGGCATTACAGTTTTACATAACATGAGACTCTGGAATTAAAAAGAGGAGATAAAAATCATTGACCATTTCTGTTGGGGGAATTTAGTAATGATTGGAAATTTTAGTTATATCTTCCACTTTAGAGAACATCATTGGGAGTTGAAATTATTCCCTAAAGGCAAAGCATTATAAGAAGGATTTTCAATTTGGATCCTAATTCTAGTCGGGACTCTACTATCAACAATATATCAGAGACGGGGTAGGTAAGTGAATGGATTGTTCTTGGTATTTATTTTTTTCCCATTTTTACTTGAAGAAAGTTATGTGGCATGAATTATTCAATAATATGATGGAGATCAGTATTTCCAACAGTTTTATCAGATTAATGTAAGTCATGAGAGATGCTCTCCAAAAAGAGAAAAAAAAATGTTTGTCTTCAATGAGCTTAACAGACAATATATGAGGTATGCCAATTAAGTTTACGAACTCATCCTAGAAAAAGTGCTACATACCCTATTGCTGAATATCACTATGGTCACCTTCACCCTGGGAAGCTATTCACCAAAGCCAGTGCCTAGACCACCCTTCAAAGCAATTTTGGAACTCTTTTTCTGGAATGACCTTCAAAGCTGTCATCATATTATCCTTGATGTCCTGAATGTCATCAAATGTATTCCTTTCTGTATGTCCTTTATCTTCAGGTAAAGAAAGAAGTCCTTGGGGGTCAGATCATGTGAGTAGGGAGGGTGTTCCGATACAGTTATTTGTTTACAGGCTAAAAACTCCCTCACAGACAGTGCTGGTACATTGTCGTGATGCCAGAGCCAAGAATTGTTGGTGAAAAGTTCAGGTCATTTAACTTTTTCACACAACATTTTCAGCCCTTGCAAATAGTAAACTTGGTTAACTGTTTGTCCAGTTGGTACAAATTCATAATGAATAATCCCTCTGATATCGAAAAAGGTTAGCAACATCACTGCAACAAGTTCGCGAACTTAATTGTCACACCTCCTATGCTATCTCACTTGAAGATTTAAATATGTATTATCATATTAAGGGCTCACTGAAGTCATTCAATACATTGTTGAAATGCACTTGGGAAGTGCTACTGTAGATAAAAAGACACAAATAATGCAACTTTGGGTCAACAGTTATGATATTTATTAAGAAATCATTAGTATTCTATTATTTAAAAAGTAGATATCCCAGAAACAGCAGCTACCAATTTATAGCTATTAAGATAGCAAAGTACCACCTTGAGGCTATAGTATCTTAAATAAAGCTCCAATGAGGAGGGACACTTGACTTATCTGAATTACATCTGAACATCTTGGAGACCTCCCATAGTTAAACAACTGCAGCAGCTTGCAGACCTCCTGCATAAAATAAAATATCCAGAGTGCTGTAAAAAAGAGAAATGCTGTGAGTCTGTGAACTTCTTCCTATTTCTGTCTTATTTATACTGTTTATAACAGTAAATTACTTGTTTGAAGTACTACTCTTGAAGCTGTCTGGATCTCTATGGGGAAGTACTCCTGTGAATCCTCTTTTATTGGTACCGATTGATCTTTAGCCTACGGATGAGATTTGCAAGGTTAAAAAGCTTTGCTTTCTAAGGGGAGAGTCAATCTGATTTGAGAATAGAGGGAGACCTTGTAGTAAGAATCAAACCTAATGGAAATCACCTCTTTTATTAAAACCGATTCCAAATAGTGTACCCAGGCGGCTGCTTTTCTGTAAATAGCTGGATAATGCGGTCCTTTATATTTCAGTTCCAAAGAACAAAAATATCATCTGACAGGAGTTTGGAACCAGTTTGCCAACAGAGAGGAAGTGTACTTCTTTTATTCCCCCCACCCCGACCTTTCAGTTTGGGGTAAGAAACAATTGCTGTTGGAATATTCTGATAGGTTATTTTAATTCAGGAGAACAATTCATTTTAAATTTACAAATAATTCTCCTGCACTTACTTCTCTTCTATGATAAGAATACCTACTATATTTTCTAATCATCATTTTAGTTGAGTCATCAGAAACAAAATGGCATAATTTCTCCTAGCTAATATAATTGATCTTTATGACTTTAATAACACTGAGACAGTAATTTTTAGCCCAGTGGAAAAATCCTTTTGAGAACTGGATAAAAGCTATGATTATTCTTCCTAAGGAAAAGAAAATATACTTGAAACCCTATTTAATGAATTACTAAGACCTTGGATTAGGAAATGAAAGGGGAAGTAGCATAACCTGATTCACTCTATTATCTCTTTCTTTTCCTGATAACGGATAGATAGATAGATAGATGATAGATAGATAGATAGATAGATAGATAGATAGATAGATAGATAGATAGATACATTCTTACATACTGTCCACACTTACACATTTTTCTAATTCATATTTACAATACTAATTATAAATACATGGAAGAAAATGTCCAAGCCTACCAGAAATGTCTGGAGCTTAAATGACATAATTCAACATCCTCAGACAGTAAATCAGTGTGCTCTTTGTGAAACTGACAGTTTTGACCGCAAAATTCTCTTTCATAAGGCCGGACTTCTTAGTGTTTTATTTACTTATGCATACCTTGTTTTGTCCCACAAATAATTCGATGCAAAATGTACCACTTGGAGAAAAATAAAAAAAAAAAAAAAGAATATCTTGAAAGATTTCTTTAAAATAAACAAATTGTCAGAGATTATTCCTAGAAAAAAAATTTACCAATGAAATATTTGCGCGTTTCTACTGTTTATAAAAGGAAATTACTTGTTGAAGTGCCACTCTTGAAGCTGCCTGTCTCTCTATGGGAAATACTCCCCTCCCGTGAGTCCTCTTTTACCTGAAGTAGTTGATCTTTAGCTGGAAGGGTCTCATTTAGAGGTGGCCTCAGAGATAGACACAAGGGCAGATCAAGACTTTTCAGGTGGGAAGCACAATGGAAGGGATCAAGTTATAGATTCTTAGCTGCCAAATATTTTACACAGCTAAGGATCACCTTCAGATATTCTGCGAGTAGTGCGCATGCACACACACGTTAGGTCACCTACACTCGTCCTGCTCCTGTGCTTATTTTCGTTCTCTTGTTTTCTGGCCTTTCTCCTCTTTCTCCAACTAGTAATTTCTACCTAATCAAATCCCACTCTTTATTCATCTCAGTTCAATTTGGGACACTCTGTGAAGTCTTTCTTTACCAAACGAAAAACTCAGGTCCTAATTTTCAACTTATTTTCTGTATCTCTATGTAATACTTTTAAAATCTCATTCTTTACATATATTTATACATTTTAAAAACAATTTTCCTGAGTGTAAATCTTGTCTGTTCAATGACACTATAATGATTAATAGAGACTATGAGCACACTTTGCTTTATAGCAATGACTTTGGAAATAAACTAAGGGGTTCAAGTCTGATTCTGGAACTTAGCCACTGCTATCAGCTATGGAAACCTGTGAAATCAAATTCTCTATGACATTATCTGTAGTGAGGTTCCAAATGGGAGGAAAAACAAATGTGTCGGTTTTTCTTTTAAACAGTACATTTCTATTCAAATTTTTATATTTAATAAAAACTCAAGTACCTAGCAGAGCATTTCACAATACATCTGGATAGGAATTTGATCCATGTAATAGAGGTATAACACATTCTTTAGGGATTGCTTTATTTCTTTCTTTTCCATTTGTTGAAAGTTATGTAAAACTATCTTAGATTTTGTTGTTGTTGCTGTTGTTGTTGTTTTAAAGAATGTAGATACCTCTTAAAAATGTGAAATTTGAATTGAACATATTATATAACAAAAATGAAAAAAAACGAGTAGGTATCTCAATAAAAATAACCATTCTTTATAGAAAATCTAAGACAAAAATTTCTTTGAAGAGAAAATAATGAGGTATTAGAAGGAGATGTAGAATTTCAGAGATCTATTCAAATAACTTTAATGATACATTTATCTTTTGATTTTTTCCTATTGATGAGAAAATTTCAAAAGAGAAATTTTCTTTTGATTATTTGGCCTCCTGTGTATCACTAATATGAAGGTGACTATTGTTTACAAACTAAATATCTCAGATATTTATAAAACATAAATTTTGTCACACTCATAAAAATAGGTACAACAATTTCTTAGAGTAAGTACAAATACACATTACCTAGTAAGGGGAGTAATAGTGAAAGAGATGTCAGCTCTTTCTGAGGTGTCAGATATGATGTCTAGCTGATAGCCTCCTGCCATATCTACCAAATTCCAAGAAAGTACAGTAGTACCTCGGTTTTCGAACATCTCTGTTGATGAACATTTCGATTTACGAATGCCATAAACCTGGAAGTAAATGCTTTGGTTTTCCAATATGCCTCTGAAGTCTATATGTCACACGCTTCCGCTGTGTGCAAGATCCTGAGGCCTAGCTGTTGGCTGTTTTCAAACGTTTCAGAACTCAAATGGTCTTCCGGAATGGATTACATTCAAAAACCGAGGTACCACTGTATCTCCTGTTAGCCCACCTACACAGTGTCAAAGAATTATGTGTATTCAATTAAAATTATTTCCTAACACAAATCTGATCATATTCATCTGCTTCTTCCAGTTTCCTGGTGACTATCCACATACATGTGTAGGGAGTTCCTACCACAGTTGTCACTTTCTGTCACAAGGATTAAGTCTTCTTCACCTACCTGTCTTGACTCCATTCCCTCTCACTTCTTCAGAACCTCTTCTATCAAATATGCCCTTTTCTTGTTTTTTTTAGATCCTAACCACTCCCTATTCTTTGACCCATTCCTTTCAACTTAAAAACACACTCTTTCACCTATTAAAAAAAAAAAACACACAAAAAAAGCAAAACGAAAAACTACTCTTGATTTTCCTTCAGCATGTAGTAGCTACTACGTCTTTTTCCTCTTTCTCATCAATTCTAGACTTCTGAAAGAAATAGCAGTATTTATACAATCTAGGATTTCTTTCTTTCTTTCACTTCCCATTTATTCATTATCCCTTTGAAATATGGCTTCCTCTCATCATTCTCGTTTGCTTTAAAATATTGCCAATCAGATCTTAATTGCCAAATTTAATACATATTTCACATCTGACATGACCTTTCTTAAACACTTGACCAATTTGGGCAGCCTCTTAATCTAAAATCTTTTTTGATGAGCATTACTGTTCTTCTAATTCTTCAATTTTTCTGTTACTTTGCAGTCTCTATCCAACATTGCTATTCCCAAATAGTCTTATTTTAATTCTGTTGCCTCATCCCTAAGTGGTTTTTTTTACTCTTACAGTCACTTGTATTAGTTTAAAAATGCAATTTATCTTCCTAGTTTTTTATTTCTACAATGTAGGCCTTTCCTTGTTCTCGTCAGTTCCTTTTCCTAAAATGCATTTTCCTATTTCCATCACCTATGTCTTTAACTTATTAGGAATCAGTGTGTTTAATAATTGATTAGAGTGATGAATATATTATTAGATTGGGTTATATTTTTCCTTTATTTTTCTTTCTCCCAAACATTATAACCAATATTCCTCTTTAAAGTTAATAGAACATATAATCTTTTCATGGATATTTTCTTGATTTAATAGGGTTAAAGAATCAGATATTTTTGACTTTGGCATTTAATATGAATCACTACTGTTCGTAATTATAAAGTTCTAGTGATAAAATAGCACAATGGCTGAGCAGAGTAAATCCTCACTGAAAGTCATTGATAGGTTCTTGGAAACTGACTTTAAATGTAATGACATATAAATAAACTAAATTTATCATAGGACAATTGATATAAACAAGTGTTAAACTCTACTACGTATTTCTGAATACAGAAACATCACCAAACTTCTACATAAAGATCTGAAACACTTCTAATATTAAACATTGAAATAAATGTGAGCTATCCATACATTTAAGAAAGATTAATAAAAGCAAGGGATTATTTTCCAAATTGCTTATTCCAATTCAGGGCCCTGGGGGCCCAGAGCCTATCCAGGTAGCTCAGGGTGCAAGGCAGGACCCACCCTGCACAGGATGACCTGCCATCACAGGGCCACTCACACACACACACTCACACACACTCAGACTGAGGCAATTTAGACATACCAGTTCAACTCACATGCACGTCTTTTGGATGTGGAAAGACACCAGAGTCCATGGAGAAAACCTAGGCAGGCATGGGGAGAATGTGTAGACTCCACACAGACAGTGGCCCTGGCCGGTATTTTTTTTTTTTTCCCCTCATCAACATTATAATAACATGTCCTTGAAAGAAAGCACATTATTCAAGGACCTGCTGAATATTGCACATTAGGTAAAACCAGAAGAGCCTATATTTGTTGATAATGACTCAGAGAAGTTAATGATATTCATGGCAAGTCACAGATCAACTCATGTTCTTGCCTCTTCGTACTAGCATTGGTTATCTATTCCAGATTAATAAATTAAAAACCAAAGTAAAATCGTTAGGAATTTAATAAATGCCCTTTTATAATTTATATGTTCTTCATTATTTTTAGAGAATGTTACATTAATGATAGTGATGTATATAAAATATCTACTGCAACTTAAATTCTCAATTAAATTAGGTGAAAAAATTTACATAACTTTCCTTAGAGGGAAGAATGACCTGCTTTAGAGCACAGCCACATTGCCTTTCCCTGTGCATGCCCCACGTTACAGATCTTCATTTTATCCACTGAAATGTGTAATGAGAAGGTAATTCACCCTTAATGAAATGCCAGGAAGTGTATACCAGAAAATATTCAGGAGAAAAAAAAGTGTCATTTCAAATAGGTACACCTACTTTCTAAATGACGAACGGTAGGGAACTTTTAACTCTCAGGTAAATCAGAAAATATGCTAATTGCCTCTTTAAATTTTTTTCTTGTAAAACGGATAGTAAATGTCAGAATAACCTTGTACTTGGAGAAAAATTATACAGGAATAAAGTGTTAAGTTTCAGAGCAACTCATTTCTAAACATTTCAGAGTACATCAGCATGTTAGCTTAAAAAATACCAACTGATATTTAGTTGTTAGTGATACATAGAGTATGTTAAAAATAAGGGGACAAAAATGATACAGAGAATTAAATGTGATTACAAGTTTTTCTTTCCATGGATAAGAGTTAAAATATTTAGGAGTGGAAATGACCTTTGGAGTCAAACAAATATGGATTGCAAACCTGTGCCTACCATTCATTTGCCATGGCATCATGGTTTAAACATTTCAACTCTTGGAGACTCAGTTTCTTTAACAAAAAAATATGCATAATACGTACCTTTCTAAATTGTATAGGAATTAGACATTATTTGTATGTAAGGTCTCAAAAATTTTCAGTTATTATTATTTAGTTAACAGAAATTTCAAGAAAAAGTATTTGCTAGTGAAAATATTTGTTAAAGAATAATATGAGAATATCCCAAAATTGACAAAAGCAAGGATCATTATTTGAAAGCACACAGATATGTGTATGTTAAACAAAGTGTGGTTAAAATAACATTCTCACTTTAAGGTATTAATAAAACCTACAGCCATAGTGCCAACGTATATCTTTGAAAGAAATTGCAGATTTCAAGTTAACTAGTTGTTTAAATTAAGGAAAAATGAAATTCCTTCTTTATCCAAAGCTACTTAGAATAAAAAAGAAAGTTTTAACAGGAAAAGGGTACTTCACAAAGCAAATTCACATTGCTTACAATATTCTTTTAAAAAAGAATATTAAACTATAAATGCAGGTTTAGGGTGATATATGTTGTTTCATGAACGATCATAGTGGGGAATTTAGTATAATATAAACTCAGGCTAGCAAAGTATTCTTGTCATATGCCTATGGGGCTCTTTGGTGTTTCCAACACCACCGTCAGTAAAAATGACAAATATAGGAGTAGAAGAATTCTAGTAGGTGGTCAAATCTAATAAATATGCCCTTACTGTATATGTTCATCCACATTCTTCTACATTATGGTCAGTCGGGGTAAAATATAACAGGATTCACATGCTCTGGTCAAGAGGTCAAAACACACAGATTTGCAAACACTGATTTTAAGAACTGACGGTAAGTGCAAGCCTGTTTTGCAGGTGTGTGGGTGCAGGGGTATGACTCAAGACTTTGTTATTATACATGTGTGAATATATAATAGAGGAATTTTCAGATTCTTCCTCAAATTATGATGTGCCTTGGGAAGTGGATCCAGGATACTGGATGTTACTGGAAGATCAGAAGAGAAAAGGTGAGGTTTGGTAATGTTGCTTAAACATGCTGGGTGGTGAGTAATTAAGGAGGAAGGAAAAGTGGATTCAAAGAGAAATAAGTCTATTTAAGAAAATTTATGTAAAAACAAAGAAAAGAAAAAAAGAAAAGAAAAATGTATGTATAACAGAAGAATTCAAGGATAGGAAGAGAATGGAAACTATAAAATGATCTGGGGTGGGGGGACTCGTCACATAATCTTGCTGGAGAACAAGCAAGACCTGGTAAATTATCTACCAATCAAATACTTATCCAAAGGAACATTTTTCTGTGCTTATACCATACAGTAGATAACTTGATGCTACTTGTTTCGATACACAGAAATATGCATCTTACGAATGAGGCATAAATTAATTATTAGTCTGTGAGTTTAACTTCACAGGTGCTAAAGAACTGACTTGAAGAAAATAAAGTTTCTGTCTAATATTTTACTATACCAATATATTGCTTCCAAATTAATTTTGTATTTCTGAATGATCCAGTAAATTATGACTCAAAAGGAAATTGCAAGAGATGGACACATTATGGCTCCAAACAAAGATAAAAAGAAAGAAATGTGGAGCATAGCATTAGCTGATTATATCAGTTTAATAGCTCAGTGAAACAACATAAATTAACCAAATATTGGAAGATGTCTAACATGTAAATTCAAATAATTTCAAAAACATTTTTGCCTTTACCCATTATTTATTATGTGGGGATCAATACATGTATCTATGGCTTATTGGATTATTATGGACAGCCACAGATGAAAAATAATGCAACCCTTACTCAAAGGGGTTATATTTCCGTTACTATAACTTTTTCTATGTTGACTTGGAGTGCAGTCACCATGGAATGAAAAATTGGGAAAAGTAGATATAAAATATATATGAGAAATTCGGACTTTTGCACTCAAAATCATTTGATCTGTAAGATTCTGCTTTTGGGTTTAGACATGAAAAGAATATAACTAATTGATGTTAATCCATTTGGACAATATTGTGACTATATGGGTTGTGATTTTAATATGAAGTTGGAGTAGGTACACAATGGTTGCATAAATGTGCTAGAGTTGGAATTTCTGAAGCTGTGGATCACCATGCTAGTAAAGAAAAGGACCGTGCACTTTGATCTATTCCATATGAAATTTGTCCATTGGGACACAGATTGGTACTCTTTTACATCTCAACTAGAGAGTTGATTGTGGTCATAGTAACAAAACATTTGGAAACAATTGTATTCTGGATTGCTTCCTGCACATATTATTGTTAATGAAAAACATGATGAAAATAGTATGTTGTATGTGATGATATGCGGTATGTCATAAGCAAGAGAAGTGAGGCTGGAAGCTAAGAACATAAGGGGAAAATAAAAGGAGAGATCCTCACAGAAACAGATGATAAAAGTTATGTAAAAAGCAGGTAGAAGGACAATCTTAGACTTAAGAACACATGTAGCATAAAACAGAAAATAGGAAAACTCTTTATATTGGATATCCTATATGCACAGGAAAATGGTAGCAAATACATTAAAAATTGCATAATGTCTCAAATACAATGTTGCTCATATGGTAGGTCCTAAACATAATGTTTGAATGTTTGTTGGCAATTGATTCTCCTCTCTGTGTTATGTAAGAACAACTGATTCTTTCATCTTGAGTGGCTATTGTCCTTTAGAGTTTTGTTATTATCAGTATCCAGCCCATGGAAGGAAAAAGAATACACGGAGTGACGTCCGCTTCTTACAAATCTTGGCCAAGAAAAAGCACACTACTCTCCTCATAGTTCCCTGGCAGAATCCAGTTATATGGTCACACGTAACTGCAAGAGAGGCTGGAAATGTAATCGGAAGCTCAAGAGAAAGACAACTGGATTGTTGGTGAAATTATAGCAGTCCAAGTCAAAGTGACGTCGAAAGGGCACTGCTTTGGAGATAGTACAAGGGCAACAACATCAATGGAGATCCAATATAGCTCTCTAAATACAAAGGAAAATCGCCTTTCATATTTGAATGGGGCAATATAAGAGAGAACACGGGTTAGAAACAGGACTGGATATGGAGTGAGATGATCTGAGTTCAACTGTAGACTGCTGAAATTGTCATTTGCTTTTCTAGGCCTCAGTATCTGTATGTAACATAGCAGTTGTCTACAGTTTTGAAGTGTTATCCAAATCAAATCATTTTTAAATCCAAGTGCTTTGTTTTCTATTTAAAAATGTGATATACAAAGGGAAAGTTTTAATGAAACTGAGATTAGCGAAAAATTAATTATCCGCAATTGAAGAATTCTCTCTGTTCTGGAGCACTGATATTTCCTAACAAATGGCTTTGAAATAGTCCTCCTTGATGTGGACAAATCTGAATCACAGGAAATTTTGCCTTATGAATAGTCTCTGAATGCCAGGTGTTTAACCAGGAGCATCTGAAATGCTAGAAGCCTGAGAGCGTCTCTTTGCCTAATATCCCCTGTGCCCATAATTCAGGTATTATACTATTCCTCACTAAAGAAGCCCAGGGCCTTCTGGGGAATAGCGAGTCCTGGATTTTGGGGCAGCGAAGAGGGTGTGCCTGGGACATCCTGCTAGTTCCAGAAGGCAATGTTGCTCTAAACATTTTTTTAAAAAAAAGAAAGGAAAGGCTAAGGTTCAGTTTGAGGAAGGAGATCTGCAATGTGATGAAATTAGCCACGTCTGGAGTGAAAACTGAGGTTCAGTGATCTGACATGCACATGAGTATAAGGTCCCTTCAGACCAAATTGAGATCCATGTAAGTTGAAATTCACACTCATTTTATGTAAGACAAGATGTATCAAAATACAGAAGTTGAATGTGAGTGTGTGTGTGTTGTTTAGTAATAAGTAAAAGTTGTTAGAACAATACTACATTCTGTAAAAAATAGGCTCCTGAATCTGTGTGTTCTTAGAAGGTGAGGTGGCAGGAGCAGGGCCGTTTACTCTGTGCAGATACTCAGGACCTTGGCTGACTGATCATTTTCAGTACATGACTCCCGGGATTGCTCTAGAGTTCGATGAGAAGAGTAAACAAAGGATGGAAGAGCACATCTGGGAAGCTTATATGATCCATTCCAATCAATGGTAGATGCGACATCAACTCCCAACCCCACTGACTGTGACAGTTCAAGGGAGGCTGGGAAATACAGACTGACTCCATGCCAGGAGAGAGGAGGACATCATGAACAGCTAGGAATCTCTGCCACATAACGATTTGTGTAACTGTAATAACAATAATGATAATAATGCTGATGATGTTTCATATTTGCTTTGTGTTAAATTAAATCTATGACATTATTAATTATTGGTGTTACATTAAAAAAGTGTTAAATATAATTAGCATTGCTGAATTTGGTGTTATGAGGAAATAATACCTACGGTTATTACTCTGTAGAGTTACCATACGCATCCTAGTAGGAGTACGAGAGGTAAGATAGAGTTTTTCAGAAGAAAAGGACAAAATACAGGCTTTAAATGGATTAAACTATAAATTTTACAGTATAATGACCCAAAATGAAGTAATCCCTGGAAGCAAGCTACGTGTTGTTTACCCAAGAGACACAAGTGAATTCTTAAGTAGAGAATTTCAGACTGGTCACTTGCTGGGGCGCAGATAACGTCTTGATATGGGAAGATCAGGTCGCAGTGAGAGGTTTGCCATACGGGCATGTGGGTTGCTCATTAAAATTTGAAATCATTGACTTGCAAGATCCATTCTTGTGAAAACCCTAAAAACTCAACTGTCCTTTCATCCTTGGGCTTTCTGTTACTACTTTGTCCTACAACGTGAAATTTAGGAAGCAGATGTGCTTTGAATAAATTCTTGAGTATCTACATTTGAACCATGTATAGCATCGTTTTTGCTTTTACAGGATTTGGGGGTATACAAGGCCTATGGATGACACTTCAACTGATGCATCTGATCAGCTATGAAAATATATTCCGCAGTATTGTATTCATTCTTCTTGACATTTTTGCCTCCTTCCTCAGCCTGCCAGCATAATCCCTAGGTCCCTTTCAACCAACCCTTGTCATAACTTGTTTTGACATGAACACATTTGTGTTGATTACTGAGCTCTCTTGTATTCCTAATTAGACCATAATCTCCTTTAGGAAAAGGAATGTATTTCCGTGTTAATGGATGGTTCAACTCTCCAGTAAAATGGTACAGATATTGATGATTGCTTTTTATTCGGGCTGATAGTCTGTACTGTCATATTATTGACTCAGATTTCTGTGGTATCTGTAAAGCTGTCTCATGTCATCTGAAGAGAGGATCAAGCCCTTGTCCTAATAATATTTATATGTAACCCAGATAAGACTAAAAAGGGAAAAAACTCTTATAAAAGAAAGAAATATACAAATGAAACATAATGAAAATTTAAACTAAAAGGAGCTTTGTCCTGGATACTGCCAAGGGATATTCATATTGCTGCATGGAGTTTCAATGCCATGTCATCTCTGACAAATCTTTATCATTTTACATCTTTTGATCTTTACATGTGACATAGTTTGATTGACAATGTACATTACATAGCACACACTCATTTTAATCAAAGAATATTTAGAGATATCTGAAATTCAAAAAACGAAACAAAATCAAAAGGAGGGTAATTGAATATAATAACATGTTTTATAATTTATAGAACATTGGTTTATTCGCATTGGTTTAAAGTGCCTTATGACTTCTCCAAATTCTTAAATTTTATCAGGAAATGACGGAAATATTAGGATTTATAATCTACATATGTGTGGTATTCCCATGCCTGCTTTATTATATAAGTTTTATCTTTAATGTATATATGATCATGCTTAAATACTAAATTTTAAATTATTAATTATTATTGCAACAATTGTTAGTCTTGATTAGATCATTTTAAATTATTAATTAAAGTTGTAAAAATTTTTTCTAGGCTTTGTTATCAAAATTTGTCTTTCTTAGCCAGTACACATGTGTATCAATCAGTGTCCAGCTAGGATATAAAAGTATGCAAGTAATTGAAACTTAAAATTTAACATAAAGAATGCTTAACAATAAAGAATGGCTACCTATTAAAGGGATAAAAGAAGACTCTTAGGAGTCGATTAACAGCCAATGCATGTGGCAGCTACTGCTTCATGGCCTAAGAACAAGTGAATATGGAAGGAACTTAGAACTGGAAAAAAACAAGGTATTAGACCACAGTTTAGAAGGCTATACTAATCCAGGAACATGCAGCCTACCAGTGCTGAAGAAACTTGCCAGAGGGTGTGGTGCGAGGGTCCACAGTGTCCCACTGGAGGCAGAGAAACTCAGTGGAAGTGGCTAGCAGGCTATATAAGACTTGTCACTGTTTCTGCTGAGGTAAGGACCACTTGGCCTCCTGCACACTCTTCTGCCCACAGCAGCAGCCTAACAAAAAGGGCACAAGCCCCCTCATTTGCTCTAAACTTGTAGTGTCCTTTCAGTGCCCTCTGTTGACAAAACCTAACATTGCACAAGTAGGGCAAAGAGGAGTGGATTTGTTGCTGTGAGGAAATAAATTAAAAGTTGGCACAGATCACTCCTTTACTTACTTTATGCACCCTTCTAAACCTACTTAACTTCTACTTAAGATTCTACTATTTTTCATTCAGGTGAAGAAGCTCTCACACTTCCTTTCCCAAAATTCGGAGACAGTCCCAACAGTCATTGAGTCTCTCTGACTATATTAATTACCCTTCAAGACCAATCACAGTCCCACTGACTATTTTAATCTCCAATAAGTTAACCTCTAATGACTTGTCTATAAATAATAAGAGGAGAAAAGAGAAGAGGAAAAAAATAGTTAATTTAAAAATATGCACACACAACAAGATAAGAGAAAATAAACTAAACTATTACAGTCTTTGTGTCTGATTTCTTCTACTCTCCATTCCCTATTTCTCTTACCCTCAGTCAGAACCTCAGCTTGGATCAATCCTGCATTCCCAAAGGGTTTGAGTCTTTTCTAATCCTGAATTTGGGATGACGTAGTTTTCCAAAAATTGTAATTATTAGGAACTTAAGTACTAAGAGGAAGTCCATAACATTCCTTGGGTTCCAGACATTGTCTTCTTTTGTCTTTGTTTTCAGACAAACAACTTAACATCCTTTGGTAATTGTGATCAATCACTCCAGCCAATAGAGTAGTCGTGTGTGTGTGTGTGTGTGTGTGTGTGTGTGTGTGTGTGTGTGTGTGTTGGTTTAGTAACATTGGATCCCCAAATGGCCAGGTGGTAGTCTCATTTTAGAGAAACCACTTCAATTTAATAGATAAACCACTCCAATAGTTTTATGTTTAATAGTTAGTTTAATAGAGAAACCATTTCTACTTTCATCCTTGATTTCCATACTTGTTTATTTGACTACAGGTGAGACAACCCCATGTAATCATCTCTGATTCAAAAGTATATAATGTACCTATATGATAGAGCCTCATTTTTTCAAGGTCTCATCTTCCAACTGGTGCCATGACTGAGTTTTTAAATAAGTCATTAAATATTTGTGATAATCCATCAAATTCTGGTTATGGGACTGGAAGCAAAACTGCTTAATTCCATAAATGTGTTCCCGTCATTGCACTTTCTTTGTTGTAAAACACATAATTGATCACAAGCAATGCTGTGTAAAATGCTATCATGGTGGAAAAGGCAATCTGTGAGTCCATGGAGGGACTTGCAGGAAGAAGTATGTACCAGTTTTCTATTACTGCTATAAGAAAATTGCCATAAATTTAGTGGTTTAAAAACGAGATGTATCATCTCATAGTTCTGTGGGTCAGAAGACTGATAATAGATTTCACTGGGCTGAAAATCAAGGAGGTTCTAGGAGAGAATCTATTCTGGCTCATACAGGTTATTGGCAGAATTTAGTTCCTTGTGTTTTTGAAAACAACATCCTCATTTTTTTTTCTAGCTGTAAGCTGAAGGTCAATTAGGGTTTCTACAGGCTGCCTCATTTCATGACTCATAGTCTCCTTCTTTCATTTTTAATTCCAGCAACCCTCATATGTCACATCTTCCTGACTCTTCTTCTGTAATCACATCTTTCTCTCTAACTACAGATGGGAACATTCTCTGTTTTTAAGGACTTGTATGATTAGATTGGGCCTATCCAGATACTCCAGAAAACTCTCCATCCAAAGATCTATGACTCTGATAATATCTGGACATCCATTTATGACTGAAGATTCTACCATGATCCTGTAGTGGTTAGACGTTTTTTTTTTTTCAATTTCCAAAGTAAATATTCTCTCTCATTAAAGCTGCTATTCTATCTTGCACTCTACCAACTATTATCTGATGACCTATTTTATATCACTGAGAAAATAGAATCTATCAAATGTTAGTTCTCTCATTTAATCACTCACAAATCTACAAAACCAGTAACTTTTGAACACATCATTTTGTACTTTTTTGCCAGATATGATGGAGAACGTATTCTTTCTCCTAGCAAGACATCACCCCTACACGTACCCTATATTCAGAGACCCAGCATAGACCTCAGATGGTTCAAATAATGAGATTTTATTGATCTACTTTGGGAATAGTTATTTAAGAAACTATTAGGGAATAGTTATCTATATACTTCTAAGGAACTTTTAGTAATGTGTGTATAGACCTGTGGAAACAATAAATGTTGAGGCCCCCTGTGACTATTAACAATGGAAAGTCATGGCCATTCCTAGAGCCAAAGAGAAAGAAACATGTCACTGTTACTCATTAGAGCTCAGTGGAGGAGGGGCCACACTGCAGGAGCTGTAATCAGAGAGGATTAAAGCCACTTTCAGAGGCACAACTAAAGCAGGGAGGAGAGTGAGGAAGACATATCCAGACTTATCTCTCCTTTTGCTTTTTGATATCTTAAAATGCTTCTCATTGGTTGAATCCAGTTTGAAGCCTGTTAGAAAGGGAGCCCAGGTGATATACTTTGTGAAGGTGAGCTCCTAGGGTATATAGAACAGGATAAAAAAAAATAAAAAAACAAAGAATAGAGAATGAGTAAGGATGAAGAAAACTAAGACTAACAAGCACAGTACACTACCTTGGCTATTTGAAATCCAATCATTTCCTTTATAAAGATAAAGACATGCTCATTGCTAATATAAGATAAACACAAACTCCTATCAGCTGCCATATTGTAAATGTCAATTCATGCCTATTCACACTTGGAATTAAATTGCAAAATTAGTCACCACCAAATACAGGTAGAAGAAAAGGAGTCGGGAAATCAATTATTATAAAATATGCAGAGCTGCTATATTCTATGCGTTAGTAATTGGTCTCAGAACTGAGGTTGATCACTATAACTTCCTTCCACTACTAGCGCTGCTCTGTTCTTTGAGCATTTGCCGTGAAGCAGGTTTCTTTACCTAAGAATGTAATCTAAAAAGGCCTTCTCACACAAACCCAATATTAGTTTTCTTGCTTTTATCAAGAAGTTTACCTTTTCCTTTCATTATCTATATGGAAGTTCTGTGAGGCCCTTCAGTGAATTACAATTTCCAAACACAATTCTTCTTTCCCACACTGCCTAGCAACAGACCCAGAGTGGTTAGTTAAGCAGTCTCAAATGATCCGCTACATTATCAGCAATTTAAGGTTAAGGAACATGTCTTTTTATATATCTCCAACTCTCACTCCCCTCAAAGTGTAAAGCAATATTTGCTTTTGTTAGTCAATACATATAAAGATAAAACAAATTGTGAATAAACTAAATCAAACAATAATTTACATCATTTAACTCAAGACTTGGGACTGTCCTGGAAGATCCGTAGATTATGTAAGATTTGTTTCTGTAGCGTCACATCCAGACAGAACATGTTACAAACAGACAAACAAAATATCTCTAAAATAGTATCAATTTGATGCTTTGTAAATATATCAACATTTTTTTATTAACATGAAATAAATACTAAAATACAGTTTTTATACATTATAGAAGTGTTGGATCTATAAAAATCAAATATGAAAGCTAATGTTTACATTTTTATATCATATTTTTTTTAATATTGGAAATTTTTATATAATGTTGCTTGCCTAATTGCTGATCACAGAAATGGCTTTGGTAGTATATGTCTTGAAATTATCATGGCCTTTGTTAAAGTAGAAGTCTACCTATGTGTGTAAAGACACATTTGGAAGACAGAAAAATAACTTGTGATTATTCGTTTTAAGAAAGATCCCCTACAAGTTCATTTTAGTCAATGTAGAGTAAAAATAGATGTATTAAATTAATTATAATACAATGTCTTGGGTAGAGAATTTAATGAACTTTATAGAATTATTTCCTAACATTTTCTCTGCAAAGATAATGTGTAAATGCTAGTACACAATTCCTTGCTTTTTAATAGTAGGCATTATATTTAAGTTATCATTTGTCTCAATCTAAACATGCATGCAGGTGCTTTAAGCAAAACAGAAATATGCAAATGTAGCTCTTCTCGGAAAAGATAAACCAGGATTGTGTGTTTAAAAAAATAACTCCTGATCTTATAAAAAAAAAAATGAGAAAGGATTGTTTTAGAATTTACTTTGATATAATTTGAGTGGCATAGTTTAAATGTCAAATTGTGTTTAAATCTAGCATTTTAAGGCTTTTGCTAAAATGAATCACTGTGATAAATAATGCATCATTTAATTATTTTTTTGTCTTTAATATGTGGAGCACCCAGTAATCACCTCAAGTCAAAATCAAGGGTTTGCACATAGAATTTTTAGGGTAGTGAAAATATTCTGTGTGATATTTTAATGATGGATACCTTGTTTCCTGAAAATAAGACCTAACTGGACCATTAGTTCTAATGCATCTTTCGAAGCAAAAATTAATGTAAGAACCAGTCTTATTTTAATATAAGACCTGGTCTTATATAGCATAAGACTGGGTTTTATTTTACTATAATATAAGACCTGGTCTTTAATGTAATATAATATAATATAATATATAATACAATATAATATAATAATAATATAATGATATAATACAATATAATATAATCCTGGGTTTTATATTAATTTTTGCTCCAAAGGACGTATTAGAGCTGATGGTCCGGCTAGGTCTTATTTTCGGGGAAACACGGTACATGTCATTACATATTTGTTAAAGCCACTGAATTTACAGCTCCAAAAGTAACCACTAATGTAAACTACGGACTTTGGGTGATTATGATGTGTCAGAGTAGGTTCACCAGTGGTAACACATGCTCCACTCTGGTAAGGGATGTTGATAATGGGGGAGGATAGTCCTGCGTGGGGGCAGGGCATATATGGCAATCTCTCTATCTTCTTCTTATTTTTGTTATGAGCCTAAAAACTGCTCTAAAAAAGTTACGTAAAAAATGAGGGAAGGTGTAAATATATAAAGAACTTTTAAAACTCAAAAATAAAATAAATAACCCAATTTAAAAATGAACATAGATGCGAATAGACATTTCTCTGCAGAAGATATACAAATAAGCACATGAAAAGACACTCAACTTTGTTAATCATCAGGGAAGTAAAAATCAAAACCACAGTAAGATATAACTTCACACCCACGAAGGAGAGCTTCAAAAAAATTGTCAAAAAGCAAATAATAAGTGTCGGGGAGAATGTAGAGAAACTGAAAAACTCACAGATTGCTATTGAAAACATAAAATAGTGCAGTCATTTTTAAAAACAGTTTGATAGCTCCTCAAATAGTTACATATAAATTACCGTATGACCCAGCAATTCTACTTGTAGGTATAAACCCAAGAGAAATGAAAACATATGACCACACAAAAACTTATACATAAATGTTCCTAGCAGCATTATTTATAATAGCCTACCCAAACAACAATCAACAGATGACTGGATAAACAAAATGTATATATTTCTACAATGGAATATTAGTTGTCAATAAAAGTAAATAAACTATTTGATACTTGCTACAAGAGGATGAACCATGAAAACATTGTAAGTGAAAGAAGCCAGACACAGAAGACCACATATTGTATAATTCTGTCCATATGATTGTGCAGAATAGGCATCTATAGAAATAGAAAATAGATCAGCAGTTGCCTGGGGCTGAGGAAGGTTGGGTCTAATGGGGAGTGACTGCTAATGGTGATGGTTACACAACTTGGTGAATCCCTTAAATACCATTGAATTGTATATTTAAGTGGGTGAACTGTATGGCAAGTGAATTATATTTCAATAAAGCTGCTTTTTTAAAAAGAAAAAGACAGTGTTCTCCATGGTCCTACTATATGTTCTACTGCTCTTGGTTGTGTTTTCAAGCTATGGGGTCTGATTAATTAACTTTTATTTTCATATGAGTTCAAGATCTGTGTGCTCATAGGAGTTTGCAATTTTTTGCCTTCATTCTGACTGATCCATAATTGTCATCCATTTTTGTGTCTGGCTCTGACTTCTTTTCTGTATCACAGTTCAGAAGTTCTTTGAATACAAATTTTAGAACTCTGCCCATTTGACAATTTTTAGATCTCCTACTTGGCAAGTGTTGTCGGTCTAGCCAATCCTTCAAAAACTAGGAAGCTCCTGTCACATAGAGAAACGATTTGTCCAGGTGTCAGCTTCTTAAGAAACTTTGAACTCCTACATCCTTTCAGTTGGTCTTACTTGAGTGACTTATTCGTTTGAGTATAACTTTAAGTAATGATAAAACCCTCCCCTTCATCAAGCCCGATTGTGCAAATGTATATGCCATTGTATGTACTGTAATCACTTCTGAGTTTTAAAAATAGAAATAATTTGTATAAAATTATCTACCAGATTCTTCTCATAAGAATTTGACATATGCTATCATAATAAAAACAGGACGAGAACAAAGAAGAAGGTCTGTATAGGTTGGAAAACAAAACAGAAGAAAATCTCACTGGAGACTGACAACCAGCTAACAAGTCCCTCCAAGTCTGTAAATACTTTTGTGTTGTGGCGTGCTGATTAAGAACGAGTAAAACTATATTCAGTCGCTGCGCCTTCTAACCAAATTATTTTGAGCAAAGCACCCACAGGAGCCAGAGGAACAATAAGGTTATTCTCATAACAAGATTGACTGTCAAACCTGAAAGTAAAGTTAAAACCCTGAGTTAATACTGCGAATATTTTTTTCCACAAAGCAGCTGTACTCTCTGTTGTCCCCTTTATGTCCCCACTACTCAACTTGTTGTGATAACAGTAAAAGTGTTGCCATTATCCTATTAGCCACTGAGAACCCTAACTTTGCTCTTCTATTTACTCCTCTTAGTTTTTATCAAGGGAAATTACAGCAATATAAAACAAATGCATGTGCTTGAATTTAACCAGTTGTTTCTATTTACACTACTTCAAATGTCAGTCAGGTGGATATCATCTTTTGGTGACCAACTCTGCTCTTTGGAAGATTTACAACAAGCTATTCTCCACTCTTTATTTCAGTCTGCATACACACTCACACACATAAACTCACATTTGGAAATTCAAATGCATTGAAAGTAGTGCCTTTTCTATGTACAATATTAATTCTCTAGCTACCAGTATAAATCTATGTCAATATTCATCAGAGAAGATGAAGGAATACATCTTTAGGTAATTTGTTTGAAATAATTATGTTGCATTACAAAGGATCATTATAAACAATGGCTTAGTCAACATCTTCACCTAGCTATATATAGAGACATTGGCTCTAAGAACGATCTACTATTTTCCAAAATTGCAAAACAGAGAATTGATAACTTGAACAATCTCAGTATATTTGCCTAATAGATATGGTGATACCACCATTTCTACAAAACCAGTTTGAGTTATTTATGCTTTGGGGAATACTCTTCCCATGTCTGGAATGACTTTTCTGATGTCATATCTAATAGATCCTATTCTGTATTCTTTCCTTCCACATGACTTTGTACTGAGTGCTGGATTTGGGGTTTCCTAATTTTAAAAAATATCTACTAAGTATAACAAAATGTGAAAAACATTAAAACAAAATAGCAGATTAATAGTATCCAATTACTAGCATGGCTGTGAAAGTTATCAAGGGAAGGAGGCTTTCTCTAAAATCCTAAAAGGAAACATTTTACAGCATTTTTTGAAGAAATTAACTTGAGTTATTGTTGTGGTTTTGTTTCATGCCTTATTCAATTTTTGTTGTTTTTGTGCCTCTCTCTCTCTCTCTGTGTGTGTGTGTGTGTGTGTGTGTGTGTGTGTGTGAATATACTTTCTCACCATTAGTGGCTCTGTTTAAATTTCATTTCTGACTACATGGACTGATTGAAAGGAGAGGGTAGGGATTGATGAAAAGGATGAATTTTGTCTCCTGTCATGTAACTAGTTTTAAAAAATAATTATGAGAAATATAAATACATTTTAGAAGTTTGGTAATTTCTGTAGAAGTAAGTGAAGATGTGAAGATGTGACACTGAACCTACCACTTCCATTACTAACTGCCCCATTAGTAGAGCTTTTCATATACGAGGAATATAAGCTGACATATCTAACCTATGGTGGCCTAGCAATGGAGAAGAACAAGCACATTTTAGCCCTATTCTCTTCTTGCCAGAAGGAACTGCATCACAACAATAAGAATACACGTAGATCCCTAAATCACAACATTATTAATGGAGTTGAATTTCCTGTCATAGTTTCTGTTATTAGGAGGTAGGCAGCTTAACTGATAAAGGGTATGCCAGATTGCTACATGGCTGTAAATTAAGAAACCATATCTTTAACATATTATTTAGTTTGTTTCTGTAATTAAGGAGAAAGCCTGAGTCAACAAAGCTTGTTTGAATTAAAGAATCAATTTAATTCAATTTGGTTCAAACCATATAAATTGTGCACTTTCATGTGCCTGGCATTCTGTTCAACACCCTGAATGAAACATCACTGTTTGAACCTCTGTCCCCTTCTCCAGGAAACTACAACTCATTTGGCAACAACAAAACATCAATATATAAAACAATTTGAGTTGACCAAGGAGCTGCTTTTAATCAGCCTAACACAGTTGCTGGAAGCATCTACTGAATTAGTTTTGTTCAGCCACAAGTTCAATCCCAAACTTAACATCATTGCCCTTGCTGATGTGGCTCTGGGCCAGGGTAGGAAAGAGGCTAACAAAATTTTGTCCAATTTACTTTAAGCAATTGGATTTAACTGGCAGTTGTTACCTTTGTGTCCCGTCTCCTGACAGGCAGATTTAGAGCCCTGCAATATGCAGCCAGGCTGCCTGCCAGGGTGTCAGGACCTCACTGTAACTGCCCTGGCTCTCCCTACTGTAATCTCCATCAACAGCAAAGAGATTAACATTGCACAGTCAAAACACAGGGCAGTGCAGAAAACTCCAAGTACTGTTTTACGGTGTAAAAGAAGCTTTTCACTCATTTGGGCAACAAACTAAAAGACCTTGTTTGCATCCCAAGCTATGAGGCAATAGATTTCTCATTGAATTCAAGACCATGTATACAACGTATAAATCTAAAACATTTGTCATTTTAAATCAGGGATATATATATATTAGTACACATACATATATATATACATATATATATATATACATGTATATATATATATATATATATATATATATATATATATATACATGTATATATATACACACAAATGCATAAAAGCAAAAACCCAAATCTCAAAACACCAATTGTGATGGCTCTGAAAGTGGCTTATGTGTATTCGGAAGGCATTTGGCTATAAAGAGCAAGCATTAAAATATACTTGAGAATATGTGGTGGGTTATTTTTTTGCTTAGATGTATAGTGCTAATTTATGTTTGTTGGGATATTTAGTTGTATTGTAAAAGCATGTATCTTTTTAAGGGCATATCTCTGTTCCACATGCATAACTCACTGATAAAATGATGATAAACCAATGCATACTTTGTGGAATTATTCTTCTTTCTGAAACTTAGAATTGGCTTTTTCTTTTTTATCTGACTATCATAAGAATTTGGTCATAAAGATCTGTGGACCAGGAGCATAGTTACTCAACATATAATTGCTGGGTAAACTACCGAGTAATGATTTTTGCAACTGTATTTTCAATAAGTTTTATATCATGAACCATAAAAGCCTACTGTGTTCTGATTTCCTATCTAGTTTCTGAATTCATATAATTATACATTTTTCCACTAAAATTATTCAATGAGTATTTAAATACATGCATTTTTACTGTTACAATTGTCAAATAATTGAATATTAAAATACGAAAGTAATTTCAGAAACAGCTCTTTGCCAAGAATCACGGTGTGAATTTTGGTCATTTTCCTTATTATCTTTAACATATATATTCAATCATAATCATTCAAAGAATATGTACATTGAGTAGCAGTGTATTAGTATTCTAGGGCTGCTGTACCAGTACCACAGATACGGTGGCTTAAAACAACAGAAATGTATTCTCTTACAATTCGGAAGGAGGCCAGAAGTTCAAATTCAGTGTTTTCAGGGCCACACTCTGTCCAAAGGCCTGGGTTCGGGGGGAAATCCTTCTTTGCCTTTCCAGCTTCTGATAGTTGCACATTTTCATTGGCTTGTGGTGGCATTAAGTCTAATCTCTGCTTCTGTCTTCACCTGACCTTCTTCCCTTTGTCTCTGGATCTCAAATTTCCCTCTGCCTTTCTCTTATAACAATACCTGTCATTGGATTTAGGGCTTACCCTAAGTCCAGGGTGATCTCACTTCAAGTAGTGTAATTTGGGTACATACGCAAAGACCATTTTTTATAAATAAAGTTACATTCACAGGTTCATAGCGGACATATCCATTGGGGGATCATAATTCAGTCCACTACAGGCTGTACATAGCAGAAAGGAACATATATTTTACTGCTGGAAGAATTTTAGTTAGTAGTAGAAAAATGAGTTGTGTTAGTCAATTTAGGAAATATCTATTGGTCAGCCAGACTATGAAGAGAAATGAGGGAAGGAAGCAAGATGGTGAGGGCTGTAGAACATTTACATTCTTGCAACTGTAACAGTGAGGTAACCCAAGAACACAGTGAAGGTTTGATAGATACAGAGGTGCTAACAGTCATTGAATCAAGGACCACTTCCTGATTATTTCAGTTACCGGAGCCTTCCTCTCCTTCTGATCATGATAACATAATGAGAAAAAGCACATAAAATCAATCATAATTACAGAAAAAGAAACATATGCTTTAGCTATCTTAAAACATGGAAGAAAATCTAGAAATGAATTTCAGATGAGTGTGTACAGCAAAGCATGAGCTCACTGAGCACAATCTTGAATAATGAATTTGCTGTGCAGTTACAAAACTGATGAAAATCTCACTGACGTGGTTTATATTCATTAGAAACAAATGGAATTATTTGTGGCTCTGTCTTGCCTCGCGTGTCCTGTTTGATAATGGACGAAAGAAAAAAGGGCGAGTATGATGATTAATTAAATATAACAGTGTTCAACCTGAAAAAGTGATTACAAACCTTGCCATTCTTCTTATCTCCAGAAGATTAACAGTATTGAGGGAAGTAAGGAGACTTGCACGCATTCTTGGATTTTCTTCTACATCTTGATTATTTGACATAAGACTAATTTTGTTGAGCGACTTGCTCTTTTTAGAAGGAGTTGGGGCAATCATATATATTTGAATATTTAACTTTAAGCTTCTCCCAGGAGTAAGAATCCTGCTCCCCTGCCATTCTGGCTGAATGATGCAGGTATAGAGTTTCTCAGTGTAATCCTAGCTCTTGGATCTACCCGATGGCCTGTAGAAACTTCTCAGAGGAAAGTACTGTGGAAAAGAAAACCAGGAACTTGTTCTGGAATGATTATAAAGTATTTTCTCTTATAGCTCATGATGTATAATTTATTGAGAATTCAATGGTCTCAGTCTTTGCACAACAATTTGCTCAATGATTATATATTGAGTGACTATGTTCCTGGCTTATGGAAATTATAAATTAAATTCTTATGATAGTTAAAGTGAGAAAGCCAATGGAAACTTTGATAAGCCTTTAACTATACATTAGGTCATACGAATATAGAAGAAAAAGAATCAATAATTTTATTAGTAAGTAAAAACAGAAAGAAAAATATTAATAAACTCTTAAATAGCTCATTGATAAATTCCCATTATATCATGTTAAAAAAACTTAAGCTCTGCAAATAAAAAAGTGAAAATCTATCGAAATAAAGCAGAATATAATCATGAATTTGAGCTTCTCAGCAGATTAAATAATAAACTCTATTTGACTTGGAAATTTGGGTTAAATTTGTTTTTCTTTACGGGGGCCCTCGTTAAAAGAAAAATGAATGAAGTTGAGGTAGAATACTGCTTATTAATATTCTTTGCTGAAAACCTATTTTGAAAAAAAATGAGAACGAAATATGATCCTGGTATTGTTTTTTGTCATTAAAATAAATGCACTAATTTATTTACACATATAATCTCATTCAAAATTATAATTACAGGCAAGATTCCAGAATCTACTATGTTGATAATATTGCATTCAGAAGTATGGGAAAGTGAGATTAGAATTTGGATAAATCATGTACTACATGAATATTCTGGTATCTGTACTGCTCAGGACACAGGGTAATTTATTATAGGCAAATGAGTAGCATACATAGTAAAGTACATAAAAATGTGATGAATGCCTAAGGCAATAGAATAAAACATGTTGTTAAAGTAAGACATGCATGTACAATTTTTGAACAAAATTTCTCATATCTCTCTGAAAAATAAAGTTATTCCTTTCATATAATTAGTATGAAAGTGCTTACAATATAAAATGCAATATGCGATAGTTGATTTCCAATATTTATCTGAAAATTATTAAGAACTCATTCTTACCAGTGCTTTTCTAACTGCTTTTTAATACTAACTTACCTATTGCTCAAAGCAACCCTATGAAGTAAAATTATCATCCCTACTGCACACATGAAAATAGTGAAACACAAAAAGATAAACTATTTGGCCCGAGGTTCCACAAATTGCATGTGGAACAACAAAGAAATGATGACAGAGGAAAGAAAAAGAACATGCTTGATAAAAGTATAGTGAGCTGAGAGAGAAAAGGGGAACTTTTTTTTTAAGCACTCTTAGACTTTCATGAAAAATCAGAAAAACTTAAGAAATATATTAAGTAGATGTTTCAGTATTTTGTAGATATTTGTGTTTTTACATATCCTTTATTTATGAGTCCAGCCAAATCAACTGACATAAATAATAACTAATGTAATTTCTTTATAATGGTATCATCATTTTATATGTACCAAACACCTTTCAAAACTGAAATAAAAATAAATTTCCTGGCCACATATCTATTAAAATACATGCTGTTCAAAACACATCAAATAAAATTATGAAAATTCTCTCAGGGATATTTGTAAGGCATTATTTTCAATAGTTCTAAGCCATTTTATTCTACAGTTATTGACTATTTGAAACACTCCTTTAAGTAAAGCTAGTCTTTTGTCTTCATTTAAAAATCATAAATTGCAAACTTAGATTAAGTGGCTTCCCCAAATCATGCAAAACAAAAGAAAACAAACAATGAAAGGACCCAAATACATGATTCTTGATTTCATATTTAATTCAGAATCTTTTACATTTAATTCTTCTGATGGAAAAATGTCTGCTTCAGCTATGGGAACTGATACAACAATTGTTTTCAGTAGGCTGCATAAACATTTGGAAAATTTATCATTTAAGAAGTACTTATTACAAGAGGGATGGATGCAAGGTGTATTCTATAGTGAATTGTAACCTAGGATTTGCAAAAACAGACACTAGACTACATCATTTCCTCAGGGGATATTTAAATGAAAGAGCTCAATAATGTTTGAACTGTAAGTACAAATAACAAAAATATGCCAAATATTTTCCCAATTTAGTGAATTCTGAAAAGGTAATCCTTTATATTTGATTTTTAAATATGTATAAATACATAGACTTGGCAAACACAGTACAAGAATGTACACCCAGAGACATATTTACACACATACATATATACACACCCCACTCTCCCTCTGGATGCTATAATATTACACAGAATGTTATAAAAAATGTTAAATCAGAACAGATATATTATCGTTCTAGGACTCTGGGTCTTTAAATTTTCAAATATACCTGTGCCTAAATAATTCATCAAACAACTTTAAACCCAAGATTATATCTTAGATCCAATAGATGTCAATCTCTCCCCTTCCATTTGTAATGAAGAAAGGATTAAAGATTTCACTAATGAAAATGATTGAGATTAATCCAGAAAAGCTAGTACAGACCTTCCCAATAAATAAGCCAGCTTTAAACACTGTTAATCTGATGAGGCTAGGGAAAGTTTAATTAAAATTTTTCCTCCCATTTATCTACTATTCATGAGTAAAATATCTGCTAAAACAGCTTTCTCTTTAATACGATCATTTTCTTCTTTTGTCATGACTGAAAAAATTAAATTGGAATAGATGAACAGTGTTCCATCAACTATATTGTCATTGTTGTTTTTACTGTTGTTGTTATTATTATTATTATTATTATTATTATTATTATTTTGGTTGAAATCACAATCGTGAGTTTGTAATGAAGACAAGAATTTGCTCAGTGGCTTTCTTGGGTCTCCCATGTGAGGCTGAAGGTAACATAATACAAGCATTTTATATACATTTCATTCTCTGGGTGACCATTCAATGTCAATAAATACTTTAAATACTGTAAGATTTAGAGTAACAGAATCAACAGAATCTCAGGTGAGTAATGGCAGTGAGTGACATGAAGTAAGCAAATAAATGTTACTATGCTTATATTCAAATGAAACGGAGAACAATTGCATAAGTAATCCAATCTGCAAAGTTAATAAGTTCTAGTTAAATAAGTTCTAGTTCCAGTTAAAACAACAAAATTCAAGTTTTTACTAGCTGAACTGCTTAGTTGCTAAATACTACATTATCCAGTAGCCCACTAACAATTTATTTTTATCTCATATTACAATCATGCAGTCTTATCAATAAAAAAATATTGATTCATGGTAACACTTTTCAAATTTGTAATTCCTCAAATTTTCTTGAAAAAAAAAAAGTGTGTTCTTAGTGTTCATTTACTGTCCCCCAAACAGGGATATAATATGGTTGCTTTTGGTGAATTAGGCATTTACGTATGATGCATTCAACACTACATAAAATATTTAACCTTAATTATAAATGAACTGTAGCCCTTTGACAAGTCAGACAAGTAATACAAACATCCTTTTAATATTTAGGATGAAAAGTTTTCTCATTGTGCAACTGCAATTCTTATTCATACTACCGTGTTTTACCAAAAACAAGACCTAGCCAGACAATCAGCTGTAATGCGTCTTTTGAAGCAAAAATTAATACAAGGCCTGGTCTTATTTTACTATAATATAAGACCGGTATAATATAATATAATATAATATAATATAATATAATATAATATAATATAATATAATATAATATAATATAATATAATACAATATAATATAATATAATATAGTATAATATAACATAACATATCAGTTCTTATATTAATTTTTGCTCCAAAAGACACATTACAGCTGACTGTCCGGCTAGGTCTTATTTCGGGGAAAGAGGATATAGATACAGGTCAGTATCTCCCTTCGTTTTCTCTTCTTTCTGTTACTGAAGAGTGTCTTTATCTGCACTGATCTTCTAAACCAGTACAAATGTTTCAGTGAACTTAATTTAAATAAATAAACAAACAAACAACGAGAAGTCTAACAAAAATCTTTCAATGAAACTGTATCTTCTCTAATTTGTATGTTCTCTCCTTCCTTTTTTAGCCAGTCCTCTTGACATGCAACTTAAATCCACTTTTCTACTTCTCTTTCTAGTTTATTTTTCTTAATGTTTCCATTCTCAATCCACGCTGACATCTTCGTCTACCACACTAGTGAAACTCATGAGTCCAGAGTTGTCAACATCCTCCTGACTGACAAACAGGGAGACATTTTTAATTACTGTACAGTAAGCCCTCACTTAATGTCATCAATAGATACTTAGAAACTTTGATTTTAAGCGAAACAACACATAACAAAACCAGTGTTACCATAGGTTAATTGATATAAGCAATAGTTAAGTTTCTACAGCATATTTCTGGTCACAAAAATATCACCAAACTTTTAAATAAAGACTCAAACACTTCTAATATTAAACACTGAAATAAATGTCAGCTCTATATGCATCTGAGTAAGATTAGTAGAAGCAAGTAAGGTGACTTTTTTACAACCCTCTTATTCCAGCTCAGCGTGGCGGGTGCCAGGGCCTCTTCTGGCAGCTCAGGGCACAAGGCGAAACCCATTCTGGATGCTCTTCCATGGCAGTTAAGATTATCAAAGCAGGTATACACACACACACACACACACACACACACACACACACATATACATATAGATACAGCATACATATATGTGTGTGTATATATATATATGACACTTATATATGTGCTACATACATACATAGCATGTATGTAGCATTTATATAGAGAGAATATATATAGATACAGCATAAATGCTAATTTTGCCTAAATGTGCAAAGTCAACATAATGTGTTTAATTTTCATTTATATCTTGTGTAGTAAACTGGTGGAAATTCACGAGAAAGATCGAGTAAGTTAAAGATAAATTACAAAAATAATTTTCGTTCCACATTATTGCAAGACAACTTAGTGAGGACTTACTGTACAGTAATTAGAAATGTCTACTTTTTGTCAAGCTCTTCCAAAAACTGAAGAAGAGGCAATACTTCCTAACTCATTTTATGAAGCCAACATTACCCTGATAACAAAATCTGATAAGAAGCCAGAAATATACAATGAAGAAAAAAAAAAAGCCTCTTCAATAAATGGTGCTGGGAAAACTGTAAAGCCACATACAAAAAAATGAAACTAAACTGCTGTCTATCACCATGTACCAAAGTTAACTCAAAATGGATCAAAGACCTAAACATAAGATCTGAAACAGTAAACTGCATAGAAGAAAACGTGGGTACTAAACTTATGGACCTTGGGTTCAAAGAGGATTTTATGAATTTGACCTCAAAGATAAGCTGAGTAAAAGCTGAAATTAATGAATGTGACTATATCAAACTAAAAAGCCTCTGCAAAGCAAAAGAAGCCATCAACAAAACAAAGAGGCAGCCAATGAATGGGAGAAGATATTTGCAAACAACGCCTGCGATAATGGGCTAATATCCAAAATATATAAAGAACTTGTATGACTCAACAACAAAAAAAAACAAACAATCCAAGTAAAAAAATGGGCAGAGGACCTGAACAGACACTTCTCCCATGGAGACAAACGGCCAACAGATGTATGAAAAAATGTTCAACTTTACTAGCTATTACAGAAATGCAAATCAAAACAACGAGATATCACCTTATGCCTTTTAGAATGACTGTCATCAACAAGACAAAGAATAAGTGTTGTACAGACTGTGGAGAAAAAGGAACCCGTATACACTGTTCGTGGGGATGTGAACTGGTACAGCCACTATGGAAAACAATATGGAGTTACCTAAAAAAATTAAGAATAGAATTACCATATGACCCAGCAATCCCTTTCCTGGGTATCCACCAAAAAAACCTGAAAACATTTTATCATAAGGATATATGTACTCCGATGTTTACTGTAGCATTATTTACAGTGCCCAAGACATGGAAAGAACCAAAGTGTCCTTTGATACATGATTGGATAAAGAAAATGTGGTATATATACACAGTGGGATACTACTCTGCCATAAGATAAAATACTGCTATTTGCGACAACATGGATGGATCATGAGTTTATTATGATAAGTGAAATAAGTAAGACAGAAAAAGCAACAAAGGAATAAGACAAACAAACAAATAAACAAAAACTCATAGACAAAGTCAACAGTTTATAGGTATTGTAGAATTGTACACTTGAAACCTATGTAATTTTACTAACCAATGTCACCCCGATAAATTTAATAATAATAAAAAGCAATTCCATATGAATTAGCAGATCAATTTTTCCACTGCTGCAAAAGTACTCTTGGAATTTGATAGGAATTGCATTGAATCTGTAGGTTGTTTTGTGCAGTACTGCCATCTTAACAATATTAATTTTCTAATCTATGAAAGTGGTTTTTCTTTCATTTTTTTCATCAATATTTTACAGTTTTTCAGTGTATAAATCCCGTTGATTAAACTTCGTTAAATATATCCCTGGTATTTTATTCTTTCTGCTATTATATATTGGATCATTTCCTTAATATGCTATTTTAATTGTTGATTGCTGGTGTGTAGAAACCAATCTGATTTTTCTAAGTTGATCTGGTACACTGTCACTTTGCTAAATTCATTTATTTTCTCTAGTGGTTGTGTTCCTGTGTGTGTGTGTGTGTGTGTGTGTGTGTGTGTGTGTGTGTGTGTGTGTTTAGATTATTTTGCTCATTGGAGGCCCTTGTAATTCCATATACATTTGAGGATCAACCAGTGTTGTGTCCCAAAATGTGCATTCATGTTAGCTGGGGATTATGTAAAAAATCAGAGTCTATTTTAGAAGGCATCCTGTGAGGCCAGAGATTCTGCACTTCCAAGAAGTACCTAGATCATATTGTTCCTTATTCATATCTGCAATAGGGATTTCTGCAAAGCAGTACCTGCAACAATGATTAAAGTGCCAACATGTTGCTTGGAATTCTAAGTCATGGGGAGTTTGAGAAATAGAGGGAAATGAAGAAAGCAAGAAAAGAAAAACAATGAGATAAAATCCTTTACCACATTCACTGCATGGACTTAGAGTCAACAAATTACTTTGAAATACATTCACAAGGCACCAGTCTTTCATGAAACCTTGCAAGGAGGAAACTAATTTTAAGAGACATAGGAGGAGGGATTATCTTCAAAGTTAGTCAGTTCTCACCCTCATAGACAGCTCTCTCATTCATGCTTTTGAGTATCCTCACCTGACCCATTAGTGGTCTCAGAAATTCTGCTCCTTTACCTCATGGTATGATATTTCAGCCAAGTTCAAAAGTGGAGGTGGGACTGCCTACCTCAGGTAAGGTCTTGAATAAGAAAAAGGAATAATGTCTAAGGTGGCACACAAGGTTTTGCCCATACACCTCTAACAAATAATTTTTCTTTAAGCTTTGTTTTCCTCCATAACATGTGTCATCATGTGATGGGATAGCTAGCTAGAGCTTGTTTGCTCTTTATTGTTCTCTTACTATTACAATGTATGGTACTTGAGGTCAAAGACTGTAGTCCCAGAATAATGCCCAACACCTAGTAGCTGCTAAATAACTCTTTGACAAATAAGTAAACATGTTTGTAAATTTAAATATATATATATATATATATTATATATATATAATATTATATATTATATAAAGAAATTAAATCCAAAATGGAACAATGAAAATGACCGTTCTTTCATCTTCATTATATAATTTTTCCCTATGGTGCAGCGTTACTATGCCAATTTTTCAAATCAGGGAGTTACACGGAAATTGGCCTGATGAAAGCTCTGGGATTAGCATTTCATTAGCTATTGCAGTTTAACTAACCAAAGCCAAAAATGAGTTGGGTTTGTGTTTTAGGCAATTTGCAGCAAATGATTGAGCTTTTCAGAAAATAATGCCTCCCAGGTTGACAGAAATTATACAAATTTGAAAAAAATGAACACATATATTTTACTGAATTATGATTATATTTTCCGGTGACTTAAAAAGTAATTTCAGTCATTTTCATAGTGTCACTATAGGGATCACTATTATTAATGTCCTTGTATGTGGATTTTAACAAATGGGAATATTTATATTAAGATTTAATTTAATATCATTCTATACCTAAGTCTACAAACCTTTTCCTACAGGGTTGGATAGAAGACAATTTTAGGGTATTTATTTGGCACTTTAAAGCACCTTATTTTTACTTTTAAAAGTAGTATGTACTAGTGTACTGGATATTGTAGCTTATTGATAACACCTCTATGAATCTCCTTTTCATTTTATTTAATAACATATTTTACTAATTATTTCATTTACATAATTTCTATTTCTCAGTAGAAAGAATGACAGAACATCAATTCAACTTTGCTCTGTTTTCAACTTTTATGTTTATATATTGCTTTTATAAAATTCAATATGTGATTCTTTTTTTTCAATATCTAGAATAGAGGATTAAATCAAATCATATTTCTACATTTTTATACTCCTCTTAGTAACAGACAGAATTATTCACTCACTCATTCATTTATTCATCATTTATTGAGTGATTACCATACAAATATTACTGCATAAATCATTTCTGGGCAGACTGAAAAGATTTTATTCCCTTATACCTAAACAAGAGATTATTTGGCATTTAATAAGTACCATATTATAGAATGATACAGCGTTTATTATTGCCAAATAACAGAGCTGTTTCAAAAATTGAAATATTTGTAATGAAAATTCTTCTACCTTACTAAGGAACTTATATAACACATAATCTGTTGTGTCTTTTCTTAAGAGGAGTATTTAAAAATAACTTTGTATTTAGGTTCCATTAATATATCGAGGTATAAGTAACCTACAGACATAAAATAGGCTAATTCAATATTTGCTTTCATAGTTCTTCATTAATCCACAACAAGGACATTTCAAAGATTGCATATTTTAGTTTTAAGTTTTTCCATTTGTTTGTTTTAATAGTTTGTATTTCTCTGCTGAGATTTCTTATGTCTATTTTCCCCTCTACTTCATTGAGCATAGTTATAATAGCTGCTTGAAAATATTTTTTCTGCTAATATCGACATCTGGGTCATCTTGGGTTTTCCCCATTGATTGGCTTTTCTTGTGGAAGTGGATTATGTATTCCTGATTTTTAATACACTGAGTACTTTTGTCTAATATTTTGAACATTTTGAATGTTACATGGTACATTCTATTGAATTCCTTGGAAGAATGCCAATCATTTTGTTTAAAAAAAGACAATACATGTGATTAGACTCACACTGCATCCTCTCTTCTGAGTGACATCTCTAATTTCAGTTCAGTTTTTTTTTAACTTTAACTGTTATCCTTCTGAAAATGAATGGCTGTCACAGCCAGAGATTTGCGCAGAGTTTATACACAGAAATTGGGCTCCATTTCTTTGGCCCTTATATTTTCAGTATCCCCACCCACTTTCCCGTGCTTACATGATAGTGAATTTCTATCAGAGATTTAGCCATCTCATTTCTGCCAACTGCCTAGTTTTTGTTCAGTCGTGACTGCCTCCATGTAAATGTATTTTTTTTTTTTTTGGTAATTTGTTCTGAGTTTATAGCAGTTATCTATGGGGTGTAGGAGTTTAATCTATTAGGAGTTTAATCTAGTAGGAGTTTAATCAATTACTATGGAAGCAGAATCTATGCTAGGGAATTCTAGAGGAAAATTAAATAAATTTTAGAAAGTCTCAAATAAAACAAAAAAGCTTCATATAGAGGTATATACTACGGCTGTTCGCCTGAGACAGAATGTGAGTGTTATTGATACATTAAGGAACTATGAAGAGAACATGTAACAGTATGTCACAATGGAGAGGGATAGCTAGTACATGGAGAAAGAAAACAGCTGAGGATAAAATCATCACATTTTAAGTACAAATGTGACATTTAAAAATGTCAAATACATTTCAACACTTAAGGTTTTGAGTGCTAGATGCTTTTGTATTCTGTTAAGTACCCTTGATCTTTGTTTTGGGACACAGGTTAGTTACTCAGAAGTAGGGCTTATTACTCCTTTCAAGGCTTATTTTTAATCCTTGGATAGGCAGGGCAAGAGAAATCTTTAATCTGAAGGTCATTTTTTTTTTTCTTTCTGTCTGCTAATGAGGCAAGAGCCTTCTTAGTACTCTGATGTCCCATGTATTCACGGCACGTTTTTCTACCCTTGCTAGTGGGGGAGAGACTATTACCAGCCCCTGAGCTCTGATGATTCTTCTTTCTCCTTTCTGGTGTATCCTTTCAACATTCTCTTCCTGACCTTGAAAATGCATATTCACAGATAAACACTGACCAAGACTTACCTGAAGTCTAGAAAGGAATGCTCTGTAGATGTTCTGAGCTTGCTTTCTGTGCAACTCCCCTGTCCGTGCAATACTCTCTTCTCACAGTTCACAGGGATTGGCCCCGCGTACTCTGAATGCCTGATCACCTGAAAATCTCAGATCTATCTCCTCAGTTCAAGGAGATATCTGGCTTCTGTTTGGATTATCCCTGCCAGTTCTATAGATTAGAAACTATCTCCAGGCAGTAAATGGAAAATTGTAGGGCTCACCTTATTTATTTTTATGCTTTCACAGTCACTGTCCTGTGTTGCCAATTATCCAATGTCTGAATCTACTTTTTTTTTTCATATATTTTATCTATTTGTTGATATGTTTAAGGCAGGGAGTTTAAATCCAGTCCTTCTTTCTTCGCTATGGCCTGAAAACAAAGTCTGAAACGGCAATTAAATTTATATTTGTAACGATATAGATGTGAAAAGGCACTTTGAGGCAATGGTTTACTAAAGTTTGTCTGTCGTTTTATTTTCCATTAATTAAAATGAAAATATTATATGTATTAAAGGAGTTGATTCCTTTAGGAGGGGTGAGTCGATTACTTAAGGGGGTGAGCAGGGGTGGGGTTGGGGAGGAGAGCTCTTCAGCCTCGGATACCTAACAAATATGCAAGGAATTTTCACCACAGTTTGTGTGAAAGGTAAACGCTCCTAGCTCAAATCTGTAGGAGAGAGTTTGCAAATGCCCCGGAGCAGCTCTGCTAGTTTGAGAATACTCTGAATTAAATTATTCTTTAATTTAGATAGAAAATGTGCCGACACAGCAAGGACCAGCATGCTACATTTATTATGTTAGCTGAGTTGTTAGTGGAGATGTTTTAACCTAGTCTATTTATGACAATCGTAGCCAGCTAACACATCTCCCAAAATCAAAGTGTCTCTTCTAAATATCCAGTCTTTGGACAGCCACCAAAACTTAGTATTCTTTCAGGCAGCCACCAAATGCTGTTTCTTTTCTGTCTTTCTGTATCATTTGTGGTAGAGTAAATCATATTTTATTACTTCTGTACTGAAAACTAATCAAGACCTTCCATTCTCACTTACAATAAAATCCAAACTATTTGTAAGATTAATACCCTGCATTATTTGTCTGTTTATGTCAATAACTTTGTAGTCTGTCCCTCTTATTATACCTTATTTCAAATTAAGTGAGCAATTTTTTATGATTCTATTGTGTCTTTTTGTTTGATTATTAGTTATACTTATCTGTGTTATAAATCTGCCTTAGGTTTTATCGCATACATCTGTCACTTATCACCGTATTCCTTTAAGGAGTATTATTTCACTTCAACTATAATGTAAGAACCTGAGAGCACTAGATTATCACTTCTTCCAGCTTTTCTACTACTGTTAAAAGAAGTACTTCAGGAAGAAGGAACATGCTTCCAGATGGAAATCTGGATCTGCACAAGAAAATAAAGAGCAGTGAACATTGCAAATATGTGGATAAATTTTTAAAAAATGTTTTTATCTTTACAATATTTTAAAGATAATTGGCTGCTTAATGTAAAAATAATAACATTATCCCGCCACTCTTATTCACTTTAGTTTGTTTGCGTATACATGTTGGTCTACATTCAGTTGCTTAAACAGGACAGGAATTTCCTACTTTAGGCTCAATTAGGATGTTCTTTCCACCTGGATATAGAGTATCTACATTCCATACACACTCTCGCATTCTCTGGCTCATCCTTTTCGTCTGTAAAGACTCAGCCTAGTTTACATTTCTCAAAAGAGCTTTTGAACTAATCTCATCCAACCAACACCCCACTCAATATTCTTTCCCTCCAGTGTTTCCTCAGTCCCAGTTTCCACAATTTGTAATTATATATGTAGCTTAGCACTTCCTTTTTACATATGCATCTCTATTAGTTACGTAAGTTCCCTGAGAGGAGAAAACATGCTTATGTTCTTATTTTCAGAACCTAAAAAATGTCTGCGATTCATGAAGTATCCATTGAATAATTGTAAAATGTATGCAGGATGCTCTTAGAAGACATTTCCTTATAAGTCGGTTTTCTTATTAATACAGTCTTACAAAAGTCCTGGAAAATAATGTTTCAATCTACTCTACCTCATGCATTGAGTTATTGTGAAGTGATTTAGATTCTCTTTACTTTGCGTTCTTGTGTTCTACCTACAAAATAAGTATTACAAAATAGGCCAGTACATTTTATTTTTAACATGTTTTCAGAACCTAGAAGAAAAAAAAAAAATACCATATTTTTTTAAATCCCTTGAGCTTCTTTGAAGTGTCCTTGTCAACATTGCTCAGTGTTTCAGCACTTAAAGTTGTTTCTTGGTCTGTTGCCAAAGGAAGCACCAGAGGGATTTATACTGGCAACTTCTTTAAAATATATATATACAGAACATTAAAAAATATATAGACGGTGTACCTTAGAGAAATTCAAATCACTGTGTCACTTGTGATGAAAAGGCTATGTGCTGCTTCCTCATTATACTTATTCATAAGGCTAATAACTGGTGAGGTCTGACATTAAACTGAGTAGTTAACTTCCACGAGGGGATGTCAATGGATATCACAACCACATAGTCACAAGTCAAGTAGTTTTCCAGTCAGTGGTTGCAGATGCTCATGTACATACAACATAAAACCTTTAGCATAAAAAGAGATGTATAATGTTTACTAAGGTCAATAATGAAAAAGCAAGTCCTAAATCTATTTATTTCTCTAAATAAATGGTGTTTCTATAGCCATTATTTGTACTTGTATATGTTTGTTTGTATAGGCTTCTTACACCCACACATGTTAAGCTTATAGTTCATAAAGCAATTAGCGTTGGGATTTTTAAAAATTATTTATCGATTTATTTTTTTATTAGTTTCAGGTGGACAAAACAACACAGTGATTAGATAGCTTTGAAATTTTAACAATAGATTATGATAAATCTCAAGGGGATTTTTTGAGCTTAACTATCAGGCATCCAAATTAGCATATGTTCAGACACTTTCCCAATGATGTCATAACCTATATACGAAGAATCAGATAACTTTGAAACTATTTTGTCCATTCAGCACTTGATGCTGTATTCTTTTTATATGTATAGATTGCAAGCAAAGTTTCTTTAAGCAGAAGTCTGTTATTTCCACTTCAGAATTCTTATTTTATCCCCTGGATAATTCTATGAAAACTGTATCTGTTAAAAGGAAACCTAAATTAAATTTGTGTACAAACTGGTAATCTAGTAAAAACATCTCTGTCTGGAAAAATATTTTTTAATTAATTAATGCCCTAAAATATTGGAAAGATTGAAAACTAGAAGCATGGAAAAATTTGGGATTAAATGTAAACTTTCACAGAGGAGCCAAGTCAGAACTAAAGTAAATGTGATAGCTTAGTAATATAGACTATTCCCCACATATTTTAAAGCTCCGTTGGTATTGTACCAATTATAGCTTACAGAATACATGAAAAATTTATGCAACCATTGATTTACATTTAATTTCCTAGAACGTCAAGAGAGAATATGGGAATGTTACAATTTGGCATGAAAAATAAGCACAGGACAGCATTTTACAGAATGAATATAAATCTTGTTAAAGAAGCAAAACAAACGAAAAAAATCATATTGTATTGACTGAAAATTATTCATCATCCTGCCTTCCATTGGGCCAAATATTTCATAAAATTCTACCACAATTATCTGCTGAGAACTCTGGCATTCAGAGCAGTCACATGCTTTTTTTTTTTTTTTTTTTTTTTTAATAGATGGGGAATACTTTTTACAGCGGTTATCAAGATTTTGATGATCATTGAAGCCTTAAATCTGTGGTTTGACAAATTCTCTCCTTACCTGGGAAAGAGCATGAACAGAAAGATAGCTTTTATCATCTCTTTACATATAGAAACATTGAATTTTCAGGGAGTTGGAAAGGAAAAAAACACAACCCAAGCTAGTTCGAGTTGTATGTTTGAAAAATTATAAGGTGTTTTAAGCAATTTCCTGTCACACAATATATTCCTTTAGCTATAGTTAATAGTAAATTTCTAAAACTTAGCCTCTTAGTTATCAAAGATCTTGAAGTAAGTAGTTAAACAGCAGAAATGAAGAAAAAACAATCTCTGACCAATGTCACAAGAACATACCTTCTTAAAATATTTTTTTTCATGTTGTTGAAGTAAATTTTGATATATTATATTGGTTGTAAGCCATCTAACTGAATAGAGTATGCTTTATTTAATAAACTATATTTGTTTTAGAATCTCTAAGTTCTATGATTTTATTATTCAGTAGTATAGCTAGAAACATGAATATAAAACTGTGCAATATACATAATTACCCACATGTAGTTGGCTTTTATCTTGATATTTGTAATTAAAATGCTTTAGCCAATGTACACTTGTCAGAAAAGGGATTGTGTTGCCCTATTAGAAAAAATAAATTCCATATTCCATTATTTCCGTACTTCCCCGAAAATAAGACCTATCCAGACAATCAGCTCTCATGTGTGTTTTGGAGCAAAAATTAATATAAGTCCCGGTCTTATTTTATTATAATATAATCCAGGTCTATAATATAATAATATAATATAATATAATATAATATAATATAATATAATATAATATAATATAATATAATATAATATAATATAACATCGGGTCTAATATAATATAATATAATATAATACTAGGTCTTACATAATATAAGACTGGGTCTTATATTAATTTTTGCTCCAAAAGATGCATTAGAGCTGATTGTCTGGCTAGTTCTTATTTTCCGGGAAACAGAGCAATGGTTACTTTTGTTGTTAATTGATAATTTGATAGACTTTTTCCTTCTTAAACATTTTGCTTTGGTGTCTAAATATTTGTTTCATTTTTCCCATTTCAAATTGTTTCAAAATTTGACTGAAAACAATTGCATACCTAAAATTGAAAAAAAAAAAAACACAACAGTTTTTTTAAAAATCAAGGCAAAAATCTAGACATTGCCATTGTCTGAATATTTGCACCAACATTTAATTATGATGTTTATAATAGGAAGTATGTTCACTTTGATTGTGAAATTTAGGCATAATTTTAACGTGGTGTTATAGAAAGGATATATGCCGTTTAGCGATAGAGCAAGAACAGTGTTCAAATTCCTTCTTTGACCCTTTTTGTCTCTAAGATTTGAAATAATTATTGAATTTCTCTGAAGTCTTCTTATTTTATTAAATCAGTTTGATAATGTCATTCACAATGGGAATTTATGAAGATTCAAGAAACATTTTATGTGTCTCTAATTGGTGCTCCAACAAGAAAACTAGTATTATTGTCAATGCTAATTCATCATCTTCATTTTATCAAATTTCCTATGAGGTTTGAAGGAAGATAAAGTATGAAGAAAAGTGCTACGTACAACTTTAAGGATAAAAAGGGAGTAATAAGAATTAAAATTTTCATATTGTTTTATTTGATTAATAAGTGTATTTATGTAAATTTAAAGTTTATACACCATATATATGTAATTTAGTCAGTCCTTACATGCTAAAACTAACATGCATATTGCAATTTAAAGTATAATTAATATAGTGAGTAGTATAAATATCATTAAATTTCCTAATTCTAAATCACACACAAACTTAACCCCTTCAAATTTGAAAGTGAAGGATATTTAATCTTAAATCCAATGAAATTAAAACTCTCAAATATAGCCTGTATATATTTGAAAATTAAAATATGCTTTCAATTTTTTAACATTTTGAGCTCTTGTGAGTCTTCATGAGAATAATGATGGAAAAATTATTGTTGAATTGATAGTTAAACATAAATATCATTCTTTTTCTTAAGACAATTTATGAAGTTTATATTGTAATACGGACTTAACTAAGACAATAGTTGATTGAATAATCCCTGATGAAATTCATTTATTTTTCTCTATCAGAAAGAAAAAGTTGAAGAAAACCAAAATTTAATTTAAATAATCTTTGATTTAAAATGTCAGAATGCCTCTTTATTGGATTCAAACAGAGGCACTTAAGTCAATGATTGAACCCAGTAATCAAGCATGAAAAGCAAACAGACTGAATTTATGCACTGACTCTAAGGTCCTGGCATACGCAGAGTGCTCGGGCACACTTTGTGGACATTTGAAACCAGAAGCTGGTGTTGATTATTATAAGATCTAAAGGCAGTCTGCCTGGGTACTAATCTCAGTCTTTTCACTTATTGGTGGAGTAATTCTGGGAAAGTTGCATGGCCTTTCTGTGCCTCACTTCCCATATTTGTAACATGAGGATAATAATGCTTCATAAGGGTGCCATGAAGATTAAATTATTTAAACTTGAAAAAAAACAAAGCAGTATTTAGCACATAGCAAATTTCAATAAATATTGGTAATATTTTTACTGTATTATTATTATTATTATTATTATTATTATTATTATTATTTAGTAGTACCACCCTCTCCTGATCCCCTGCATCCAGAAAAACACCTATCATCTCAAAATTAAATTCTTCTGATAGTATTGAGAATATGTTTACTGCTAAAAACAAACAAACAAAAAACCTTTAAGTGTATACTACAGGGAGGCAGAGTTGTTTCTACCTGATGACTTCATAGCTCTTAAATTGCTTTCCATAGACATGAAGGTGCCTTGACTTATGAATCAAAGCATAAATTTAGCATGTCTATTCAGTCTTTTGCCTGAATGGCATGAAAGGATCAATCAGGTAGAGGAATGATTAAAGCTGAGTTTCTTTCTGTATATTTACTTAGAGGCAAAATCAATGAGCATCCCTAGTTAATAATAAAAAGTGATAAGTGAATAAATAATTACATGCCGTTTTGAAGGAAGTTATATCTCAGCCTTGAGGTAGTGTCGTTCAATTATTGATGGACTGATTCTTGGGCATTAATATTTTGAAGCATATCTTTAATGTTCAACATATAATGAAACCTATTTTATATACTTTTGAATGAACACAAAACTGTCTTTTGGTCCCAACACTGTTAGTGTAAAAAATGTCTTAAAGAAGTGTAAGGAGGCCAGAGATTATTGAATTTATAAAACAAAATAGCCCAAAATGTTACCACTGAAAAGTCTCATTACCATGTCAATCATTTGAAGAAATGAACTCTACTTCCATAAATCTCTTTTCTTTTTCCTGGTGTGAGACTGATTTTAACACAAGCCCAAAGAAATTTTTACTGTAATCAAAAGCAAATGTGATTTATCTCTGAAGGAAAATATCAGGTATATTATGGAAGAGTGGAAAAGGTCCAAGTGTGTGGAAATAGTTATACAAGGTTTTTTTCTCTTATCCACAGTCATCCATTACAAATTGACCCATTAATATGTTTTGTGTATTACCCTAATGTACTGTAATCTATACTACAGACATAATTTTTTTTTCACGTTAAAGACAGTCATTTAAAATTAGATACATTTCTCATCATCATTCAGAATATAAGAGAATGCTTTGAGATCTTGATTTCATTAACAATTCAGACCTGAAATACATTATCATGGAAACACTTTTAAATCTCTAACATGATATCAACTTGGATATCATTTTGGTAGAACATTAAGCCATGTCTCATTTTCCCGATCCAAATCATTAAAAGATTCGACTGATATTATCTTACGCTAGATTATTCTAAAATTACCAAATTGTGTAAACTTCACTGACTTCACTGTGGCAAAATTTCATGGATACCAAAGATATAGCAGAAATAATTAGGCATGTTCCACTTCAGGAAACTCACTCCCTAGTGGCTTATGGAAAGCCATGATGTTGGAAACTAATTGGGGTTGAAATAAAGTCTTCAGTAGCTGCAAATTTCTTACAGCCTTCTTAGTCATGGTTGTGATCAATGCTTAAATCATATGATTTACAATTAGATATTATACTAAAATTTTATTGAATATAGTTGTTTTTTCTGAGAAAGTGAATATTGATTTTTTTTTTTTTTTTAAGATTCCAAAAGAAAAACAAAATGTTAAGAAAAAAAGTAGAATCACAGGAAAATTGAGCAGGGCATTTTGAATGTTTAATCTGATCTTCATTCATCCCAGAAGAGGTATCCTCTTGAGATTTGGGAATTTGCATATGCAGTCTCTTAGAGAGATGGGAAACAAAGATTTAAGACTGAGACTTTAGGCCTCTGGGTGTTAGATTTATATATGAAAGTATATGTCACATGAACTAAGAAAAGAACAAGGAATAAATATATCAGGGGTTCTCCACACTGTATGGGCAGAGCAAAGACAAGCTATAAAATTTGCTGATTCGGAGCCCAAAAGAGGTAATATGAAAATGGGTATAGAAAAAGCCAAGAGAAGACACAAATTTAAACCCCATTTGGGGTATGTGGCAAGAGAGGACCCAATGGTGTTAATTACTTCAGAGTTAGGAGTAGCATGGCCACCGAGAACAAATTGGGTTTGACAATACAGTGACTGGGATTTAAACAGACAGGTGAAATTAGAGATATTCTGATTAAATGAGAACTGTTTATAAATGATGAAAATGTGAATAGTATAGTTTCTTCTTCCAAGAAGCTTAGTGAAGAAGAACGGGAAGAAGAAACAAGGGTATATGCAAAGAAGCAGTTTATCATTCTGTTTGTAGCATGAGAGACTTTTGAAAATGTTTGTAGACGTAAGTCAAAGAGAGAAAATATGAAGAGAAAGGAAAAATGAATCAATTAATAATGTGAGCTCTAGTAGGAGGTAACAAGAGAAGCAATCCAACTTGTAGGTGTATACATGGGGAAGCAGACAGAATCTTTGGAGAAAAACAAACCTAACATTTATTCAGCACCTGTTTTGGCTAGGGACTGGGTTTGGATATTTAAGAAGTCCAAGATACATATTTACCTCATTCTTCTCTAAGGTAATAACATATTATTGCTAAGCGCTTTTAAAATAAATACTTGATTTAGGAATGATTGGTTTCCGAAGGAAATTGCTCAATCTCAAACATTTCCACCAATCGCTCACCAAAATTCATTCCTCACTTTATTTTGTCAGTTTACAAATATTTACCAAACACCTGTTATATCAGGCATTATTGCTGGTATATTACATTAAAAGGTGAAGATAACAGGTGATCTTACATCTCAATGATCTTATATTCCAAATAAGTCAGATAAATAACAAATATTTGAAAAAAGAAAGAAAATAAGATAACATTATGGCTTTGAGAATTATTATGAAGAGCAAAGCATGTATAATACCAATGACAGTGGCTGTAAAGCTGTTTAGGTAGTCTGAAAGCATTTTCTCAGAGAAGACATTTGATTTGAGAACTGAATATAAGAAATCAAACCATTTAATTTTGTATACAAACCATTTCTAAAAGAAAGAACCACCAAGTGTAAATTACCGGAGAAGAAAATAGAAATTCTCAAAGTATTCAAAAAATAAACAAAAATTTAGGGTCTCTGCAAAATATACACTATTAGAGTTAGTTTAAAGGGAGACATATTTGGATATTAGGTGGGGCCAGAACATATCAAATATTAACAGTGAAGACAAGTCGGATTAGCGGTACATTTTGAAGTTAAGGAACATACAGAGGGAAAAAAATGATACCAGATTTTAGCCATACAACTGGATAGAGAGTGATTACATATGAGTTGGAGAAGATATGGGTGGACTGCATTTTGATGGACTTTTTTTTTTTTTGGCAGAAATCAATAGTATTTTTGGAAATGGCAATTTGAAGATACCTATTAGTGATAAATACAAAGAACAAAAGAACAAAAGATGCAGGCAGAATTTTGGTGACTGTTGAAGGAATAAATATCAGCAAAGGAAACTGAGGGATAGTGAGATGCGGGGGGAAAAAAATTCAAGCTATGCGGTATCCCAGAAGACAAAGAAAATAGTGTGTTTGAAGAAAAAAATAGGACTGGTGATCCTTTCAAATGTGAAACATCCACAAAATTGAAGAGAGAGTTTTTAGGGCAGTAAAACTACTCTGTGTTATACTATGATGGTTGATACATGTCATTACACATTTGTCCAAATCCATAAACTCTAAAACACCAAAAGTGAACTGTTATGTACACTATGCACTTTGGCAAATGATGATGTGTCATCAGTTTTAACAACTGTACCGCTCTCATGGAGGATTTTGATAATGGGGGAACCTACGCACGCATGGGAGCAGAGAATATATGGAAAAACTCTGTATGTTCTGCTCAATATTGCTACAAACCTAAACCTACTCAAAAATAGCCTATTAAAAAATGAACACAAGGCACTGACTATATGCTTAACCATGAGGATGGCCCCTTGTTTCAGTAGAACTATGTGGAAGAGAGTCCACTTAGAGTTGGCTTAGGATAGAAAGGGAAAAAGTAAACTGCAAATCTGGACTATAAACATAACTTTTTAAAAAAAAAATGCTGTGAGATATAGTTTGGCTGAGTTATCAAGCACACAACTGGTAAATGTTCAAAGTCTCTTGCAAATTATTGGTACCTCTTTTGAACGTGACACTACACTTGATCTTAGCCAAAAGGCTGAGAAGCGATGAATGTGACATTAAATAGAGGCTTTCTTTAAGGTACAAGTGAGCATTTAAGGTGGATTAAAATTATTAGTAATAGCAAACATTTAGAGCACTTAATGCTGTCACATACTACTCAAAATGGATAGGTCCTCTCGTCCGTATTACGATATGTTCAGTATTTTTCTGAGGAGGAAACTGGAATACTAAATTGGAATTACCAGTTTATATGGCAGAGCTGAGCATAGGAATAGTTTAGGATCTGAGACAAGTACACAGTTAAGAAAAGATGAGCAGATAGTGCCCTTTTATTGGATCCATGGGGTTGAGGAAAGTCAGTATGAGAGTGGGTGCTCAGAAGTGCATCTGACCCATTGCTGGGGGACACGGAACTGAAGAATGCATCTCAAAGTTGGTGCCATGAAGTAAATTGAGGGTGGCATCGCCAAGCCAGAAGAAAGGATTCTAGAATGATCAGTACAAAGATGATAATACTCATACTGCAACAGGAACAGAAATATGGAGATAAAGTATGATACAGTTAAAAGAGAGATGCATGAATTAAGAGCAGTGTGTCAGTGGAAGTTTATAAATGGATACTTAGTGGGTGTTATTTTTGTTTAATGTTCCTAGTGATCATTGACCTGAGTGAGCCAGGTTTTTTTATAGTGTCAGGATAGATTAGACTGAAAAATATGAAGCAGAGATTTAAGAGCGATGTAAGAAAGCTACAAAATGTTATAGAGCTTTAAAAAGGTGACGAGGTACATGAAGGATGAGAAAAGTTTTCACCGGAAAATTACCAGTTAATTTGGGTCTTAAAAAATGAATGGAGATGTCATTGCTAGTGATTAGAAAGAAGTGTATTGTAGATAGAGGAATCATCCCTAATACCTCATAAAGCCATTCATTCGTTCATCCATCCATTCATTTATGCAATATATGCTATTAATTTACCCATTATATGTACAGCACTTTAAAAGTATTGTAAACTAGAGCATGAAAGAATAATCACAATACCAACATAATTTACCGCCATTACATGAAAGCCAATGCCTTATAGCAGTTATTCAATGACTATTTCAGATTTTAAAAATCATACCTCAAGAGAGTTGGTGCAATAAAATACACAGCATAATTTACACTGAATAGCATGGAATATTATATATAACATGCATACTAGAAATCTATTTTATAATGTAATCAATATATATTCAATATTTGTATATACTTTAATAAAATTTTAACGTATTGAGTTCTTTGAAAAAAATGTATATCTTACCTGGCATATACTTCTATATTTATAAATATAATTAAACATCTAGCATAATGTAAAATTGCATGATTTAACAAAGCATGTATTTAAATAATGATCATTTTATATAAATTCATGACTTTTTATGGAACACTAGATATTAAGTCTACTTACTACATCCTATGCACATTTGAAATTGATTAATTTCAGCTGAGGTTTAGCAGCAAGTATACGCAATTATCTTCATTGTATCCAGTGTTTAATGACTCTAATTCTTTTTTAAAAAATAGATTGCTTAATAATCCACAAACAAGATTCACACTGCAATATAGATTTATTTACTTTTAGTTTTCATTTTACATTACAAGGTGTTTTAACCATTTATCCTATTTGATCATGTCTGTGATTACTCATGTTTTATCATGTTATACTTAGTATAAGAATACTTAGGCATATACATTACACACTCTAATTTTTCTTCATTGATAAAAGGATTATAACTTACACTGATAAACAGAATTAAGTTAACTAACTAGGATCATTTGACCCCTTCATGCTTCCAAGTGAAATATCAGGATTACTATTTAACTGTTCAAAATTAATTTTATATATCTAAATTTATATTTTTCATGAAAATGGTTTATTTCAAGAAATAAATCATCTAGCTGACTGCCTTTATAATCCTTCAGTTTTTTCACTTAGGGAAACTTAATATCCAACTGTTGAACCCTGGTCACTATTTGTGGATTCAAACTTTTCAAAACTATTGAATTTCTGTTTTTCTCTAATCCCTTAATTCTAGCAACTAGATCATAGTCATGATCAAACAAACTGACCCCTACTTTGTATTCATTTTTTAATAACGTAGTCTCTATGTTACTGCCATATGTTTGAGCACTTTACATGGTATTCAAAATATGACCTTATTCCTTCATCAGGGGATCGTCCTTCTTATCATCAGACATACTACATTCTCAAATTCTATACCTGCCTCCTGTCTGGAACTCTGTGTACTGCTGATCTTCATTATTTCACTGTGTCTCTGCACTGTTTTTAGCTTCTCAATACATAAAATAGGGAAATAGCAGTGCATCCTTTGTTGCTAAGAATATTCACAAATTACTTAGAAATATATTCCTGTCTTGTAAGTGCTCATGCAATATTAGCAATTATTATAAAAAAATAATAGGCATTTATATGTTATCCCACACGGAGTATTCATGATATCATTAGCATCACTTTAGAGTTGCAGCCCCAGAGGCAGGCATAGGGGCATTCAAGATCTAATTAGATGCATCCATTTTCATAAAAAGAAAATAGCTCTTTTAAATTTAGCATTAAAGTTCATGGCTAGAGAAAAAAAAAATGATGAAGAACTAAATCGGGCTTCAGAAAGATGAGCTGAATGGTAGGTTATGTGTTGGAATGTAGATGCAGATGTTATTCTGTGAAAAATAAGCTGGTAATGTATCTCAAACCAGGAGATAAGAACTACAATGGTGAAACTTTATCCACATGAAGAGAATGGACTTGCCATACCTAAAAGGAGCCTGAATGCATACATATTTGTGGCTTGACTTGGAAAGAATCACTGTGAACTCAATTTCTTGAGCTGTTTCTAGTCTCTGATGTGTCCAAAACCAAAGCATGATTTTAACTTTTCACCTGTCACAAATAACAGACATGACATAGGAAGCTCAATTACTTTGGAATAAAATTCTCAGCTTGTCTGAAATTGTAAATAATTTCCTCTAGAGGATATTTATTTTTAAACACTTGAAAATTACACATAAATACAGAAATTTAGAATTAATTCAATTAATCCATACTTTATCACTTTTACATTTAGAACAATGTGTATATATTTGCTAATGAAAATGGCTATAAATTTTAAGAAAATCTGTAATACTGAATAATAAGATAGATTTTCACTTGAACCTAATTTAAAATATAGTAATTGAGTTTACCTTACTGGTAATTGTGAAGTAGCTTGTATTGAAGTAATCCTCCTGCAGATATAAATTTGGGGCAAAAAGAAAATAAAGTTGACCACACACTGAAGAAAAATAAAAACAAAAAAAAACTAGACCTGATCTGATTCTTGAAAGAAGTTACACTGGGTTAGATTTGCACATAAATGGCTTCTTACTTGAGTGGGCATTTTCCAATCCACATTATGTACAGTGGATATGACTCAAGCAAAGAGACACACAAAGTCTTACTGCTTTGAGGAATCAGAGAATGGAATCTGACTAACAGAGTACCAGGAAGGGAGTCAAGAAATAGGGAAAGTAAAAACCCACAGAAAGGTAAACACTCAATATTGCACAAAAACTCCACCCCTAAATTGTGCATGCATTGAGAAGACTCCAGTGTTCTCAACAAAAAGGAACAGTTAAAAAGTTGAATAAATGGAGTTGTTTCAGGTGTTATGCTCTGCAGCGGCAACTGAATTGAGAGTATGATCCAGGAAAATTAGTCACATTCCAGAACAATGACAAAAACAAAACAAAATAAAATAAGCAACAAATAAAAACAACAGTCTTCACAGAAAGATAATGGAATCCATAATCTTTAAAATGAATCACCTACAAAGTCAAGTAAGCATACAATAAAATATTATTAGATATGTGAATACATAGGAAAATATGACCCATGACAAAGGAAAAAAGCAGTCAAGAAACTGGCTCCACAAAGACCAAGGTGATGGTGAAATTAGTAGACAAGGACATTAAAGCAGCATTTATAAATTTGTTCAAGCACTGAAAGGAAACTATAGTCATTATGGATGAATTGGCGAATAATCTCAACAAAGAAATAGATACTCTATTAAAAATAAATAAATACATATAAATAAATAAATAATGGAAATTACAGAACTAAATGAAAAAAAAAATTCCAGCTGTTCTTAAAGCAAGATTGAAAACAGGAAAGGAAAAGATGAATCAATAGATAAAGCAACAAAAAAAACCTAATATGAAGAATGCAACTAATATTGAAATAAAAAATTAGGCATTAGCATGATGTGAGCCAATATTAAATGATCTAAAAATATAGAATTGAGATCCAAAAGAAGAGAAAGTAAAGTGACAAAATATTTATAGAAAAATTGATAAAATTTGCCACACCTTTTTGAGAAATGTTAACATACATCTCTAAGAAACTTAATGAACTCCAAACAATATACTTATGAGGGAAATAAAACCTAGATGTTTGATAAACATGCGTTAGAACTTAAACATGAAGAAAAAAAAAACCTGAAGCTACCAGAGAAAAATGATAAGGAAAAATGATATAAATTATAGCTAACTGCCTATTAGAATTAATGAAGACTAAGGATAAACAAACATGTTTAATGTACTAGGAGAAAACAATACTATTGTTATCCCAGAATTGAATATTCAGACAAACATTCTTCAAATATTAAGATAAAAAATACACATTTGGACAAATGTACACTGGGATAATCAATCACTAGTAGACCTGCACCCTAAACTATAAGAAATTATATGGGGATATTTTTTTCAAGCTGAACAGAAATGACCCAAGATGATATAAATTGAACTTACAAATTTACAGGAAATACTAAAGCATATTCTAAATGATTAGTATCTTGATATAGACATAGATATATAATTTTTAAAGGCATAAGTATTAAAGGAAAATTATAGTAGTTAAATTTAATACAATATTAATTCTAAATAGAATGGAATAAGAACATATACATATTGTAATGTAGGCATAATGACTAAAACGTAATACAAAAGGTCTTATATCTAAAAAGCTAATGAATTAATATGAAATGCTAAAAATATGTGATTAATAAAAATGGGTCAAAGAAATAAAGGAAGGTTAGAGGAACACAAAACAGAAATGGCAAAATGGTAAACACAATGCTACGATATCAAACAGTATGTTAAATGTAAATGAAACCCTAGCAAATAGTAAAACTCCAAACTCGACTGAATAAAAATTAGTATTTAATTATATGCTATCTGCAAGAGATGAATTCTAAACAATAAAGACACAGATAGGATAAATGTAAAAGGTTAAGATAAACTTTGAAAGGGATAATAAAAAAAATGAGATGACAAAAATTACAACATTATAGAGACATTTCAAGACAAGGTATATACACAGATAGACATTTAATGGCAAACGTAAAAATTATGAGAAAGCAATAACAAATATTTATGTACTTAGTGAGATTAAAATATATAAAGCCAAAACTGAAATAACTGCTAGAACTGGAAAATGTCAAGATCAAGAAAGATTAGAAAGGTTTTGTAATTCTTGAACAAAATACACGAAAGTTATATGACAAGTAAATGCAATGTGTGACCTGAACTGAATATTGTGTCAGAATGAAAAGGAAGAACTTACTGAAATAATTAATAGCATTTGAATATGGACTGTATTAGATAAGACTATATCAATGTTAAATTTTCTGATTTTGATCATTGTACTATGGCTCTGTCAGAGAATATTCTTGTTCTTATGAAACACAAATTTTAATGTTTAAATGAAAAAGACCATGACATCTCCAACATAGACTCAAATTGTTAAAAATTAAAAAAAAAGAAAGAAAGAAAAGAAAAATTACACAGATAAAGAGAAAATATAAAACAAATAGCGTAAAATATATTAAAAGCTGGTGAATCTGGATAAAGAGTGTACTGAAGTCCACTGTTGTATGCTGACACTTTTTTTGTAATTTGGAAATCATATCAAAGTAGAAGAAAAAATTATTGTATTTACATATGAGACTTTAAGATAAAAATAAATGATCACTTGACAATCTGTAAACTACTTAGTTTTAGAGAACTAAACATATTTTTGATGATTTTAATTTCTAGATTTATAAGAATCATGTATTTGGGAAGATTTTTGCCTGTTGTTATTTTAAGCTTGTTTCCTCAGGTACTAAAAAGTGCTTAGGAAGAAAACTGAGCATTTTAAGTGTATAGAAATTAATTTTATAAAGTTTCCAAGTGGAGGTAATTATTAGAATATTAAGTTGATTTGTTCTATAATCAGAGCCTCTCCGGAAAGTGATATTCTTTGGGACATAAAAGTTAATAGATTGATAAATAATTTAACAAGATATATAGTATGACTTAAAGACAAATATAACAAATTTTTCTAACTTGTTAACAAAAACTAACTTTTGAAATCAGAGTCTGACTTGTACAAATGAAACAGAAAAAAAAAAGGCATCAATTAATTTTACTATCTGGACCATATTTTCTGTATTGAGACACCTGCTGGGGTACTATTACTCTAGTGATTTGTAATTTATTCACTACTAATCTATCTACTCCATCACTTTTTGCCAGTAGGATGACTATCTCTGTCTGGACTAGCCAAATTCCTACTGTTTCAAGATTAGCTTGAGTCTTTATAATTGTAAGATCTTGATGGACAAGAGGGTGGAATCATTTGGAGTAGAAAATTTGGTGTATGATACAACTAAGAATTAGAAAAATTTATGCAGATAGTTACACTGCATCCTTTTCCCTTCAGAAAAGCTAAAGTCACTTAGTAGCCCAACATCCTGTGGGGAGGTTAATCTAGCTTGTATCTGAAATGTTTTCACAAAATTTGACATAATTTTTATTTTATCATATTTGACAGCACTTAACAATTAAAGGCACACTATTTTGACTTTAAAGTTTTAAGGCACTTCTATAAAGTGACACTTATGTTTGTTTTCGTGGAGAGGAAGGATCGGTCTTGATTGTTGATTTGCCTTTTATATCATTTGATATTTTAGAATCTTGATATATTTGTAAGTTGAAGTAAAGAAATGAGCTGATGTGCAGAAATATGTAAGAGCAGGGTTTGTTTTCAACTTTTTTTCTCTATTTGAGTCAAAGTAAAAAAGAGATTGATAGGTTAAACTCATACCTCCCAGATGTGCTTATTATAGAAAAACAGAAAAGCAGTTAATTTTCAATTGTTTAAATATTTCCTAACAAGTCTCAGTACAAATTGATTGATGAAGTTTTAAGAATTATACGGAAAATAAAGGTTAAAGAAAAGGACAACCTTGACACCTTAAGTGAACAAAGTAAAAGTTTTGTTTGCGTTTTCAATAAACTAATTTTTAGAACAGTTTTTGATTTATAGAATAATTGAGAGGCCAATATAGAGAGTTCCCATACAATCCTCATCCAATCTCCCCTATTATTAACATCTAAAAAAAATATGGTACATTTGTGACAATTAATGAACAAATATTGATACGATATCATTCTGTTATTAACCAGAGTAGTTTTTTTTTTTTTCAGATTAACTTCGTTTTTGACTAATGTCTTTTTTTTCTCTTCCAGGATGCCATCCATATACCGCATAACTTTTAGTAGTGATGTTTCCCTAGACTCTTCTTGGCTGTGACAATTTCTCAGACTTTCTTTGTTTTTGACTTTCCTTGTTTCTTTACCTTTGACCAGGAAGTCTCAAAATTGTAAGGAAGTGAATGATGACTTTCAAGCTGTTTACATGTTGGAGGTGAAACTGGAAGTGTAAACGATATTTTCAATTTTTCATTGGCTAATGCCTTCAATGTTACTCTTTGCTACATGTTTGAAAACAAAATGGTTTGCCACATTGTCTTAGGAGTAACTTTTTTTTTTAAATTTATTGGGGTGACAATTGTTAGTAAAATTACATAGATTTCAGGTGTACAATTCTGTATTACATAATCTATAAATCCCATTGTGTGTTCACCACCCAGAGTCAGTTCTCCTTCCATCACCATATATTTGAGGAGTAATTTTTAAATTAAATGTATGATGAGCAAGATTAAAAATTTCCCAACAAACTTCAAAACATTCACAGCAGGTATATTTGTTTTTAATTTTTTTATTAAAATATGTATTATTAAGACGAGGTTCAGACAACTGTGATACCTACCATATGCTATGTGGTAACATTCTGACCATCTGTTATTTTGCTGGTTGATTATGAATATGTTGTGGGAACTGTGAATTTGAAACCTCTCTAGTTGCTGGCATCTACTACAACCCTAATCCTAAAGAAATAGTAATTAGCCACCAAAGAAATAGTAAAAAAAAGTCAGTTTGGGGAAAAAATGCATGCCGGCTTCCTGAAGTAGAATATAAAATCATGTTAACATAAGGTGCTATTTTTTTAATTGAACAAGAGCCACGAAATATGAGAATAAAAGTTATTATAAAAATTAAAACATATTTTCTGGCTTAACATGACCTGAAATCAAATAAATACAAGCCAAAATGATAGAGTACAGAAACTTTCAGGTAGCAGGAATTCTCTCCATGTGAAGCATGATTAATGAAATTTCTAGAAAAATGGGATCCAATATACATCAAAATAATGTCAACAGGTATTAATTTAGTCACTCTTCTCCAAATATTTATTAAGTGCCTACTCCATACTAAATACTATTAACGAATAAACCAAAGAATGATAGAGATCTTTCCTGAAGGAACCAATGCTTACCTCGGGAGGAAATATTACACAGCATTGAGTTCAACATCTAAATTCAGAGACCAGGAAAGTGAAGGCCAGAGAATTCATGATAGAATGAATGTTGGGATATCCAAACCCTGGTCCCTTACTATAGTAGAAGAAAAAAAAATAATAATAAAAAAAAACATGAATTAAAAAAGAAAAAAACTAAACAAACAACAACCAGTAACAACAAACCTATGATACAGGAGATCATGTGGTATATGTTATCAAAAAGTGCTGATAAAATGCTATGTGTATAAAAATTATTTCACGTAAAATAATTGAAAATCCACTTGCATATTATTTAGAAATTAGTACTTCAGTGGTCAAAAAGGGTTAATAGAAATCACAATGCTTACCAGAAGTTGAAAATATATTCAGATTATCTAGTTGTTTAAAGAAATACATAAGCTTGATTTATCATATTAGCTTCCCATTGGAAAATTCTGCGTTTTTGTCTCTATAGTTTTCTTTCTATCCATAACTCCTGTCAAAATATTTCACATATAATCACAAAATCTCGGCCAACTACCTCATACCTGTCTTTAATGTTTCTGTTCCTATAAGGTACCGGTAACACATCAAATATTGAGTAAACAATATGCTAGAACAATCACACACCTTTAGTAATCATCTGTTTCAAATAATATGGTCCCAAAATAGCAGAATAGCAGTTAGTAGAATGTGTGTAATTTTACAACTAGTGTGCTTGGCAGTAACACTCAAATCAACATTTGGCTATAAAGTCAGTTCTGGCAGCATGTGCTATATTTGTCAACAGCAAGACATGCGGTACATTTGAAGAAATTCTCACAAGCCATATATCGGGACAGAAAATATTCAAGACTATGATAGTTAACTACTTATATGAATCTTAATTATTAATTCTCATCCTGGTATTAATAGCCTTATTAGTGTATACTGGACCTAGTGATTTGTTTCTAATGCATAGAAAATGCCAAATGTGACATGATATCACTTCCATGATTAGGTTACAAAGGGCCGTCCGTGACTTCTGCTTGCTCGCCTTCTATCTTAGGTGGCACTTTTTCTTGCTCTCTGTCATACTCTGAGGACCCAAGCTACAATGTTGTAAATTGATTTATGGAGAGGTACATGTGGCAAGGGACTAAGGGAGGCTTCCGGACAACAGCCTGTGAAGAACTGAGGTCTCAATTCAAAAACATGGTAGGAGCTAAATCTTGCCAATAATTGGGTGAGAAAACTGGGGAGTGAATCCAATCTGGCTTTATGAGGACTGTAGCTAAGCTGTGTACAGATTCTTGGCTCCCAGAAACCAACGTAATAAATGTATATTGTTTTGTGCCTGGAATTCTGAGGGTAATATGTTTCACAACTGTAAATAACTGATACATTGTTCTAATGAAAAACTAATGAAAAACGTATGCTAGTGACATTGTTCATCACAATGTACCGAGATAAAACTTTATTCTCCAACTGTTATTACCACAGAGTAAACTGTCCTTCCCAGGGTCACTGTTTCAAGGATCAGGAAGGAAGTAAGGTGTAAAAAACTGAGTTGACAGACACCCTCTTTCCAAGAGATATTGCCATTTAAAGGGACGAAGGCAGCTAGAGAGACATTTTAAGTTCAATAAATGTCACTGAAATTAAATACGTTGAAAATCACCCATTCTTCCTTCTGAGAACCAGCCCACCAACCCTGATTGTGAGATATAAATGTACCTTAAACTTTTACTAGGGAGTAAAATGATTCTTGGAAGGTGACAAAGGTTCTCTTCACTGTGACAATGGCCATCTGCAAGTTATTTCAAGGTTCTGAATTCTCATCTTAGCGGAAAATTAATTATAAGAACATCTCAGCTTTTAATGGATTTTAAATGATCTAAAAACCCTCTCTGTATTTATAATGTATAATTCCTTTATATTAGTAGCAGAACAGATATGAGGAATAAACTTTATGAAGCATATAGCACATCAATAACTCTGTATGTATTTGAAGTCTTATGCTTACTTTTTTAATGTATGTTTTGAATAAGATTAATTTTCTCATAAGAAGCATTTGCAATCTAGCAGAAAATAATAGAAATGTGTTTTATTTCTTTAGAACAAATGCTGACTAATTTTCTCTTTTTTGCTCTTTTAGCATAACTATTTATTGTTAAAATTTTATTTGAAAGTTGCTTTTAAAACTATAACACGCATATTTTGAAGCATAAGAAAATGTTTAGTTGGCTAATCTAAATGGCAAAATTGTTCTAATCTGTGGTAGTATTATATACTTAAGTTCCAAATAAGTTATGGAAACCAAGGAAGCATTGTGGAGTGTTTACAATGAATAATGATTTGGTAAAAATGCATTTTTGTTAGATATTGCAAAACTGCAACATTATAACAAACATTATAGATTTCACCAAAATTAAATGACAGTATCATTCAAAGAAATAATCAACTGTTTGACTGTTAGCTATGTGTACCTCAGTTTTAAAACCTTTTAAAATACGGATAGCATAACAGTATCTATCTGAAAGGGTTATTGTAAGGAATAAATGAGTTACCATAAGTAGAGCATTTAAAAAGTGCCTGACACATGTAAAATTCTGTATGTATCATCCTTTATTATGATTATTATGTTTAATATTATATTTCTGGCAAGAAAATACAATTATGTTGTTGGATGCAAGAAAAATATTCAAATATATTAACTGTGAAAATGATTTAACACACCAAAATAGTACATGCTGATCCATGCACAAGTTGTCATATAGTTCATTTTGAGTAAGAAATATGTATCCTTTCATTCAATAAACACATATAGATTAATAGGTAGACGGATGATAAGACATCCGTCTTATCATCCGGATAGATAGACAGATGGTAGATAGATGATAGATAGATGATATAGATAGATGATAGATAGATAGACAGAAAGATAGATAGACAGATAGATGATAGACAGATAGATGATAGCTAGCTAGCTAGCTAGCTAGCTAGATAGATAGATAGATAGATAGATAGATAGATAGATAGATAGATAGACAGACTAAAATGCTCCTGACAATTGTCTTTGACAAAGTAGTGTACAACAGCAACAAAAATCCTTCCTCTTTTTGAATTTATATTCCAATGGAAGAGAGGGAGATGAAGAAGATAAAGAAATAAATATCTATGTAGTATATTATAAATTGATATAAATTATATAGGATGCTTATAAATGTTAAATGATACAGGAAGAAAGATAACACAGAGAGAAGGAGCTGACGGTAGAAGGGTGGGAGGGGATGCTACAATTTTAAATAGCTGGTCAGCAAAGGACTCCTTGAGAAAGAAACATTTGATCAAAGGAAGTGAGGAGCCAGCCATGTAGATAAGGAAGAGGACCCTTCAGACATAGGAAACCGTTAATGCAGTCTCTGAGGTAGAATAGTACCTGGTGTGTTCCAGGAAATTTTAATACAATATCTCATTTTAATATCTAATGTAAGATGATCACAAAACTTCTAATAATTACGGGCCATTTTAGATGTTTTCAATCTTAAACACCTAGTTATTTTAAAGTAAAATTATAACATTTATATTAAAACTTTTATAAATTCAATAAATTTAAAAAATACATGTAGCATTTTGAATTTTACAATGCATATCACATTCATGACACCATTTAATGGTCTCCAAAATCTCATGAAATAGTTCAATAAACACATATAGATTTCCTTTATATTAATAGAAAACAAGATAATGATGCTTAGGTAGGTTAGGTAATTTGATCAAAGTTACCTAGGATATTAGTGAAAAATTATAACTATAACCCAATCAGCAACCAAAATTTCCAGTATTTTTTCTTGTTATAGAACAGTTCCAAATTATCAGAAGAGCTCAAATATCACACATCTCATTATTATTACGAGATGTGTGGTATTCATTTCATTTACGTAGTTAGGTACTCTTACAACTATACAGTATGACACTATATATTAAGTAGCTATGATGCCCTCTACAGCATGCTAAATTAATTAAGACCCTAGAATTGTATATTGTCAATTATAGAAATGATAGAACAGTTATTATTTTGGGATATTTTTAATAACTGTTGCAAAAATTGAAACTATTATTAATTTGTCAGCAGCACCTTACTGAACTATATAAATTGTATAATTGCCTCAGTAATTACATTGTTATATACACGATAAATTCACCATATGAATAAATTTTGCATATTAAATATTGTATAAAGCACAAGAAACACTCATTAATATCTGTTTTACAATTTCTTATTAAAAGGGAAAATTATACTACATTATAATCTGTATGAAATATTCCACTGCAGGATTGGAGAAGCTTTAAAAAGTACAGTAAGTCATCACTTAATGTTGCCGATAGGTTATTAGAAACTGTAACTTAATTGAAATGATTTATAACAAAACCGATTTTGCTATAGGCTAATTAATAGAAGAGAGTCAAGCTCCAAATAATATCGATAAAGGGCTAACATCCAAAATATAAAGAACTGGTACAACTCAACAACATAAAAAACAATCAGACTGAAAAATGGGCAGAGGACCTACACAGACACTTCTCCCAAGGAGACATAGAAACGGCCAACAGATATATGAAAAAATGTTCAACTTCACTAGCTATTATAGAAATGAAAATAAAAATGACAATGAGATACCCTGTTTCCCCGAAAATAAGACCTAGCTGGACAATCAGCTCTAATGCGTCTTTTGGAGTAAAGATTAATATAAGACAGGGTCTTATATTATATTACATTATATAAGATCCAGTCTTATAATAAAATAATACCGGGTCTTATATTAATTTTTGCTCTAAAAGACGCATTAGCACTGATTGTCTGGCTAGGTCTTATTTTCAGGGAAACACGGTACCCCCTCACACCTGTTAGAATGACTATTATCAACAGTCAAGTATATAACAAGTGTTGGAGAGGTTGTGGAGAAAAAAACCTCAGGCACTGTTGGTGGGAATGTAAGTTAGTATAGTCATTATGAAAACAGTATGGAGATTCCTCAGAAAATTAAGATTAGAACTACCTCATGACCCAGCAATCCCTCTCCTGGGTATCGATCCCAAAAATCTGAAAACACTTATCCATAAAGATATATGTACCCTTATGTCCATTGCTGCTTTATTCATGGTGGTGGCCAAGACACAGAAACAACCAAAGTGTCCTTCGATAGATGACTGGATAAACAAGTTGTGGTATATATACACAATGGAATACTATTGCGCCATAAGAAAAGATGAAATACAGCCATTTGTGACAACATGGATGGATCTTGAGATTATCATGAAAAGTAAAATAAATCAGGCAGAAAAAGTCGAGAACCATATGATTTCACTCATATATGGGATATAAAAACTGAAAGCAACAAACAACCAAGAGAAACAAAAAAACAAAAACTCACCGGCACACACAGTTTAGTGGATACCAGAGGGCAAGGTGGGTACTAGTAAAAGAAGGTAAAGGGGGTCAGATCTATGGTGATGGAAAGAGAACTGACTCTGGGTGGTAACACACAATGTGATACATAGATGATATATTATAGAATTGTACACTTGAAATCTATATAAATAACCAATGTCACCCCAATAAATTTAATAAACATTAGAGAGAAAGAGTTAAGTTTGTATGGCATATTCCTGGTCACAAAATGATCACTAAACTTTTAAATAAAGACCCAAAATACTTCTAATATTAGTTGAAATAAATGTGAGCTTTACATACATTTAATAAAGATTAATTGAAAAAAATAAGAGAATTCTTTTCCAATCTGCTTATTCCAATTCAGGGTCCCTGTTGGCCAGAGTCCAAGCTGGGAACTCAGGGAGCCAGGTGGGAACCAACCCTAGAAAGGACACCCTTTCATCACAGGACCATCATGCACACCCACACTCCGACTGGCACAATGTAGACACGACGACTGACCCAACGTGCAGATCTTTGGGATGTGGGAGAGTACCCAGAGAAAATCCATGCAGACATGTGGAGAACATGCAGACTCCACACAGTGGCCATGGCCAAGAACTGATTTTTTTTTCATCAGCTTGGTAAGAAAACAACTTTGAACGAAACAATGTTATTTGAGGAACTGCTATATTGCTATATTAATGAATCCTTCTAAAAGAAACATCTGCCTTGTATCAACTCAGATATAGCTTTTATATTGCACCCTACATGTACACTCTGAATAAGAAAATGAGTGTGGACATCTGCTAATTTTTTAAAAATATCAGTCAAAAAATCCTGCCATAAATGAACTGTACTATCAAATAAGAGCTACAAAGTTAGCCTTTCTACCTTCAGTTGAATTTCTTCTCTGAAACAGATGCAGTCATTTATTAATAACCATTACTGTCACTCAATATATATTGACTCACCATTGTAACAGACATCTGTTACTTTTACTAACCACAATACTGGGCATATGCTATATTTTGCCTGCTCAGCATGCAAATACTATCTTTTTGCATTGGAAATACTTCCTCCCCACCCCCCTACCCTCCAGAGCCATCATACTCCTGTCTCCTCCTCATGGTTCAAGGGTAGGCAGGCGACCCAGTAAAACTCAATTGCAAAATATTTTGTGCAATTTGGGGAAAGAGAAACCTTGTTTCCTATTGGAATTAGGAAGTTAATAAAACAGAGATTTGGCGATACAAGGATCATCTGGGAATACAGGATTCTCTGCCTTCTTGAGGGTGAAACTACTGTAGAGAAAAGTAGAATTAAGATTGGAGAAAATGCAGATTCCTGAAGACAAATCTGAACTCCTGGAAACTACTGTACCTGAAGGTGAAACCCTCTGTTTCTGCAAACTGTGAATTTGCAGTTTGCGTTCAGATTTTATCACCACAAAGAAATAGTCTAGATGCTTTAGAAGTATTCTAAAGCATCCTCAAGTAAAAACATTTTATAAAAAGGAAAAAAAGTCCAACTCTCTTTAATATGAACATTTTGGGAAGAAACCCAATCAATCAAGTCTTTCTGTATTATAAACTTTCTAATTCTATGCCATGATAGATACAAGTGCACTAGGATTTTCAATTTGTGGATCACAGTGTGGTTATAATTTCAACCACAATAGCTTTGAAAATCTAATTTCAATTAAGATAAGTTAATATAAACCATTTCCACTGCTTAGATGAGACTGAGAAAAGCTGACAAGTTTCTTCAATCATAACACCTAAAAACCGTCCATAAAATAGATGAGTCCCAGCTGTATCATGCATGCCCTGTCTTCTGATTTGGGCTTTATATCAGGTTTTCATAGGAATATTAATGCAATGATGGGAAACATCCAGGCCATGCAATCGGAATACTTAGAGGCAAATCTTATAAACTGTATAAATACGAACAACTCTCTTCACCCTCAGAAGCCCCAGGTTTTTTTCTGTATTGTGATGATGTGTAGCATCAAGAGTGGTAACTGTTATTGAAACTGCATTTGTGAGAATGCTCTGTGAACTGTTCAGGGCTGTACAAACATTACATGTATGTGTGTGTATGTGTGTGTGTGTGTGTGTATGTTCTATTTGTGTGCACATATGTGTGTTATGAATATGTGTATGTATACAACTGAGTTTCCCAGAATCCCAGATATCTTTCCAGATTGTGCGAGGTACTACACTATACCCTCTGGATTACGAGTGTTATCTCTACAGCCAGATATCATGGGTTTAAGTCAAATCTCTGCTGCTTACTATCTATATGACCTTGGACAAATTTATTTATCTTCTTGGTGCCTCAGGTCCCTCTGATATAAATGATTTTCATAAATAATTTAGTTAATACACAATTAGACATGTGCTTCACATATGACTGACACTCTGCTACTATTAGCTTTTAGTTTGAGCAATCATTTGGTAATTCTCTGTTGTGGTATGCTCAGCCCTTAACTCAGATTCAATTTTCTCAGATATGACTCGGAGGTTTTCCATTGTCTGTAATCTGGACAATATTTGTATACTACTACTTCCCAGAATGCTGAAAATGTCAAGCACCACATTAAGGCAGAGAGCCCAGAGAAAACAAGTTGTCACATTCTTGCCCCTGGAAACAATCAGGTTTCCTGGATAGACGACAACTTCCCCTTTGGGTGACATCAATGGGCAACACATATTATGTTTCCTTGTTTAGAGTTCCTTAAGGGCATTAGTCTTTTTAAGTTATTGGAGCAAACACAGTCTTTTCAGCTACAAGAGAAGTATCATAAGATAAAAGAAAGCCAAATATGGGTGAGGAAGAAGACCTGGAGGAGAACATAAGAACTGCAGAAATTTGCATTAGTCTTCAATGCATTGAGCTGGAGTACAAAAAACAAAGGCATGTTGCTGACAGCCATAATTCTTCAAAGGGATTAAGGCAGAGTATGTAAAAAGACAGTAGTAATTTAAAGGTGTAGTGTTTGTAACATTAATAGTAACAGTGGAAAGGTGTCATTTTAAAAGGATTAACTGTTCCCTCATCTCTGGGGTCCTCTTGCTAATACTCAGGTAAGATACACTTGAAACACTTGGAGCTTTCTCCCAGTTGTCTAGAAACCAGCAGAGGTATGCGATATCATGAAAGAGACATAAAATTTTTTATTTATTGTAGGGAAACTTCTGTGATGACAGCAAAAGGAAAGAATGTGGATGAAGATATAGATATAGATATAGATATATAATCAATCAACCTTCAATTGAGTTTTGGGGTTAGAATCACCAAGCTCATCACATTGGAATTTTCTTACAAAGATCTTGTGCAATAATGTAGGCGTGAAAATTAATGGCTGAGAACATACAAGGTCTGACAATTAAATTTGCGAACTTGTTGCAATGATGTTGCCAACTGTTTTTGATATCAGAGGTATTATTCATTATGAATTTGTAACAACTGGACAAACAGTTAACCAAGTTTACTATTTGGAAGTGCTGAAAAGGCTGCATGAAAGTTAGACAACGACCTGAACTTTTCACCAACAATTCATGGCTCTTGCATCACGACAATGCACCAGCTCACATGGCACTGTCTGTGAGGGAGTTTTTAGCCAGTAAACAAATAATGTATGGGAACATCCTCCCGAATCACCTGATCTGGCCCCCCAATGACTTCTTTCTTCACCCAAAGATAAAGGAAGTACTGAAAGAAAGACATTTTGAGGACTTTCAGGACATCAAGGGTAATACGATGACAGCTCTGATGGCCATTCCAGAAAAAGAGTTTCAAAATTGCTTTGAAGGGTGGACTAGGCACTGGCGTCAGTGCGTAGCTTCCCAAGGGGAGTACTTCGAAGGTGACCATAGTGATATTCAGCAATGAGGTATGTAGCACTTTTTCTAGGATGAGTGTGTGAACTTGACTGTCTCACCTCATACATAAGAAAAAACCAGTAAAGAATCTCTTTATTCTCTCAAAGAGAGGTGAAGGAGAGCATCTGGTTCAAAACTAAGGAGTTATTCACAATTTAGTACCTTTATATTACTAAAGCCTGAATGTCATGGTGTAAAGATGTTATGACAATGACATAAAAGATTTGTAAAAATAATCCTAAATTTAACGGGGATCAGAGAGTGTGCTGATCATACCTTAGTCCCTCAAAAGTATTAAAACATTTGTCCTAGTAGGACATATTAGACAAATTCAATTGTCTGCAAATAGCAAAGAAGACATTTTTGAAGTGTCATAGTAAAGATTCTGCATAGTTAAAAAATCTTCAACTTAATTTCTTTTTAAAGTAAAGAAATATAGAGTCACAATGCTGGGGGTGAGACGATCTTGTTTCGATTACATTTTTAAATTAAATGCTTCCGTTTTCAAAGGTATTCTTTAAAATATGGAACGGTATTAAGTATTGCTCTGTGAATTTGATTCTAACATTAGAACACATTAATGCTTACTTAGATACAAATCCATGGATACTTAAGTAGAGAGAGAAAATCCCATTTGATATTTATATATCGACATGTGGTCTTCCGTGATTTTTTGTTGTTGTTGTTGATCTTGAGAAAGAAATATTCTAGATATTGCAATTTACCAATATCATTACCATCTTTAAAAGAATGTCATGAAAACAATTTAGAGAAAATGATGAGTCTAGCTATGCCAAAAAAAAAAATGCTCAAAAATATATTGCTACAGAATAAAATTAAGGCAACTGTGTGCCATAGCAGGAACACGTAAACACATTTTTATGCTATGCCTTACTACTTGGAATCCTTCCACTAATCAATATGCCTCATAAGAATAGGAATCAAGTCTGCTTCATTAGTTCTGTACACGGAATAGTATCCAGAACATAAAAGGGGTCTAATATATATCTATTATCTAAATACAATTATAAGAGTGTGGACATTCATTCAGTGAAATAAGTAAATGCGTACTGTGCATCCACTGTCATGCAGAATGGTGAAGCTCTCTACAGGGATACAATTAAAATGATAGAGTTTTAATGTAGAAGAAACTTGCATTTTAGTCAAAGGCATTCTATATGCATGATGCAGCTGAAAGTATGTTTGAAACTTCTTACTGTATTTAATGATACATTCTAGATCTGATGAAGTGGAAATTTCTGTAGCTATTTTAAACATAACATTTTTTGTTCCAGATAACCAGGTAATTGAAAAAGTCTTGAAATGGCTAGAGAAGCAGAGTCTAGATTTGTCCTCAAAGAAGAACTGGTAAATAATTCTACCGACTTGATCAACATAGGAGCTTCTTTATCTGCACTAACCAGGAATGAGAGGAATCAGGACAGATTGTTGGATTCAAGAACACACCCACCACTGTAGTTTTGAGCCAAGAATCTGGAAACTCCCAATGCTATAATACCTGCCTGTCATCCATGAAGCTAGTGAACGGACACCTGAACACTGTGGTTAAGAACCAGATATCTTATCTCCAGCACTGAGTTTGACACTTGGATAGCATTCTCTCTTACTTCAAACTCTCAGCTCTCAGTAAGCCAACCTCCAACTGCCAACCTCTAATTTCCATCCAAAACAACACACAAAAGCGTTGGGATCGATGTGTTTTAACTTTTCAACTTATGCATCACAGGAAAGTAGACTACAAGGGAGTTGAATGGATGCAGCAGACCAATCCATCAATGTACAGCAGCCTGCAGTTTTGCTTTTTCATCCACAGTGACCCTTTGCCTATACTTGCATTTTCCAACAGTAACGATAATAGTAACAATGAACGGGTGTCAAGTACACCTATGCTTATATTAATAAAAAAGTCTCAAAAGATTTAGTGGATAAATTTAGAATAACTCCAAGGTATGTGACCTGATAAACTGGAAGAAAAAGTTTACATACCCGTATGCTGAGATGTGGAAGGCTGTTGGGGGAACAAGTTTAAGATGAACTACAAGGAATTCAGTTTGGGACACGTTGAGTTAACACTTTATCAGTTAAGCCTGTAGTTAGAGGAAAGTCTTCTGCAAATCCCAATGTCTCTTTCTGCCTCTGCCCCCTTCCCACCTCCTCCCTTTTCTTCCCCCACTGCCTCCCTTCATTCTTCCCTCTGTCCTTTTAATTACTGATGAGAGCAATTATAACTGCAGTTCTCAGATTAATTTACAATTCACAAATTAACATATCAAAACATTTTTGAAAGACTATCTTATCCAAAAGTTTTTAGAATACTTTGTTGACTTAGAACATATGTATTGTCTATTTAAAGATTTATTAAACCTTGACAAATGTTTAGAGAGTTTATAAGATTTACCTTACAGATGATTAAATCATGTGTTGCATTTAGTTTCACGTTATATTTTGAGGTAATTTTAAAACATTTATGTATCAAAATAATCTGCATCTCTAGGAAAAACAAAAGTATTTGTGATTAACTGCTTTCTCTAAATATAAAAATCAGGTCTGAACATATTCTGCCTTGTTGTATTTCTCTGGCTGTCCTTATGCTTTCCTGTCTGTAAGAAATATTCGTATAACACATATCTGTCTGGGAATCTTCGCCTCCTGTGTGCCATCATTTTGGAAGCTGTTCCTGATCAACCTGTTCTTCTGGATGCAGGATAAGTTAGGTGTCTTTCCCTGAACATCATTTGCACAGCTTTGCAATAACATTTTCACATAACATCACTGTTGATTCACTTGAGATGCTCCTCTCACCAGATGCTAATCTCCTTTGGTGCAGCGAATACACATTCACTTCTAACTTCATTGCCTCTTTCAGTTAACTTTTAACACTTTTTTTTCTTATGAAAACCTACTAGCTTCCAAGGACAATAAAAGTACAAATAAATTATAGCCCCTACCCTTAAATTATTTGGTGATTTATTAGGAAATTTTCAATACATGTATTTGGAAATTTTCAATACAGTTGAAGTAAGAATTGCAGGAAGTGTAAAGATAAAGGTAGCCTAGAATATTGAAGGTGCTCAACGATTTGTTGAATGAATGAACAATGAAATGTTCTGACAAAGATAACAGAATCAATGGTGAGAGTGATACGTTTTACAATTAATTGTACTTGAAGCAATAATCCAAATTTCATTATTTTTCATATTGACCCACAATACTAAAAATCATTGTCATAGACATTTCTTAGATATTAAGAATGTCTGGTTATTAAATAAGCACACAATTCTAAGACTCAAAGCCAATCTACTTTTTAGGTTCAATGAGAGAACACCCCTGTATTCATTTAAATGTTTATACGTCTATTATTCATGAAAAGTAATTTTTTTAATAAAACTAAAATGATTCCATTATTGCTCTTCAGAGCATAAATTAAGAAGTAAAAATGTATTCCACCGATACAACAGTCTCATTTTCGTGTTAATGCTTTAAACATGACACATAGTATAACCTTCTCAGCATCATCTGATCACATATGTATTCTAATACATATCAATATAATAAAGATAATGTATCTATCTGCTATTTAACTATAAGCAAAATGCTATTTGTATAAAATATTATTGATATTCTGTTATTTATGTTATTAATTATTTTCCCAGGGAAAATATTTTGCATCAGTAACAAATGATAACAGCACATGCTAGCCTCACTTTATTGTACACCGTGTCTACTGTACTCTTGTTGGAAATTTAAAAATAACAGTAGTCCAGAGACATAGTTTATAAACTTAAATTATTCGTTCTGTGGCATATAGACATATAGATTTAATTGTAGCAGATATATCAGCAATTTCACATTCACAAAACTGTCACATATTAAATGACTTGCAGTATCTCGTCATTGTTTTAAACAATTCGATTTAATTTTTAGAAAAGTGACAATGTATATCTGTCAAGGTTATACACATTTAGCAGCAAAGCACTCGGATAGCACAAAATGAAAAAACAAATCACAGTTTTAGGAAAACTACCATGTGTTTTGCCCTCTTACTCCAAGGACGTCAGCTGTATGGAAACTAGTATCGTGAAGTGTGTCTCTCTCAGAGGCTTGCTTCCCCCTCATGTGGACTGAGTGCCTATTTTGTGCCAGAGACTATTCTCTATACTTGAGATAGATCATAGCACAGAGAACACAAAAAGAGCCACACTAGTGAAACTGTTAGTTGGGAGAAAGAGTTCCTGAATAATGAACAAAATAAATAAGTGATATCCATAGTGTATTTGGAGATGATATTGTAAAAAGGTAAAGAACAGCAGTAGACTTGGTAGCAGAAGGCAGCTAGGTTGCAAGGTAGGCCTTAATGAGACGGTGAGGCTTCAGCAAAGATTTGGGGCTTCAGGGAGTTGCCTGTCTAGTAGAAGAGAATCTCAGGTGCAAGTACAGGTCTAGTCATTGTCTCGTATGTTTGTAGACAAACAAGAAGGCCAAACGGCTGCAGGAAAGTGAATTGGGTGTAGGCAGGAGAAGATCCTCAGAAAAGGCAGGCCTCGGGGAGCTATGTCACAAAGGACTGTGAGATCAGTATGTGCACTTTGGCTTATATTCTGAGCAAAATAGGGAGCAAATGGAGCGTAGGATGAGAGAAATGACACTATCTGGCCTCTTTTCACAGATATGCATCTTATTGGTGATATTCCTTTATTCTTGATAAAATGTAACGGCTTATCTAGCACGCCTCTGATCAAATGGGACCACAGAGGCCTTTCCTCTGGCGTTGTTCCCCTATACCTGTGCCATGAAGAAGCAGACAGGATTTGTATTCTTTCTGGAAAAATGGACTCCCAGATTATGAAGAAAAATAATAAAATGAAAAGGGGAATAGAGGGATGAGGGGTAGGTTTTCTTGTCAAACTTTCTAATAGATGAAAGAAGCAAATGAGGGGTACAGAAAAATCTGGAGAGTTTTGAGGGCAGCTTCTCAAGTAGAATAGAACATCAAGATTGGGGAAGAAACATTTATTTACAATAGGTTCATTCTTACCTGCTCTTCGGCCATGCCACAAAGAGCCCACCCCTGTTGGGAGGGCCTGAGATTACCCAGTGCCAGTTGAGTTAGTCATTCTAATTCTGAGGAGTCCTGCAAGGCCATTTGGGCTGCACCTAAGCCCCATCTTCGAGTTCAGTTTTAATCCTTGATAGTTGTTGATTCTACATTAATCTGACTTCTCACTGCTCAGTTGCTTGTAAATAGGGAGAGGTGTATTGTCCAGTAATCACTTTAACCAGAACACAACGAAAACCTGAATGATCAAAAGGAGTGGGAGGAGTCAGAGGTGTCATGTGGAAGAGACAGGGAAGTGCTTACCCTCCAATAGGAAAACTGTCCAGGCAAGGCACTACTGTCCGCTCGTTGATTAGAAGTGTTTGGATTCTTTGGGCACAGCATTTACACTGAGTTCTAAAGACAGTGGAATCTGAATTTTCCCCACACCAGAGATGGCACGTGCATTAATTGGTAGCTGCAATTGCACAGAGTACCCAACTATTTAAGACATGTGTCTTTAGAACTGGAAGCATAAGGTACATGAGACAAAAGAAAAGAGTCACTGTAGGAGTCCCTACGATATTTTGAAAAATGTAAAGAGCGGGACTGAAAAAAAAAAAAAAGATGGAATAATATTTTGGAGGCCTAATAAAATTCTTGGCTGTCACCACTCAAGAGATCACCAAAGAGTAATTAAAAAGTTTCATTTGAAGTGAGCACAGAAGTTCCTCATTTGAGGCATATGTTGGAGCAAGCACATTTTAAGTGGAAAAAAAAGCAAATTGATTTGTAGAGAGTGTAAAAGTGTTAACCTGATACAGAGAAAAATCTCTAGAAATATGTCTTGCAATTTGCGTTTAAAAAAGAACAAATGGAATATATGTAGGAAAACAAGTTGGAACTACATAGATGAAGTAAAATGTCCTTACTACACTTTGAAGTATTCTTAATTCTATAACCCTGCAAAAGAGTTTCATAATTTATTTGTTTTAGTCTGAGTATTTTGCTAACTGGAATAATTCTTTGGAATATTAATGCAGAAGGGGTATCTATGTTCAATCGAAGCAAGAAAGGACTGGGACGGGTGAGCACACAGTGTGATACATAGGTCATTATAAAAATGTGCACTTGAAACCTATATAATTTTAGTAACCATTGTCATCCCAATAAATTTAATTTAAAATAAAAAAAGAACGAACTGGGATTGGGACAATGCTTACAAAGTTATTTCCGTGATCCCCAAACTTCATTATGCAGAGGAATGATGTGGGAACTTCCTAACATGCTTCAGCCCCAGGGATTCAGCTTCATTTTATCTGGGATGAGGCACAGATATCATTGTGATAAGCCCTACCCATAAACCTAATGAATCTAATGTGTTTTGCCTGCCACATGTTGATCAATGCAATAATGGTCTAAATTAGAAGTAATGAGACTTGAACGTGGAAGTGGCAGTGGAAATGGAAAGAAGACAACGATCTAAGAAGACATTCTGAGTGTGCCCAACTATTCACGTGAACCAACTACGCACATACTGGAAGGAGAAGGACTCATGAGTAGTTCTAAGAAGTCAAGCCTTGGCCATGAAGAGAATGTTAATGCTCCTAAATGCAATTAAAAAGGTAAGGACTGCATTTTAGAGTTAGAAGATAAATTTTGCTATAAGACAGCTAGAATTAAAGATGGCACAAGGCAAGTGAAATAGAGATGCCCACTGAGTATTTGCTTTAGGGTCAGGGAGGATGCTGGAAGTTAGAGACTTTGATTCAGTGATCAGCAATCATCTGTGCATAATCAACAAATTGTAAAAGTGGATGAGAGAAATGCGAAGCTCAGAGAATACATGAGTGACAGGATAGGGGGCAGGGCAGGGAGTCGGGGAGGAAATCATGTTTTCCCTGAGAAGTGACCCTTTAAATAAAATTAGAAGGGAGAGCGGGGATTAATTTTGGGGAAAGCATAATCCAAGCAGAGGCCACAGCATCTGGGAAAGCCCAGAGACAGAGGAATTGGGAAAGACCCTGCTTGAGGATTATCTCCAAGGAAGATATGACTGAAGGGCTAGCAAGAGGCCACCTTCTGAGGGCTTCTGTCTTTGTAGACCAAGTGAGAGAATTTTTTTTTTCCCTACGATAACAGCTACAGGAGGCTTTTTATGGAAGGAGTACCAAAGAACAGGTGCTAAGGATCTGCCGTAAAATGCTGTGATCATCTGGAGCAGGTATGAACTGCACCACGATTTCAGCCTGTAGTTGCTTTCACATGTAGCCTCAGGGCAGCTGGATATATCCAGACACTACCCTCCTGGGTGAGCATCCTGATACCACACTCACTGTGTTACCTTAGAGAAGTCACTTCATTCATAGTTTCCCAACTTTGGTTTCATACTAGAACCATCTAAGGGGCTTTAAAAAAATACCAGTGCCTGACCCATCTTCCTGAGACTCTACACTCAAGCCCGGGTGGTATTTTTAAAACATCTTCTGGTGTTTCTAAGGTGTTTCTCAGTCTCCAAGATTGAGACCCAGTGACTGTCACTCAGTGTCTCCATTTCTTCAATTCCGAAAATGGGCTGATAATCATGGTTCCTGAACCTTCGAGATTCTGGGAGAGGGTGATATGAGATGGTATCTGAAATCACTTAGCATAGACCTGGGCATGTAGGAAGAATGAAATGTACGTCAGCTATTGTCATGGTCCCTTACTGCAGTCATTCCCACTGTTGCACAAATTTCTTCCATGTAGCAGGTCCATGAAAACAGCTTTTTCCTTCAGCTCCCAGAGTGGTACTTTAACATGCAACAGTCCTTTTCCATCAACCAGTTATAGAAGGCTCCTGGATTGGTATGTGGTGAAATCCCTGTGCTTTCTGCTCATAAACACCATGAAAATGTATTTGCATCCCTTTTTCTAAAGGCATATCCTCAAAAATTACTTATGTTACCCTGTTTTTATTCCTTTTTGTATGCAAATTCCTTTCTCCTCCCTGTCCTCCCATCAGCTGGCCTTCCTTACCACCGTCGCATTAAAAAATAAATACATAAAATAAAAAGCATAAAACAAACAAACAAAAAAGCTAACAACAACAAAATCCTCATTTGGAGGAAGGATGGATATTTAAATTCAAGTGTAGATTAAAGTTTAAAATGTTGACCGTAGTAACATTAATGTAACGCCTCTCTTTAAAACATGAAATAAATTGTGCTATGCAGAATAATTGTAGAATCAAAGGTTGAAGGGATGCTACTGCATTCTCTACAGAAGTCCCTAACAGGAAAGAGTGTTCAGCGCCCTCTGCCTGAACGGAGCTACCACGAATCTCCATTCTTAGATGATATATAACTTTGAACTTGGTGGCCTGAGGAAAGTGTGGATCATAGCAAGCTGCATTTTCCTGCCTGAATTTGGTTCCTGTATTGATTCACTGTTAAAAGGCTGTAACTCAGTTCCTAGGTTTCTCATTACATTTTATCATACATTATGATTCATCATCCCTTCAGCACTTGAGAATAATTCGTTTTCTATAATTTTGTGTTTCCTGAAATATTCTCTAGTTAAGTCACATATGTCTATGCTGTAACGTTCTCGAGATCAAAGACAGTTTTCAGGTTGACGCTGATCACTACAGAACCATTTTAAAAAGCATACAAGGCCCATGTTGAATTTATTATTTTGTTCTTAACAGGTTTTTTAAAATGATGTTGACACATGTCCTCTCCAATGAACAGAAGATACTGGCATAACACAAATTAAAATGATCATAATGCTGACATCAGAGCTTCACTTTGGTTTATCACCATCTTTGGTTACTTCAATCTCATGAATATGCTGAGTTATGTTCTCTTCAGTACAACACTTAGCTGTAAACATGACTGCCTAGTCATTTTGTCAAATGAAAGCTAAATCAAAAGTAAATGCATAATGTGTAAAAAGTGTATCCAAATATAAAAAATGTAATTTAAAAAAATAAATTTTATGACTTCACAGTTATATTATATATATATATATAAAACTATTATAAACTATTATATGTATATAAAACTATTAAATATCTTGATTCTTTAATGTGTCTTTGATGTGCATTCAATTTCAAGGCATCAAAATATGGTTTTTAAGCATGTCATTAAAAATTATATTAAAAATATACAGCGTATTTAACAGTAATCCTTATTTTTTATCCTGCCCAGGAAAAAGATAGTGCGGCTGTTTTTCTTTCTTTTTTTTTTTTTTTTCCAGTAATGTCACCTCGCAGGAGCAGCAGCATTAATTGCCTCTAGCTTCCAAAATCATGCTTTAGTGTTTCAATGTAAAAAAATTCTTAACATTTACTATTTTTACTAACAATGCTTAGCTGAGTTCCACCGCACCAAGGCACCAATGCATTGCTTTAGGAGCTCTCTGAAGGAGAAGATGCGCTTTATTTTTTTCTCCAAATACTGTGCTGTCTACAGTGCACTCACCTTTGAGTTTTTAAATGCAGTTTTGTCTGAATCCAGTTTGAACTAAATGGCTTGGTGAACTGAAGTGGGAAAATAGCTGTCTCCATTTGGGGGACATGGAAATGTTCCCATCAAACAGCTTCTAAATACATGGGTCAAAAAATACACTGCAGTGGCTTAGGTAAAGCCTGCCCTCAAGGGAAAATGAATTAACATTTAACAAACACATTTTCGTGCCAGGCTCTTAACAGTTTCTATTTCATATAAATCTGAGAGTGACTGTAAGTTAAATGCAAATGTCTCTATTTTTCAAATAAGGAAAATAAACACTCCAAAATGTAAGTAGCTTGCCCATTGTCACCCAGCTGGCTACCCACCCAGGGGCCACTTCAAAACCCAAAACTCTCCTTCCAATCACAGTGACTTTAACTCAGCAGACATTTCTGTGACAACTTGCTGGTTTCACTGTTAGTAAGAGGTAAATGGTTGCCTGCTGTAGCCTGCGTTTTTAGGATGTTTTCCAAGTGACTTGAATGTGTAAAAATTCACCCAAGAAGTACCATGTGTTTTATTTTATTCCACTTAAGGTTTTAAATTTAAGTTCAGTTACTCAGAATGCAAAACTTCTCTCCTGGTCTCTCCTTCCGCATATTTTGAGGCGATGACCAATATGAATGTTCTTTGCTATCTTTAGAATAACACTGTATCCAAAGGTAGTTTCACAAAATTCCTGAATGTTCAAGTTGAAAAAGACCTTAGAGATCATTGGATCTGAAACTCTAAATTTACATACAAGGAAATTGGAAGCTGAGCTCACCGAGGAGAAATAACTCCCTCACAGTAGGTCTCAATCTAGTCACAGAGCTAATTAGTACCAGAACCACAATGAAAACCCGGGTCTCCTAGCTCTTACTTTGGTGGTTTTCTTCCGCTATGTTCTGAGTAATGCTATAATAGAAGAGTTTTTTTACACATCTTTTTAGATTCCTGTACAAGTTTGAAGATATCTGCTCCATTTAATTAAGTTATAACTCTCCTTAAAAATAATGAGACAAATTTAACTTGCTTCTAACTTGGAAATTGAACTGGAGTACCGAAATGGGCCCTGTGTGCTTGTGTACTTCTCAGTTAAGTAACCTCATTATTAAAGAAGTCTTATTGCTTTCACCAGGCTGAAAATTGACTTGAGTTGATTTCAATGTTAATACATTTAAACAATGTTTTCTTCAGTTAATTGATATCTAATTATTACCACTTGATTTATCAATCTCATTGTCCTAAAATGCCCAAATACAATGTGAAACACATTGAACTAGAGAATAAAAAGGTGTTTTCTGTTACAAAAAGGGAAAATAAACCTCAAATAGCTCTATCCTTGCAGAATCTAATTCAGGACTATGAGAAATGACTTCATTTTTATGCCCAAACACATTCATCTACCAGTACTTTTGTTCGTTCAGTGAATAATAAATTTTTATTCATTTTCTCTACATATTCCAAATTGCTTTTGAAAAAACAAACATTCTCACTGTGCACTATTGAAAAGTACTAATTTCTTACTTACATAGATTTCTTAGAACATCTGATACATGTTTTCTTATTCCCTCTATGAGCAATAACATTGTAAATTGAGCTGTTAAACTGATTCATGCTTAGACCAGCAAAAAGGGGCAGTAAGTGGCTCTGAATCTTTCATAAATGCTGCAGAAAAGATTTTCCTCTGTGCTGCCCCTAACCCCTGCTATTTTGTGTCATAATGCATCATTATATACTGATGTCTGCTCCTGTGCAAGTCAGCAAAAAAAAAAAAAAAAAAAAAGATTACATAGTGTATGTTGACCCCTTTCCTTGAATAAACTGTGTCACTTTTGATTTGTTATGTTATTGGACCATGTTTCAGGGCTTCTTAACATTCACAGCTGTGGCACAAATATACATAGTCACCCCCAGAGGTTTGCTATTTTTTTATCTGCACCCTGAACATTTTTAACATTTTTATTCAGATAAATCAGTTTTAGAAGAATATAAAATAATGCTCGAAAGGGAACGGGAGTGATGATGTGAAGTCTAATGAGTGTGTTTAGAGTTGTTACCTGTTTATGGAATTTTGGGGAGGAAGAGAAGTTCTCTTACGGGCTCAGTTATAAAACAAAATAGAAACAAACATTTAAATATAAAACGGCCTCCATTAGCATATAGTCTAATAATTCTTTCCACTCTTGTTTGTTCTCTAATAGCTAAGTCCAGTGATCAGTTCATACTTTGCCCAAATAACTTCATTGATGAAGAATTCTCTGCCATCAAGGACGATTCTGACCATCACACTATTTCCTATATATGTTCAAGTATTCTATGCATGATTTTATCTATTGACCCAGAAATATCACCTAGAAATACTAAACAAAGAAGTAATGTATGTACTAAATATATTTGCCTAACATACTCTGGGTAGGTAATCTAGTATTGTTTAGTCTCAATCTACCAGGAAAAAAAAAAACCAATACAATTTTTCTATTTAAATAGATTCACTTATTAAATATTTAATGAGTGACAACTCTGCTCTAGGCTCTAGGACAAGCCCTGGGTATTTGAAAAAGAATCATATGTAGTTTTTGTCCTCACAGAGTTCCTGGTCTTGTGGGAAGACAAAAATGAGTAAGAGTAGAATGTACTGCTTAAGAGAATAGGTAGATTATGGAATCAATAAGACCTGGATTCAAGTCCAAGTTCTGCCATACACTTGCTGAATGATCTGGAACGTGTGTGCGCGCGTGCGCAGGCATGTGTATGTATTAGAAGAGATAATATATTTAAAGTTGTAGCAAATTTGAACTTAGAGGAGACTGATAAGGAGACCAGCTAAACAGGTTGATGAGAAAACTATCCACATTACAAAATTCATGAATGAAACTAAAAGGGCAGCCATTTTGTGACACTGGGTGTGGAGAAAAGTGGCAGAATTTAAGTGATGTTCTAGATTCTGTGATCTATGTAGACTGAAAAGTTTTCAAATATATGAGATAGTAAGATGAGAAAATTAAGAAGTAATGTTTGTGTTACATCCACTAGAAATACTGTCATTTTGGAGGGTCAAATTTTGAATTTTAGAAGAAAAAAATACGAGAAGGTTAAAATCACAGAAAATAAGAGTTTGGGTGCATTGATCACTTAAAAACAGGAAATAAAGAAAATATTTCATGAAAAAGGGAGTTAACATTTAAATGGTGACTAAAGTAGGTCTTGGAATAAGCTGTTCTGATAGTACAGTTATTTAAGGCTTCATTATATCACTTTATAATTGCTGACATAAAGACTAAAATTTACTTAATTTTACATTCATGTTACAGCTTTCAAATATTTTTAAATTGTATTTTTGAGATTAAAAAGCAAATACAAGTATATTTTCTTCATTGATTGATCTATTGCCAATGTAGTCAAAAATCATACAAATTTAGAATGGCACATAGCCTCTACTGTCTTTATAAAAAATAACTGGAAAAGATAACCTCTTGGGGTCAGATGTAAGATCCCAATGATTTAATGTCTAATTGACAGATAACCATGAATTGACAGATAACCATTCTTTAACTCAATTTAGTTCCTCTGTGTGCAGTTGAAATATGTTGTTTGAGGATATTTTGTATAATCAATCACCTGGAGAAAGGAGAGGTGCTTAATATGGTTCCTAAGCAATCTCCCCATTTGCTGAAATTATTTGCACAGGACAACGACGTGGCCTTTCTATCTTGCACATGGAGGAGGGATGCTAGTGGAAAATTAAAAGAAAAAAAATGCAGAAATGTCAAACCGTTTATGTTCCTGAGAGCTCAAATAATTTCAACTTACACATCAAGACAAAGGAAGGCAAGGGAATCTTTACAAGCCCCCCCCCACACGTATTCACAGCACTAATGCATTTACAAGATGTTAAATCACATACTTTAAAAAAAAATCAGATGGAAATGGGAAACGATTTTCTAACATATTTGAATCCACTTCCAGGACTAATGTAGACACTCCCCAGAACCTTTGTATATCAATTCAGCGGCTAATGGGAGTTGACATGTCATCATTCAGGTCGGTTCACTGCGCTGGTGCTGATTGTACCGCTACACCAGGGAAATACGGAGAGCACCAGTGATTTAGGAGTAGGCTTGCCTGAACAACCTTTCACAGTCCTTCCCAAAATTATGATTCAATGCAAATATGTGAACTCCTGATTAAAAACTGTTTTCAACAATATGAAATCTGCATAAAGTAAGGAAGAAAAATATTTCAACTGTGTATATAAAACCATCAGAGTTGCACAATATCTGGCATTCAGTAACACTCAATTTAAGTGTGTGTCGAATGAATGAATGAAGAGGTAGTTAAGTGACTAATACTAAAATAACACACAGCCACTGTTGGTGTTGTGGCCCATACACCCTAGACCTAAGGCATCTATCTCGTGATTTTGATACTTTACTAACTAGTATATGATTATCCATCTCAAGAAAAAACAAAAACCTGAACCAAAAATGCACTCATTAAATAATTTTTCCTGACTCGGTAAGGTTATTTAAATAATTACACTGTAGACATGTTTGTAAAGCCCAGCCATAGTCACCAAATGTATATGCTGTGTTGCTCTATGGCCAACAACCACATTCTTTCCTATGTGACTGCAAGTTTGGATGGATAAATACTTGGGAGGCAGAGTGAAAATGGGCACATTGTTTTGGAGAGATAGAGTAGTGCAGATGTTTCCTAATTTCCTTGGTTCTTGACAACCCTGCATCCAACTTCATGACTTTATGAATGCCAGACAGGCTAACCAACAGAAACCCCAAGCCGATCCTCAGATGCTTTGTTGCAAAACTCAGAGAGAAAGAAGCCACAAAGAGCAAAGACCCAATATCCTTCCACAGACTTCTACATCAGCTGCCTTTATGTTGCTATCCTAGAAGCTGGATGTAACTAGTTTCATTATTTCCCAGAAAATTCTACACACATTCCTATTTCTCCAACTCTGGTTTTTGGATCATTAGTTCCCTGGATCTTATCACAATTCTGTAATATGTAATTTCATTAATAAGTGTTTTGATCCATAATTCTTATGGTGGTTCTCCTTCACTGATTTTTATCTAGCCAAAGGTGGCCACAAAGATATCTCCCATGGTGCTTTTCTGCAGGATTTAGTGACTTGCTACTCCTGCATCAAGTAGTGGCAACTATTTCTCCACTCTCTTGCATTAGAACCAGGGTCTGGGGTCTATGTCCGCTTTACCAGCAAAATATGGCACAAGTGATGTGCCATTTCTAGGCCACAGCTTAATCGTCCTGGGAGCTTCTGTTTCCTCTTTCTGGGAACACTTGCTGTAGGGAAGCCACTCTCCATATAAAAATTCTGACCACTCTGAAATCTCCATGCTGTGCAGAAGGCTAAACTAACTTATGAAAGTGCAGTATTGATAGCAAGAGATGATCAACCCATCCTAAGTAGTTCCAGCCTTCTCAGCTGAGGCCCCCATCCAATTGGAAAACTAAATTTAGTAACTTGATGTTCTCTATTCAAGGGAAAGAAATCCATGGATTGGGGGAATACAGTGCCTCACAAGCAGTGGAGCACTGTTTTTGAGGGATTTGGGGCAAGAGTGAGTTTTATAGAGGTTACAAGAGGCAACAAGTGAGCAGGCCATAATTGGCTAGGAGGTCACAGATTTCCTTAGAAGGCTTGTAGGTCCCACACGCTAGGGTAAGGTAAGCTAGCTAAAGCAGAGTTGGAGGACTGTGGTTGGTACATGTTAGGTTTCGTCAACAGTTGTTTCCCATAAGTGTGGGCAGATTTAGGTTTAGATTTATGATGTGGGCCTGGCCACTGGGGCAGCCTCCAGTAGGTGGGTCTGTATACAAATTAAATTATCACCCCAGACATTTGAATTACCACGTTTCCCCAAAAATAAGACCTAGCCAGACAATCAGCTCTAATGCATTTTTTTGGAGCAAAAAATAATGTAAGACCTGGTCTTATACTATATTATATTATATAAGGCCTGGTATTATATTATATTATATTGTATTACATTACATTTTATTATATTATTATATAAGACTGGGTCTTATAGTAAAATAAGGCTGGGTCTTACATTAATTTTTGCTCCAAAAGACACAATAGAGCTGATTGTCTGGCTAGGTCTTATTTTCAGGTAAACACAGTAGTCCAGCCCATTCAAGTTTCAGACCATTTCAAACCCAACTGCCATTTAACAGCAACTACATAAGATATTTGAAGCAAGAACTGTCTGAACACATTCTACTACACAAAGACCCGTGAGAGATAATAATATATTGCCATTTTGAGATATCCAGCTGTGGGGTTGCTTGTTAATGCAATTTTAAAGAACAAAAGCAATGAATTACAAGCACTCCCTACTTTCTTGATACCCTAATTTCACCACTGCTGTTCATTGTATAAGGGATTTGGAAGTTGCTAAGTGAAGTGAAACAAACCAGTCAAATTTCAAGAAACTATATATATAAGAATTGTTTAACTTTTAATAATTCGATTGCTAGTTTTATTTTTATACCGTGTGGCCATTTGCTGAGATTTGCAAGCATTACTAAGACTGCAATATTCAAACAAAAACTATTTTTAAAGCCACCAATGACTGAGACCCATTGTTCCTTTACAGGCAAAAGCTATTTTGGAAGAGAATATACACTGTGCATCAAATCTTCTATGAAATCATTTTATATTATCAAATAACACTCAGAAAATGTGTTTTGTGTTTTGTGTTTTTTTTTTTTATTTTCTCTCTTCATGTATATTGCCTGTTGGGGAAGGTGGGAGGAATGTGAAGCTCAGAGACTTAGGCAGTTGTATTTTTGACCTTTCAGAAATTATTCAAAAGTCACTTAAAATTCACTGCTGAAGGATTAATTGGATTTCATTAGTACTACAGGACAGAGGAAAGCCTCAGTGAAGTGGTTATTGCCTAGAAATTTACTTTGGTGGTGTTGGTTCTTGCATCAGACAAAATTACCAGTTCCTCATAAAATGGCTATGCTTAGAGACAGACCCTTAAAAGAGATTAATATAAAATTAAGTCATATGACGGCCCTAATCCAATCTGACTGTTGTCCTTGTAAGAATATATCAGGACACAGACAACACAGACCATAGGACATTCATGTGAGAATTAAACAAAAAGGTGACTATCTGCAAGCTAAGGAGAGAGTTCTCAGGAGAAACCAAACCTGCTATTACCTTGATCTTGGATTTCCAGCACCCATAGCTATGAGAAAATAAATTGTTGTTTAAGCCACTCAATATGTGGTATTTTGTTATAGCAACTCTAGCAAATTAATACAGGGAATAGGATTTTTTTTTTTTTCCGTTTAAAGTAAGCTCAGCCATTAATGAACAGGTGAGGAAAGTTGATACTCTTTAAATTCTCCCTGTGATCTTATGTAGTATATCTGGCCATTATAACATGCATTTGCATATATATATATGCACACACACACATACATACACACGCATCGTTATATGTATGAATTTAACATATATATATGTTAAATTCATACATATAACGATGCTTCACGCTCTCTCTATATATATAGAGAGAGAGAGAGAGCGCGAAGCATCATTATATGCTATATTCAGAGAAGAGTTGTTACTAGATAACTGAATATTGAAACAGGCCTTCTCCACTATGTTTTATACTATTTCATTATCTGCTTTACAGCTACTCTCTATTCTTCTCCCCAACCTTTCTGTTCTTCTTTGACATCTCTTGGAAAAAAAACAAGTTTGCCCTAATTTCTCATGGACACTGAATATCCAGAAATTTCTTGAAAATAACCTGAAATAGCAAAAATGTGACAGATTAAATGACTGTTGGTAAATATTCAATCCTTCTCCCCATCTGCAGAGGAAGTATTTCCCTTGGCCCCTAGATTTTGTTATTAATCATGCTTTTTGTTTTTTTTTTTTGTTTTGGTCAAAAAAGGGAACCACAAGAAGACCGCAATCCTGGCACTAATTTCTAAAATCTCAACTAATTAAAACACTAATCTTATGTTCCCACTCATGAATATCCATATAGTCTTGGGGTCAGTTAATGAAAGCTTGTTCAGCTAGGGAGCTTGGTTCGTGTTGTGCTCAGCTACTTGCCATTTATTTAGAACTTTCGTTGATAGATATTTATTATTAATTCACATATATATTCATTTTATGCTTAATATTTATAATGAATTCCTACACAATTTTAATACTACAAATTCACATATACATAGAGTTTGGATTTTTAACATCATTCTACAAATATTTTATCATGTTTTGAAATACTCAGAATTATGAATATGCTAGCTTATTTAGTTATTCAAAGAGCTAAGAAGAAGACTTGAAATTCACTTCAAAAGACATTTACATTTCTGTGCAAAACTATAACATACTATATTAATATTTAAAGCTCAACAACAAAACCCTAATTTGAGTTGTGTCTTTAATAGTCCAAGGGGTGGACAGATAAATAACATTGTTTACCTAATGCTTGGAAAACACAAGACATGCAAAATGGTCTAATAATCTGCTAAGAATAAATGGAAACACTTAATATTAAAATATTGCCTCACATGGAATGCACAACAGTGTTATCAATTTCATGCTATAAATAATTATTTTTTCTGGATATGAGATAATTCGAATATTCTCTATAGTACAGATATCCATGAGGATAAGAAGGTGGAAAGAGTGGGACAGCAATATGAAAATGTCTGTATTTTTACTAGCATTTCAGTTTTTGACCTAGTTTTATCCCCGTTACTGTTGTTATACTTTATAAGAGTTGAGACAGGAGACATTTGATTTCTCAAAGATGAAAATACTCTATATAAAATCATTTTACAGCTGTTATGAGAAATACTCTCATGAATGTTCTGTATTAAAAATAGGGATTTTTATGGTCTAATAGAAATGTGTTAAAAAGTCATATAAATGCAATAAATATAATTTGAGTTGGAAAAGGCATTTTACTATATCAAAATTTTCATGATCTGGGCAAAAATAGGCATCAAATTACTTTCATCATCTTGGGTTTACTCCTAAAACTACGTGAAAATAATTACAAATTCATTCAAATTTAAATAAAATATACCTTTTCATATACAAGAAAGGAAAAATTTTAAAACAAATTATTTTCAAGTCTGTTAAGTTACAAAATGTACTTTATTTATTTCCTCTACAAAAAATTTGGATGGAATAATGTCATTTAATGAGGTCTTTCATAAATGCCTGCCTCCAGCACAGAATAATTTAGAGACAAAGGATAAAATAAAATCTTAATATGTGTCACTAATCAAAGATGTGCACATGTAGTCTGTTTTTAAGAAGAGCTGGTACAAATAGTTTGTTGCCTTAGGAAGACAACAATCTAGCCTAAATGAATATGAATTACTACAATATCATTGGGAAAAAATGCTTTATATCGAAGCCACTTTAGCTGGACCCCGATGTTCAGTACATCCCAGGATTCTGCTGTGCATGTCCAAATTTTTTGTCTTTAAATCCATTTAAATACCAGTTATTGTGTTTTTTGATTTCCCAAATTGCCTTCTCATGTGTCTTTTATGGTTATCGTATGGTGATTTAAACATTTTTTGGGAGTGGAAAGGGGTAGAAAGCAGAAAATACGTATAGCAGATTTGTCTGGAATTCTCTTTAAAATAAGGATTGAGTTAAAGAAAAAGGTAAAAGTAAATAAATTTTTGGATTATTATAATTAATAGGATGCTCTCCTAAAATTGTTTTTATTCTATCAAACACTTTATATATGTATAATCATAAACTCACAGCACGCTAAAATATCATCCACACAGAACATCCATTTAAAGGTTAAATCCCTTAATACTTTTGTAAAACTATTTTTCGTTGAGATAATTACTGAAATTTTTATCAGACTTCTGGAATCTTGGCAGTTTATGGAACATCTAGAATTAATCTAACAATCCTTTTTCTTTTTTTACCACATAGATATATGTTTAATAAGTGCAGAAAAAAGTCGTTTTTACTTAAAAATAAATTTTAATAATATTAAATAAAAATAATGCTGATATGTAATATCACCTAGCTAATACACAGTAATGATTTTAATTAGATTTTAGTAAGTTTAAGATCTTACAAATCCGGCAATCTAGACAATGGTCAGAAATTCATAGTCATTGAAATGCTTCTTTATCATTAGAAGGACGAAGTAGAATTAGGAAATAATCCTTCTTTATTTCCTTAGCTGAAGTGAAAATTTCCTTTCTCCAGGTCACAATTCCTGATGTCATATCTATCCTGGGTTCAAAATCTTTTGTTATGCTCTGCATTCCCTCTCCTTTCCTTTCCCCATCCAGATCCATGTCCTCTTTTGTCCTGTCTGACAAACTAATCACACTGTTAGCCTTTTGATGATAATTGTCATGAACAAAAAGAGCTTCTCTAAGATTCAGTATTATAAAATTATTTTAAAATAACTGTTGTTGATGCCTATCTGTGTTCTTTGTTACATTGAATCTTATTCTGTTTTTAATTAGGATCAAATATACGCGTATGTGTTTTCTCCTCCGTAACGTAAAAATACATCCTACCTGAGAACTGTAATTTATACCTATTTAAATCTTTCCTTGTTACAAATAGTGTATAACATGGCCTTATGTTAAAAAAAAGGATATATAAATAAGTAAATGTATGATAATAAATTAATACATATAAAAACAGGTAAAAGGTATTACCTTTTTTATTTAGATGTAGAAATACCACTTATACGGAGATACACAAATATGTATAATATGTGTGTGTGTGTGTATGTGTGTGTGTGTGTATGTGTATGTATCTCATACATTACAATCATATGAACACTAACATAAAATTGAGATTCAAATTTTTTAAATGTTATCTCAAAATATTGCAATTGTTTTCTTTACTTCTGATATTGGATTGATGAGTCCTTTGAAAGTTGCTAAGCTTATCTGTGCTGTAAAGGAGAAAATATGTTGTTTGTATGACTATCATCATCAAAAATTATATTTTCAGTATCTGATGTGTCTTAAACCTGTTCAGAAAATTAAATGAGGAATTTCGTGGTCATTTCTCCATCTCTGTCTCTGAATCTTCTATATCTATCTCTTCAGCTATCTCTCTCCATTAATCAACAGACTGTATTTTCTCTGCAGGAATAATAAGCCAATTCAAAAAGAAGACCTTCTTTGGGAAATTTCACAACAAACTGGGATGTATATTTTTTCTTCTTCTTTTTTCAAACCTCTAGATTCTTTGGAAGATGGATATTGAATTAACAAGGCATGCACTTTAGGGATCAAGACCTAACTAAACTGGATTACGTGTCTCCGGAGAGTGTGTTGATTATACAATTTGATTACCTTTTAACTTGAATCTCCTGATCCACATGTTATCTAAATTAATCTTTCTTGATGGGCAGCTCATTTGGCTTTAATCCCACTGCTGGCACAGCTAAAGTCATATACTTAAAACACTTCATTGTTTTAAATTTCTAATTATTAATATTTTGAAAATCTTACAATTCTATTCTTTTCCTCTGACCAAGAGCCATTCTTTGAAATAGTCTCATTTTAAGGTTTATTAATTAAAAGATTTTCATTAATTAATACATTCAATAATGAATAGCCTGTTTATTTCAAATATGCTTAGACCATGCTTAACCTTGAGAACCATAAATTATTCTTTCAACTGTTATTTATTAATAACTAAATTTCACACACTTGTGTTTTCCAGCTTTTTGTTTTCTTTTTCCATTTTTTAATTAGATCACAGAATTACTGAATTTAAAATTAAATTAAATTCAGGAATCTTTTAGTCATTTCTCTAAAAGTCATCTGAAATAAAATGTCTTGGCATATGAAAATCCACCTATTCTACTACTATCTGCTTCCCAGGTTTTACAAACATACATTATTCAGGTAATCTGGGTTCTCAACTGCAGGAATTTTAAGTCCTCTGAGAACTAGAGAATTGATAAACTTTTTGTCTATACGATTCCACAAATCCACAGATAGAAGGTAGGGAATCTAAAGTAAAACTTACTCTTTGATTTCCATTATATTAAAGGAAGTAGTTTAATAGGTATAGTCCACTACATAAGAAATTGGGATCTAAATACACAGACTGTTTTCCTATGCCTCAAGTACTTCAGTCTAAATCTTCATGTTTCATCTATTATAGTTTATGCTTATTTTATTGAGGTTTGAATTTTACCTAGGAGTAACTATATTTCTATGGGAGTTACTATGTAATGGATAAGAGATATTATATATGAGCACTATTTTATTTAGGATAAATTCCGAAACATTTCTAATAAAAATTTTACTTAGGGTCTTGTTGAGAAATAAAAGTGTAGCAGCAGTACATTAAGATCTCAAGAAGATTTCATGTGAAAGATACAATTTATGTGGAAAAATAGAACAAATAGCCCTATTACAATTGCTTCATCTCAGGATTCTACAAAAATAAGTATTAAGAGGCAGTATTTCTCTTAAGACACAACCCATTTGGGCCTCTTAATACTGATATTTTACCTCCTCAGTGTTCCTTGGATTTCACAAGAGTCCATCCACTGTAATTCTATCTATTTTTATTTAGTCAACTAATGACAAGGCTGTTATTAATGTCTGCTTTAAACATCTCACTGATAAACAGATATATAATTTTATAGTACCATACTATGCTGATTTTGAAAAAAACATGATTTTCAAGAAAGATTTTGTTTAGGGTAACACTTTGCTCTTCAAGTTTCTGAAGTACTGTGTGTTCCTACCAATGGCATACCTAAATTTAGCTGCAAACTTGAATATCTGGCTGTTTACAATAGTAAACAAACCATCCAAAAAAATCACTCTAGAAATATTTGAGTCCAATAATCTTAAAATAGCAACTTTAGGATTACCATTTGATTCAGTAAAGTGTGGAGGAATGGAATTTTGGAGGTGCTAGTCTGATAATCAAGTGACAAACAGTGAGAGGAATTATATGAGTATACATGACTCTTAAGCTATGAAGATGAGTAAACAATTCAGAATCCCAGTCCAATCACTTACTGTGGCAATAGCTTCTTACGTCTCAGTTAAATCAGCTAAAATATGGATTGGATAATAACAGCTCATCACTTTGTTATAATAGAAACATAAAAGTACAGATTAGTAAGTGTTTAATAAATGCTAGCCATGAAAAATATTCATATTTTACTTAGATAGTCTTGAGACATTATACACATACATAAGGAAGACTATATCATCCTTTAGTGACTTAGATTAAATTTAGATGCAGCTTTTTTTTTTTTTTACCATGAAAAAAAAATGGTAGAGTATTGGGGCAAGCAGAGCTGTGATGGCTAAACTGATGCCAAGTTTAAAGAGTAGAAGCTGAAACTGAGGTACATTTTTTGGGGAAGAGCCAAAAGATGAGGAGATATAAAATTTCAGGTAATGCCCAAAGTGGAAGATGAGGAAGGTAAATTTGGTCATTAAGTTCAAGAAAATAGTGCAGGGTCATGAATAATAATGATAATAAATCTAAAAGAGTCAGAAACCCAGTAGACAATAGGCTGCATTGAGAAATAAATCAGATAGGAAAAAAGAAAATGGTTTTAAATATTTACTGTGAATTAGACTGGAGGTTTGAAACTCCTTTTCATTAATAGCCTAGTCTGTAGCGTATGTGTGTATCAATTTTTATTTTAACATCAATGATTAATGATTATGTACCTAACATCAAATTTGATCTTCCCTATCCTTCTCTCTCCTCTGTGCCTTCTTTGAACGTCTAGGTATCATCTATCATCTTAACCTATAACACTTGATGCACAAATTATATTATAGGTAGGCCTTTTATTATACTTTAATTATAACTGATTTAAAACATAGTCATGGTATAAACATTAAAGTAAAATAATAATAAGTTAACTGTGCTACATGACTATAAAAAGGTTAAGACATGTTTGCAGCATAATAGATGTGTAGCATCAATAATAGTATCGCTTTATTCTCTACTTGTTAGACCACTAATAGGTAAATGAACTCATTGATCGACATATTTTCAAGAAGACAATGTTAAACAGATGAAGGGGAACTATATGCTTAATGGAGTAGGATGGAGGGTCTCATAGCATTGCCATATGCACTTGTCGATGAAACTAAGACAGAAACAACTAAGTAGATGTTTGGAGGCTGGATGGGAAGCTCCTTCCTTTTGCAGGGTAAGATACTGCAATAGTAAAGAGCAGTAGAACATTCCAAAGGTGCTGAGGTGAACATTCTTGTGCTGTCACTTTCTAAGAGTGGTTGGGCAAGTCACTTAACTGTCACAAACCAAAGTAAGAAACCCAAAAGATATAAGTAATATTGGACTATTACATGCTTGTTGTAGCACTTTTTAGAATCCTGGGGACAGATTTTTTTTTATTTTTTTGAAAATATAGACTGTGGTATTTCTCATACTTTCAATGTAGAGAAACTCATCAAGTAAAAAAAAATATATCTCTGAAGCAGTTTCTGAATAGAAGATTTATGATTTAGGTGGGGACAGAAAGGATGGAAAGGTAAATAAATTTGACCCATTAACAAAATCTAGACATGTTCTTAAAATTTCTCTAAGCTAATCTGAATAACCATTCACCCTAGTATCATATGTAATGGAAATTATTTATGCCTGTGTTTTTGGTGCATCACCTTAAGAAAAAATATTGAAACTACATATTATATTTCATGGTTAAAGTGACATTCCATTAGTTTAAGTAGGTTGTGTTAGTCCAGATTCTCGAGAGAAATTGAACACATATATCCTTAGTCCTATATACCCTAGAGATTTATAAGGAATTGGCTCATGTTGTGTGGAGGCTGAGAAGTCACAAGATCTTCAGTCAGCAAGCCTGAGACCCTGGGGAGATGAGTTGTGGTTCTCACCCAAGTCTAAAGGCCTAAGAACCAGGAGAGCCGATGGTGATGGGGTAATTACAGCGTGAAAGTCGGCAGGTTCAAGACACAAAAGAGATGGTGTTTCAATTCAGGTCTGATGACCAGAAAATAATGATGTCTCAGCTCAAAGCAGTCAGATAGGAGGAATTCCTCTTACTCAGGATCTCTGTTCTATTCAGGTCTTCAATTGATTGGATGAGACCCAGGCACTTAGGGAGGACAATCTGCTTTCCTCAGGATACTGATTCAAATATTAATCTCATCCAGGAAAACTCTCACAGACACACACCCAGAATAATGTTTGGTCAAATGTTTAGGCATACTCGTGGCCCAGTCATGTTGACATGGAAAATTTAGCATCTCCCTCTTGGCAGAATCAATCTCTCTCTCTCTCTCTCTCTCTCTCTCTCTCTCTCTCTCTCTCTCTCTCTCTCTCTCTCTCTTTCTCTCCTTTTTTATAAAACTTGTTGTGTTGACAATTAAAATATTTTTTGTTTGTTCCTTAGATCAGAAATTGTTGTAACTAATTCTAACCACATTAAAAGTATGCTTTGTTGCCACGCAGCAGCCTACCCGTCTGTCTCCTTGTACCTGCCTCTAAAGAAAGGAGAGTCTGTGAGACGGATCCTTTCAGGGACTTTACTTCACCTTCGTGCTTGCACCTTATATCTCCCTGTTTGGCCCCAAAAAGATGGCAGATCAGCCAATGACGAGTAAGATTCCCCACAGGGCGGGGGGTGGGGGGGAACAGCTCAAGCCAGGCACAGTCGAGTGGGGACCAACAGGAGAACCTACTGGGTTCTTAGAGGTGGGCCTTCCCCACCCACCTTCCCCCGGCTAGGGAGAGCCTCTGCCTCTGTGGCTGCATTCCTTCCCACAATGAGCAGGGGAAGAGATTCAATGGTGTGCTCTCCATCTATTCATATGCATAAAGGTTTTGTCCCTTGGGGAAGTACATACATCCTGAGACTTATGGTCCAGCTGCCTGCAGCAAGGGTGATTGGCTTGAATCAGTTTCCTATTATAATGTATAGGATTCACAGATCTTGAGATGGACAAGCTTTATCTCCTTTACTTTCTCACCTAACTAATAAAAACTAATGCGTAGGCCCGATTTGGCACCCAGTCCTTAAGGCTGGAGGTCCCTTGGACCCGCTTACAATTTATTATTGGCTACTGTCTTTTCTTAACCCTGCGCCGCCCTCCTCGCTCCCCACAACAATTGTTGCGTGGGATGCAACAATGCTTTGCAAAAGAATTATAAGGAAACAAACTCCAATAGTTTATTTACTTTGATGGAGAGGATAGACATTTGAGAGAATTAAGCCTTTTATTTAAATTGTCATTAATAGGTAAATATTATTTAATCAACATGTAATACTAATAATTTCCATTAATTAGAAAAAATACCAAAACTATGTAAACTGCCTTCTAAATTTGCTGTAATGTCACAGAATGTGATATTTTGAAGTGACGATAACACTAGAAATGTTAGAGTGGAACTCACCAGGAATTAGTAACTACATCTAGAACTAAGTCCATATCTGGAAGTTTAATAATGCCTCTATTTGTAAAGAGATTCTATCCTAAATAGAATAGCATATCAAACTATTGCATTAAACTTTAATTATTCTAAAGAAATGAGTATCATCTTACTAATCTCTGTACATCTTGTTGCCATACGAATATTTGGGAAAAATCTTTCTGTCTTGTAGCCTGAGTTATATCAATCAGGCACTATTATGTATGGTTATCATACTTCTGAGGAAACATTCACTCAAGATAACTTTCTCTGTGAATTTCGGATTGATAGATAGAAATATATTTTATTATCTGTCTGTTTCTATGGGAATCACCATCTACACAATGCACTCTGGCTATGGTGTAGATAGGCAGAATTTGGGGAACCATATTTTCCAATCGCAAACGCCTGCATATTTGTCTCACATGAGTCATGTAACAAAAGAGAAATACAAAAATGCAATCCATGGACTATAAACACTAGCACTCTAATAATTGCTAATGGCTGAAAACAAGTGACTCTCTAATGGAGGTATAAAAAGAATATCTAATGAGGAAATTAATGAAGAGAGAAGATGGAAAACTCTCTTTCCTAAAATGCACGAGTGAGTAAGCTGACTTAATTCTTACCCTATTCTACAAAACCACTACATTTATTATTATAAATTCAATAGAGTACACCTTGGAGAAAAACAGAATCACTTATTTAGTAGCTTATAGGAATTTGATTTTCCTCTTTTGTGATAGCAAAATGGCTACCTTTTCATTTTACTCTGTGTATTGGCCTATATATTAAACTAATGTAAGAGACTGTTAGCATGTAAGAGACTGTTAGCATGAGAACTGCTATCTTCAGGTCAGGGTTAACAGCCCCTAGCCTGAAACAACATAATTATAAAATTCCAGGATGTGGGCAGTTGCAGCATGGCGACTAGAAGTCCTGTAGCTTATCTTATACTCCTGGTCTCCTTGTCCTGCAGTAAATCTTATACTCTTTGAAGCTATGCAAGTCCTGTAGCTTATCTTATACTCCTGGTCTCCTTGTCCTGTAGTAAATCTTATACTCTTTGAAATTATGTAAGTCCTGTAAGTTTATCTTGTACTCTCAGAAGCTATGGAAGGCCTTGAAAATGCTATATAACCCCTTGGCTTTAAGTGTTTGGGGTCCTTGTTAAAAACCCGCTGCGTCGGGCAGAGACGGGGACCCCAGCCGGCTGGTAATAAACCTCGCTGTGTGACTTGCATTATTGTGCGGGTTCTCTGTCTGTCTGAGGGGGACAATTCCGGATCTTAACACTAATATGTGAAATGCCCTAGTAGGTATTTACATAGACATAGTAGGTAGTAGGTGTTAGCTCTTTAACGTGGCATTATCTTTTAAATTTGTTTTCCAAGGGAACACATTTTAAAAGTTTAGAAATGTTGACTTATGATTCTGAATCCATGATTTAGAAATTATTATATTTTCATAGATGCAGAAATTAGGACTTTCTAGATCTTAAAGCATGACAATGCAGTCTAAAATTTTCAAAGGATAACTAAATTTTCAATTTAGAAAATAACTCTCCAATACGTAATGAAATTGGAGAATCTAAAAGCAAGCTCCTCTAATAATAATAAGCTTTTCAAAATCACTCCCTTCCAAGCATTTATTCAAAGTTTTCATAGGTATAACACTGTAATCAACACTTTAGAAAGAATATACACATGAAAGAAAAATAATACATAGTCCTGAATTTCATGCAGCGTGGAATTTATCCATGGAGACCTTAAAGACTACAAAAAGCATATAATGATAAATAATAGATTAGATCAGGATGTCTTAAAAGTAATACTATTGATATCATTTAATGCTACAATAATAATAACTCCTAAATTAAAATAACCTTTCACTGGTTTAAACAGAAATATTCACATATTTGTGCTTCCAGAAAACAGACTTAGTTGTTTTAATCGAAAAATGTAGAGGGCTCACAGATACTTCAATACAACTGAAAGGACTAAAACAAAACAATTATTATCTCAAATCATGCTAAAATTATTTGATAACATTTCAAATCCATTTTTGATATATTTCTTATTAAACTGTATATTATATTTAGCATAATAAAATAGTTTATCATACTAACAGTTAATACTATGTATAATCATGGTACATTAGAAGAATTTTAAATAAAATTAGTAATAGGTAAAGAACTGCTAGGATCATCACTACTATTTAATCATATTATTTCCTTCTAACTTGTACAATATAACAAGAAAACAAAAAAAGAATAGTAAGTATTGGAGGAGGGAATGTTATTTTTGAAAGACCAATATTTGTCTATCTAAAAAACACAAAGCAGTAACTTGTGGAAGATATTAAAATTAACACAGTAATCCATTAAGCAGAATTGTAAAATAAATATACATAAACAGGTAGCATCCTGTATTTATCTATTGCTGTAAAACAATTTGCTCCAAAATTTGGCACTTTAAAACAACAAACATTCATCCTCCAGTTTCTGAGAGTCATAAATATGGAAGCTGTTTAGCTGGGTGGTTTTTGCTGAGGTATCTCAAGAGGTTGCAATCAAGCTGTCAGCCTGGTCTGCCGTCAACTCAAGACTACATTAAGGTTGAAGTATACGTTTTTTAAGCTCACTAATGTAGCTCTTGGTAGGTTTCAGTTCCTCACAACCTGTTTGAGATAGTGAGGTATGGAGAGGTAAAGAGTCCAAGATGGAAGCCACAACCCAAATCAATCTCAGAACTGACATACCATAACTACTGTCATATGCCATTAGTCATACAGGTCAATCCTGGTACAATATGGTAGGATACTAGATAAGTGTTAATACCAGGAGTTAGTTAGGGGTCATTGTTGGACATCTTGGAGGCTGCAGAGAAAGCAGTCAAAAAACAAAGCTTCACACACACGTGCATGTGGACACACACACACACACACACAGACAGACACACAGGACATACAAAATGTATATATATATATATATATATATATATATATATATATATATATATATATATTTCAAAGGTATATTATTATAGTCCATATCTGCATTTTGTAATAAAATAGCCACTAGACATATGCAACTATTTTTTTTATCAGTTTCACTAGCTACACATAAAAGATGAACTTTGTATTCAAAATATGAGATGTTATTTTGGAACATTTCATCTGATCAAAAGCACTACTTAATTTAATGAATTATGTATTGGTAACCAAGAGAAATTACAGGCTTAATTGAAAGAATAATACATTATAAATGTGTACTTATGTCAAAATTACCTTTGTATTTTGTCAAGCTCAGTGTCTACCTAAACATTTAATACCATTAAAATTCAATCAGAAAAAAAAAAAACTTTTTACCATGTGCATTTAAATTATTGCTTTCAGTTATAAATTTCTTTGAAATTGTTTAAAAACAACTTAAGAATGCTTCTGCTGCTGTGTATTCCCAAGGAGGAATGCATCTGATAGTTGTTAGACTAATACTCAGAGAAATTCACCATTACTTTACTTTCTTTGAGCCAAGTTGCATTTTCTAGACGCACAAACTCTTTAACAGAAACTGGATACTTTTTTATGTGAAGAAAAACATTTCATATACTTCAGTTGTGCATGTCTGTGAAGTGTTTGAGGACTACTGGTGAAGGAGAAGAAACATGGCAAAGTGGAAAGGGGTAGGGTAGCCTTCAGACTGATTGCCTACACCTTTCAAGGTGGCCGCAAATAAGCTCCTTGTGCAGTGAGTGAAATCTCACAAACTAGCCCAGAGCTTAGCAAATGGTGAACCCTCAACACTATTTTAAAAATAATATTGAATTAGGCCATGAAAGCTTAGACAACATAATCCACATGAGTCTTATTTTGCCTTTTCAATCAAAAATGGGGTACTAATATTCAATGGTTTTGAAAATGAAATTACAATCACCACACATGTCATGGCTGTCCAATAGCTGGCACTTGGTAAACTGAATAGTCTGTGTGCTTTAGTGAAATATTATTTCCAGTATGAGATAACCACATTCGCTGTAAAAGGGGTATTAGGCACCAGCAAACTTTGGGTAATCACATTTGTTGGAGGAAAAGAGACATGTAAATAAACAGAGGTGAAGCCAGGGCTGCTGAACATGTCAGTATTTGCCTTCTCTTCTCTCATAGAAACCAAGATTTCTGGGGGAAATATCATGAGAATGTGAGAAATCCTATTTTTATAATGTAAGAAACTGAAGATGGTAAGAAGATCTAGGGCCCATGGTGCTTCAGAATTGGGCTGACTCCTGCTCCAAAATTTATAATCTCTGTGATTTTGCTAAAATTCATTCTACCTTTTACTTTTTTTTAATCTCTAAAATGAGGAAATATTCTTATTTAATTTACAAGATTATTGTGAGGAGTAAATGCAATAATTATGCATTAGACTTAGCTGGATCTCTTTCTCATGTTAAGTAGTTAATTAATTATTATAATGATTATTATTTCACCAGAATAATTTCCATACAGAATCTTAACCTTGGAAAAGGTCTGAGATCTGCAAACTTACTTTCAGAACATACTCGGAAACCTACGTTTTAAACCTTGGCTTTTAATGATAGACTCACCCATACATTTTGACAGTTACTACTGGAAAAGCTGTATTGTTGTTCCTTTTTATATTAACACATTTTAGCGTCCATTTTAATTTTGTACTTTAGCCCCAAGCTGTCTCAGATATGAGTGGAACATATGTACTTTCAAACCTTACTGAGTAAATTAATTGTTGAAATATGTAAATCATGCTTTCAAGTTGAAAAAAATCTTCACTTTTACTGATATAAAGAATTCTTGGAACTGTTTCACATTAGGCTACTGCTGGTCTTTCAGCAATCTTAGATTTCTTCCTCTAAATAAAAGTCATGTTTTCTCCATGACAGTAGCTTTTAACAACAAAATGTCACTTTTATTGTGGTAGAAAACTACTGAGAAGAAATATTCCGTATGTGGCAGTTGAGAAGATAAACTATCATGTTCTTGGAAGTAAACTTTCTTTGTGTCAGTTAATATAATAGATCCCAACAGATTTAACTAAGACATAGTCTCTATATGGGAACAGAAGTGGGTAAAATGTTTTGTTTTTAATTTTCTTCCAATCCTATAACGTTTACCTATCAAAAAGTTAATTTGAATTACAAATCATTGATTGAATACCTACTGTGGGAGTCAGAAAACTGTAATGGACAAGAGTATTGGTTTTGGAATACTTCCCTGAACCCTGCCTTATAATTATTGGCAAGATGTTATGTTCCCTTCTCTGTAACTTTCCTGTCCTTTAAAACATGAAAAGATATCAGCTTATCTAAATAATGATATGATTAAATGAGATGACACATGCCCAATGTCTGGCACGTAAATTACTGAAATAATTCTCCTCTCCATATCATGTTGCTATTATTATCATATTCTTTTAACGAAGTATTGTTCTGTTGGTATGGATAAAAATTTTAGCTAAACAATTGTCCAACCCAAAGGTGACTTTTTTGATGAAGCCTTTTGTACGAGTACATCTTCTACTCAGAAATGCTCTTTCTCCTCATTCCTATGATACTCTGCTCTGTATTTGATATGGTTCTCTACATGTCTACTTGTCCTGAAATAATACGATTTGTGAGATCTGTATTAACCTATGAGAAACTCATCCATGCAGTGCTCCTTCTCTAGTAACGGGTCCAGCTCAGCCCCTTGTACCTCCATGGGCAAACATACATTGAAAAGGAAAGAAAAGATGAAGAGAGCAAAAGAAGGCAGTGGGGAAAAAAGGAGTAAGGTGGAATAACATGAAATTACAAGAAATGAAGAGATGGTGCCATCTAACACAAAGGAAGAGAGACGTTGTCTAATACAGAAAGAGAATACTTCTAACTTGTTCTTCTCTTCTTTTCCATTTATTTATTTAAGTTTTTGCTGACAAGATGCAAAGAATTCTCGAGTAAAAGCAGTTTTGGCTCACATATCTCAAACAATTCACCTCTTTAGATAAGCTCTGATTAGAAAGAAAAGTGTTTTTTTATTTGTACATGCGAGCAGTGTAAATCATCACGCTTCCACAATATGACATGAACTAAAGCTGGCTGGAAATGTGATTTGACCGTTAGGGTATGCCATGATGAAAATGATTGCATTATGTAACACATGCATTATATTTTTCCATTTATACTTTTGACTTATTTTTTCATGTTGGTTTTGATGAATGGCATGATTTATACTTGCATGGCAGTATTCTCTAATGTTGCTTATACAATTACATTTGCCCCTCTTCCTTGTTAATCGCCCCCTGAGTTTTTTTTTATATGTCCATAACTTTTTACCTGCCTCAGGAAAAGGTTAATTGCCAACCCTAGCCACTGAAGTGGATCCTAATTAATTTAAAGCAATGATGATAATTCTAATCTCCCTTTCCTATGATTATATTAGGTAGTTAATGCAACACAATTCTTACTAATGAGGCATTGGGGAAATTTTCTGGGCTTCTTAAGATTATATTTTAGCTATTAACAAAAAGAGACAAAAAGAGTGATTTTTGTTTGTTTGTTTGTTTGTTCTTTGACTCTGAACAACAGTGTACATGACTGTGATGCTTGGAGGTACAAGAGCAATCTAGGGCCGAAGAGGTAAATTAACGAACCTGCTGAGGCTCAGAGAATGAAAAAAAAAAAAGGAAAGAACATGGGTTCCCAGTGACATTGTTGGGATGTAAATTTATCAGCAGATTTTATTACTATGTGAGATAATAAATAACTTGATTATTTAGCTATTTTGACGTTTAGCTATTTTGACGTTAGGTTTTTAATTACTTGCAGGAGACACATTTTATATAACAAATCATATCTATGGAGACAACTGAAAATATTTGAGCTAATAGAGACTAGTCTACAGAATTTAAAAATACCAAATTGTTACTGAAAATAGTTTCTAAATTGAACTATCATTTCCCAAATGAACTATTTCATTTTTCATATGTTCTTAAATCTTATTTTCATCCCATTCTTTCGGATTTGTCCTTTGTGCTTTTAAAACAACTTTTAGAACTTCCTAAATATTAATCTGTATAAAGTAAGCGGTTTTAACAGAAGAAAAGATACTGTGTTTTGTTTATTATTTACTACAACTTTCATAACACACACTAAGATATTTTCAAGAAATAATTAGCTTTAAGAAATCATATTTTCACTTTTTAAAATTTTGAGTTATAGAAATATTCTTTCTGTCTGTACCTGCCTCATGAAATTATCAACTCACTAATGATAATTTTAAAGGTATTTTCAAAAAAGTCTATTGAACTATAAAAGAACTGACTCTTTAATATTGCATTCTCCGAGGATTGCATTACCAAAGAGTTGTAAAAAAGTATCAAGAAATGTGATTACACTTTATGTTTAGACTACTAAAGCAGTACATATATACGAAAATATATTAAAACACCTGCTCACAAATATAACATAATTTTCATGGCTGGGAAAGAAAATTAGTAAAGGGAATGTGCTTGGCCAGACCCTCATCAGATCCAAATGAGATAAATGTTCAAATCTTCCTGTGTTTGAGAAGACGTACAAGATCAATTTCCCCAGTGATCTAAATAAATTCATTCCTAATCTGCAAGTAATTGACATTCAGTGGTTAGAATTTAATTGCAATACTTTATTTAAATGGCCAATTTTAATGAAGGCAAAGGGTCATCTTTAGTAATCTTGAATTAGCGGAATAAATAAGAGAATAAATTAATATTTTGAGTTTTCATAGTTTTTGAAACTCATTTTATTGGTTCTGAATAGAAAAGTAATGCCAGACTGGCACTAAATTTAAATGGTGCTCATACACATGGGGAGAAAAAAATGTGTCTTTCAAGCATTTACCCTAATTAAAAATTCATTTTTCAAACAAACATTTATGAAGTTTGAATGCTGTCCTAGCCACTAATGCTAATTTATTTTTAAAAGCTCTTTTGTTTCAAAGTTGAAGCATGCACTTTATTTTTTCGAGATCTTACGAGTTAATCTACAAATACATTCACCTCAAGTTTCTGATAAAAATAAGAATTTCACATTGTCAATATCCTATGACAGTTTGGGTTATTAGAGTCACATTTATCAAATATGCCAAAGTTATGACTGTACTTACGATTTGACGCACATGTCTGAAAATAACAAAATAATTGCTGTATTATTCTCTTTCTTTTCTAATAGGCTTTACCTTGAAGAGCAGTTTTAGGTTCACAGCACGACTGAGTAGAAGGTACAGAGATTTCCCATATGTCCCACGTGTACAGCCTTCCCTCTTATCAACAACCCCCACTGGGGGGATACCTTTGTTAAAATCAGTAAACCTACACTGACACATCATTATTACCCAAAGTTCATCTTGGTACTGCACAGTCTATGGCTTTTCACAAATTTAGCATGACATGTATCTACCATTATCGTATGATACAGAGTAGTTTCACTGCCCTAAAAATCATCTGTACTCTATCTATTATCTTCTTTTAAGGCTAATACAGGCTTGACCTTAGCTACGAGTATAACATGAAAATATGTGAAGGTCTAATGTAGTCTTTTACCATATAAAATTTAAAAAGAAAGACAAAAAGAAGAAAATTCAAGGTATGTAAGACTACATATGGAACCTTATGTTTCTACATGACTAGATGCAAATTGAACTATATTTCCCTTATGTTAAATGTTCATTGTTTCCCCAAATTTTCAGTTTTGAACCTAAATTATGTGACTCCAATCAAATTTCTTCACGGTTCAGGAGGGAAATGGTCTCTTTCTCTTAGAGGTAAACAGCTGCCAGATGGAGGGAATCTGGAGGCAGCTCATACTCTCCCACTGCACTGCTGTGGTAACAGAAACTCAGCTAAATACTGCTGCCTTTGACAGCCATCTGGAAGAGCTGCTTGATATAGAATACTCACATGCACCTGTGTTGGTGGTACATTTAGATAATATCATATTCTGAGAGGATAGGTTCACTAATATTAGCTGAAGTGCCAATCAGCTCTGCAAAGCTTTTCTTGTTACAAAATATTATAGGAAAGTGTTAGAAACATCTGCCAACTTTGGTGTCATTATTCCTGTGCCTCTGTTGGAAATTCTACAAGAATATGAATTTGATCACATGGCTTTCCTTTTACAAGTCAAATGGTTGTAATCTTTCTTGGAAAGCAGGAGGTGGAATATATAGTGCAGAAGCAGAGCCGAAAACAGTCTGACTTTGTGGTTTTAAGAGTTGATGAAATGGCTGAAAATATTGCCACCTAGAAGCTACCACAAGGTCTAAAACTTCCTCTGTGAAAATGCTAACAATATTGTTTTTCCATGAAGCTCCTACATACATCTTGTGAGTGCAGAACATGTAACAATGTGACAAAATGAACTACTCTCTTTATCAAGCTTCAGATAGAAAGTCTCCTTGGTACCTATTTATTGCATAATAATGATATAATACATCCCTATGGTATCTTCTAAAATATCTTGAACTATTTTAATCTCATACCAACTCAAAAGCATTTTAAGCAGTGGCATAGCCCTGTTAACAATTCAACTGAGTTTGAAATTACTTCTGTCTCTGAAATTAGTTCCCAAGCAATTTTCTCAATACCACAATGTTTTTAATAGAAGAATAATACTTGCATGCACAATAATAGAATCAGAGGGAATGCTTAAAAATGGGACTAAAGAATGAGACTTAACTTTAGTGTTAATACAAAGACTTCTGTTTACTTGGGCAATGAATATGCCGTGAAAGATCATTTGGGATACAAGAATGAAAACAAAACAAAACAAAACAAAACAAAACAAAACAAAACAAAACAAAATTATTTGCTCCTTCATAGTTTGGTTAAACGTAGGGTTGCCAGATAAAATACAGGAGATCCAGTTAAATGTGAATTCCACACCAATAAAGGATAATATTTAGTATGAGTATAGGTTTACACAGTTGAGCTAAATAAGTCTACTTACATACTTACACTAAAAAATTACTTCGTGTTGCTCTGATTTTCAAAGTTAGCTAGGCATCCTGTAATTTTATTTGCTAAATTTGACAATCCTCATTAAATAGCAATTGTAGCACATATTGTTGGTTACTTAGTCAATAACACTTTCTTTTTCCTTCCAATTGATTAATCCTAAAAGATTAATCATGATCAGATTAAGTCTATTATGGCAACTTGTTTCCTTTGTCATTTACTTGCATAGAGTGAAGATATGACACAGCCAATGAGAAATAAGGAGAAGTTGGTGAGGACCTCTAAGACAGAATTGTTTTTCTTGATTAAGGGGTAGCGGGGGAGGTGAGAATAGCAGTGTCTATTGAGCCTAGAGGGACCAGACCATCAGCCCCACTGTTTCCCACACAGAAATTTACTGGATGGCTGCACTAATGACATGACCAACACCAAACATAAGAGATCAAAGTTTACTAATGCTCACATCAGTGGGGAAAAGGAGTTTCACCAAACAGAGGTTGGGGCTTACAAGGTAACTGGAGAAGCAGCAGGATTACAGAAGTGAAAGTATTTCTTTGTTAATTAAAGAGCAGCTACGTTTAGTATAAGTTCATCTGACTGGTTATATATGAAATCTAATTGGCAGTCATAGGTATCACCCAAAAGGAAATTTGTTTTCCTAAATTTGCCACAAACTTGTCATAAGGGTTATTTAATCAACCTAACACATGGGGTAATCTAGAATGTCAGTTAAGGAGGGAGAGACAAAGGAGAGGCAAGTAGGAGGAAACTGGTAGGCATCTTTGGTCAAATGGTACTTACGTCAAGGAGTTATCACCCAGAAATCACAAACTAATGGGATGTTCTTATTACAATAGTGCAAGGAGAAAGAACACTGCATCACCTTTTTACTTCTTGTTTGGATTATTATTACATGAGGATGTGATATTGGGAATGATGATGGTCACCTTGCAACAATGATAGAAGCAATACACTGAAAATCACAGAAGTGATGGAAAAAGACCAGATTCCTTGTATCAAAAAAATGTGCTTTCATACAAAAGCATAGACTGTTTACTTCTTGACCCCTTGTTATAAAAAAAAGCAAACAAACAAAAAAGAAAACTTTAAATATTTACTCATTTATTTCTTGCAACTTAGTGACTAACTTTTACCATAAACTGTTTTGGGCACCAGATATAATCATCCACAAGATAAGGATGTTCCTCTAGATTAGGGTGGGAGCTTTAGAGATGAAGAGGGAAGAAACCTACAGTGTATCTAAAGCACCCAAGTGAAACAGTAAAAAAAAGATGGAAGATTAAACTTGGTAGATGAAATAAAAAATTACCGACATTTAATTTTGTGATGACTTAGACATCAAACTACAATTATGCAGTAAGTTTTATATATACAATTGAGTGACAAGGAAGCATTAGAGGTAGATATATATATTTGAGAGTCACAAGTATATAGGAGGAAGTTAAATGTAAACAAAATGACCTAGGGAAAGAATGTAGGTAGATAAGAAAAATAAACAAAGTAGGGACCCAGTATGGAATATCAGGAATTATTTTAGGAAGATCAACTATATTAAATGCTACTGAGCAGTTGCTTAAAATGAAGACAAAGCAACGTCACTGATTTTGGTAATAAAAATGCTTTTTGTGAACTTGACAAGAACTCCAGAAGATATGGTTGGAACTGGATTAGGTAAGTTCAAATTTCATTGGGAAGAGAGTATCAGCACTTTCTCATGTGAATTGGTTTTTTTGTGTTTTTTTCAGTAAATGGGAAAAACAAACAAATGAACAAACAAAAATCACACAGAAGATCAAGAAAGGTTTGTGATCGAATTATACTCCAGGAACTACTGGAGTATAGTTCATGAGTAATAAAGAGGGGATGAGCTCCAGAGCAAATGAGGGAAAAATCTTTGATATTTGATAACAGAGAAAAATATTTTCACTGTAAAATTAGATAAAGGATATGGGGCCACACGTAAATAAGATTGTTCAGTTAGTGACAGAATAATGAGGAAGGGACTATATGACGGCATCCATTTTCAAAATGAGTTTTCAGGCAACATTATCAACTGTAAGTGAAGAATTGAGTAAGTATAGGTGGTCTGAAAGGAAATCTGTAAATACAAGATAGTTATCTGAGATTAAAATAAACGTAATTGAGACATGCTTGGATTGCTTAGTAGAGTTGTACATTTGAGGTTTATTTTCTTGAATTTAAGATGAAGACAGTCAGTTAAATGTGTGTTTTTTCTCCAGAAACTTTAGGAGTGTGGATATTTGGATTTAACCATTGTTGAGAATTCATATTCGGAAGGGAGTGAAAAGCAAGAGTACTGATCACCGTGAAAAACTGACGTTAAGAGTTTGGGGGTTTTAATCTGTTGAAAGAATGCTACAATATGGTTCCTATGGAGGAGCAGAAGAGGTAGTCAGATTTTGAGGTTATGGGAAGCAAAGTTTTGTAGGAGGTAGGGATTTTGTGCATGAGAAGTTCCAGATCGTGGACTATGAGAGTGGCCTAAGGAAAACTGGGGACAAGTTCAAGGAGCTGAGATAACTAGTTATTCGACGGATCATATATATGGATGATACATTTGCAAGAATTACAGGATTAGAGAGGAAGAGGAAAGCAGGGTTTAGCGATTGACCAATAGCTGTGGAGAAATATGCAGGAAATCTGAAGGTGATAGCAATGAAAAACTAGGTAGGTAGTATGATGTGTGACAGAATATGCTCAATAGATATGAGCAGCTTTTGAAGCAGAAATGTGGCTTGGAAGATGCAATGCATTTTTAGGAATTGAATTTGGGCCAATAAAAAGAATAATAATGATAATTTAAAAACAGTCTCCTCTTAAGAAGACTAGAGGAAGATGGTGTCCTAAGAAGATCAGGACTCCATTATTGGAAAGAGAAGAAAACACAGATCTGGAGTCTTAGAGGGTAAAATAGAATGTTTTCACGATGTTCAGAAAAGGTGGGGAGAAGGCCTAGGTGAAACAAGGGAATTTAGAACCTATGGATGAAGCAGTATTATCTTAGAGACCTGAACTTCTGACAGTGGTTCAGAACAAAAAACAAACAAATAAACAAAAAAAACACAGATCTGAAGAGAGATGGAGTAAGTTTTAAGTGTCTTTTAAAGGAGGGCCCGTGCTTGGTTCATACTTTACTTGATGATTTCTTCTGAAGTTCCTGATGATGTCTAATGTGGTCTGGGGCAGAACCAATAACTGTCAATAGTATAATGAATCCTCTTTCATTATTATTTTTTTCTAATACCAGACAGTGACCACATAGTCATTTGTAGAAATATCAGAAACAACTAATATCCTTGTTATTTTGGAAGGCTGAAGAACTTTACTGGACATCTAAAATTTACCCCCTGAAATTTCCTGATAGGAAATCAAAACAGCAATGACAACAACAAGAAAAAAAAAAAGCCAAAACTATACAGAGCAAATATTGAATATGCATATTAGTTTAATATATACATAGAAATACCTCAATTGTTTGCTCATCTTCTCACCTATGTTTAACACACACACACACACACACACACACACACACACACACACACAAACAATGAGTAGCTTAAAAACATGAAGACTTTTAAAATCATTCTAACATAGTGATTAGACGTCATTTAATTTGAAACCTGTGCTGATACGATTTTGATGTGGTTTAAAAAATATGGGATTTTTATGACCCTATAAAAAATTAACTATGTGACATAATTTTATGTTATGATGTGAAAATTTATTGTGGGATCGTTACCCCACAACATCTAAGATTTATCTATTTTACTATTCAAATTTGGACTTAGTCCAGAACAATTACATTTCTTGAATCCAGAGTGCAAACATCATTTCTATTCATGTTTATTTTAAGTTCAAGGGAATGTAGTAGACACTGTTAAACAAGAATCGACTATTGTGCACTGATACTAGCACACCATAACAGTTTTAACTTCTCTTTGTACTCATGCATTCTGACAACTCTTTAAAATATTCTGTATAGGTGACTGCGTGTTTGCATACTACTGAGTTTCAAAAATTAGTATGATACCTTTGTTTTATATGTTTGAGATAATCATGCCTAATCTATGTTTAAGTCAAATACTGCAATTAAAATGTTTATAGTAGTTAATTGCAATCAGTTGTAAAATTATTGAAAGCATGTTAATGACTTAGAAACTAGTTATTTAACTCAGATATGAAGATAATAAGGTAAGATTTGAGTGCTTATTATTTAAGCATTTTGTTTCAAGAATTAATTCCTTTGAATTTCACCTCAACTCTAATAGGTGAAACATTATTATTATTATTATTATTACTATTATTATTCCCATTTTACAAATTATAAAGTGTAGCACAGAAAATTTATATAATTTGCCCAAGGTTAATCATCTAGCCTGTTGTACACCAGGGTCTGAAGCCAGGGAAAACCAAGTTCCAGCACTCACATTCCTAACAATGTCACCCACTGGCTTCTAAAAACATAACAACATTAAAGGCCATCATTTTTATTTGAATACCTTGAGTTTACTTTATGTGAAATATTATTTCTCATAAAATTGAATATAAGTGAGTAAAACAAAGTGAATTGCCTTTCTCTTTTCATTAGCATAGTTACAGATTTACACACCTTGAAAATAGCCTAAAGAAAAACAATAAAAAAAAAACAACTTTTGCGAAGCTAGCAAATGTCAGATGATAAAACATCCAAGTTATCAAATTAAATCTTTAAGCTCAAGGATGAAGCAATAGCTGTTTAACAACAGAATGTCGGGACAGAATATAAAGAATTCATGAACTCTGTGAGATGTTTTATTCATATATTGGTAAATGAATACATAAGTATTTGAAAACATTTTGTTTTTGACATAACCTACATCTTGGAATATGAGTAGTTTTATTTTTTTAATGCATTGTGCAATAATAGATACACGATTTTGCTTATTTCATTAGAAGAAATAAATCATTGTTATCAATACATTTTCTCCATTTTGGTTTTAAAACCATACTTAATAAAATCTGCTCTATAGTGCTTACAAGTTTTATTTTGTGATGGGGAACAACACATTTTTGTAATGGACATGAATGCATGAAGCAAAACTCATTTTTTTTAAAAATTGTAAATTAAAATAAGCCTGATACATTTTAGTGATGGTTTCTTTCATATGAACACACTTGAGTTGTTCTAAATTTCAAGAATAATAATTTTCTAGAGTCAAACCAGAAATATAGCCCAAGAATACAGAGCTTTGTAGATTGGCAGTACAGATTGCAAAATCATGTGTATTCGGGGTTGCCAGATAAAATTCAGTTCATGCAGATATTAGAATTTCGGATAAACATTGAATATTTGTTTAGTATAAATATGTCCCATTTGAGTCATAGAAGTATTTGCTGTTTATCTGAAATTCAAATTGAACTGAGTGTCCTGTATTTTGATTTGCTACATCTGGCAACTTTATGTATGCTGCATGGTTCTTTGGGCTTCAGTTAAACTATTGGCCATTCATCTAATTTATCTTTATCATGACTTTGGATTTAAATCTTTGAAAGTCTGTTTCTATTTATTTTCCAAAAATAATTAAGTTGCTCCACAGTACTATGAAAGGTCACGGAGATAAGTGTAACTAATGAGAAAAGTGCAGTAAGATTTGAGTATATTAGCAAGACTAAGCACTGATACTGGTAGGAATTGATTCCACTCTCAGAATATCCACAGATACGTTGGCTAAAAACTAAAGCAGGTGTCATTACCTTAGTTAATGGCAAATTATTTTGCAGAAAATAACTCCTGCAGAAATCTTTTATAAAAGAATTGATGTGTATATAAATGTATACCTGCTTGCTACAGAAACCCATGTATTTTGGATGTTTTAAATTTTATTTTTAGCTTGTAGTCACTCACCCTTTTATTCAATTCTCATTGTTAATTTGAACAGATAATTTAGAAAGACTGGTGAAGCACAAAATGTATTTGTCTTGTTAATTTTGTTAACAACTGAAGCTACAAGGAGAGTGCATTTTCATAAACAGCTATGACAGCTGCCTGGTTAAAAGCATGAATTCTTCATTCAGCAAATAATCTTTGAAGTGAAGTCATAATGCTTGCTCCTTATTTTCATAGCTCTGCTTAAAAAATAACACCATCATTGAGATGGATAACATATATTTATACATGAAAAACTAAGCCTTTATCACGACCATTTAGGAAAACAGAGAAAAGAGGGACTCTCTAGATTATAAGAACATCATAATACTAAAGAGTTTGCAAAACAGTATCCATTCCTGTTTTTAGAACCATCCGGATTAGACAGCCCATATTTCCTTGGAAGAGAAAATAGATTCTATGATCTCCCTGAATAATACTTCACCTCATTTTATATCATGAATGGTGATGAAGCTGATCATATTTTAAAGGTTTTCTTAGGCAATACTGTACCTTTTGCACTATGAATTCTGATTTAAAAATCCCAAATTAGAACATCGCAATTAGAAGCGATTGCTTTATCTTATTTTTTTTTCTTAGTCAGTAACTCCCATTTTAAGTACTAAGTATACTTTTTTATCATAAAAGTACTAACATTAAAGAAAAATAAAAAATAAAGAACAGATAAGAACACTTAATTCTGTCACCTGACAGGTAATTTGAGAAACATACTTCTAGCTTTTTTTCTTATGCGTTTGTATCTGTTATGTGAATGCCTGTCTCATTCATTGTATTATTCATCCTATGATTTCATAAATAACTAATTATGCTATGAATTATTAGTGTAAAGGGTTAAATAGTTGGGTGATTTTTAAAAATATATATTAAAACATTTTAATTATTTTTAATATCTACAAGGTGAGGTTCTTGAGGTTGTGGGCAATTTTATAATTTTTGGAATGACAGATGTCAATTCTTGTGAAAGACTCTGTTTGTTTTGAAAAAGAGAGCAGAATCATCTTTGCCCTGTAGGTTTTACAAAAGAAAATGTAAAGTCCACCCATTTTCAAAAAAATAAGTCATTCTATATCTAATTGCAAGTTTCAAATTGAGATGTAAAGCGTTCTAAGTAATGCAAAATGGGTTGTTTTTAGACTGCACATTGAAAGAATTAGTCACTTAGAATATTTTAAATCACTTCAGATGTTGACTAGTCTGCTAGTATTCACTGTCCATCAGAGATGTTATCTCAATTGGAATAATCCAGGGTTTGAGAATGTTTTATGACGATTAGGTGGAGCTGAGGGTGTCCTGCAAAGGGATTGCATGTGAATGTGAATCATTTCCAGATGGATTAAGTCAGTTTTCAGTTGAGTGGGGACAAGGTCTTTTTGTTCCTTTGTTTTTGTTGTTTTAGAAACAGGTCATTGGACACAAAGCTGAGCATCAGCTTTGCTATGTGGGATCTTCTGGGACCTTAGGACTCTCATCTATGTTTAGAAATTGGGAACCACTTGTGATGTGTAGGTATTTTCCAGTACTGAGGCCCATTAAGCTGAAGCTTTGGTAAAGCTTGGCGGTGTTTGGTGGAGTTGAAAGAGAACTAAATTTAAATATAATGGGAATAAGTACAAGAAAGCATCCTAAAGAATTCTGGGGCCTCTGGATCAGCAAAGCATAGCGACATGGAGCGTAAGCAGAGGCAGCAAATGACAACTACCATGACTAATTTTTAGAACATGTAAGAACAAACCTCATATTCAAAAAATATCCTACAAAAATTCTAAAAGTATTTAAAATATTCACAGGATCATTGCACTGGTAAGCGGAAGCCAAACCTGTTTTTCATTTTGCATCTCTATCTTCTAAGATACTTCCCATGGGACTTCTTTTTATTTGTCATAGAAATAAATGGTAAAACGTAATTGACTTTTAAGAAACTTTCAGTACAGAAAACTTTCACAGAACTAATCTATTTAGTAGTTTAAACAAAAATATACTCACCTACCTGGGTTTATAATCTATAAAACATCAAGATACTTTTTGAATTTTAGAAAATCATTCTTAATATTCATAATACTTCAAAATATGATGGCCATAGAATCTCCAAAATAATAATATGCTTTTACAGAATCCTTAAATAATGACATCTTACAATTAATATTCTTATTCTCCAACGATAATTATTTAAAAGTTTTTTTTTTAGAAACTTATAACTTAGTATAGTAATTGTCCACGTACTTGAAAAGGTATTTGAGTTTTCCTTCAGATGTTTGGAATCGTATCTGTATCACCTTTCTTGACTATTAATAAATTTACTTCTCCTTAAGCTAAGATATTCAAAATCTGTACCTTCTATGATTCAATTATTTATTTAATATCAACAAGATTTATGGCATCCTTACCATTATTTGGCCTAAGTGCTGGCTAAAACACAAAAGAAATATAAAATTATGTCTTCTCTTCATAAAAGGTAAATGTTATACAGCTCTAAACATAGAGTTACACAATTAGAGAGGATTGGTAGTAATCATTTGACTAATTTTAATCAGATATTTACAAACACAAACATTGTAACTCAGAATCCCTGATAACTGCTTTTAAGCTCAAATTATATTGCTACCGAAAAAAAAAAAAAAAAAAAAAACAAAGTTCAGCTGCTCGCCACTTGAAAGCCAACACTCCATACACAAGCATTGGGTGAAAAGGAAAGATTGCTTTATTCGGAAAGCCGGCAGCCTAGGAATGGCAGACTAATGTCCAAAGACCATCTCTGAAGTTCCAGACCAAGCAGAGGCCTTTTAAAGGAAAGGAAGGAAAGGGGGAGTTACAGGGAACTGAGAGAAGTCTTGTTTCTTGAGTCATAGGTAACGTTTTTCACATCAGACTCCTCAGCACCAGCAGCTGATCACAGCTACCTTGTGGAGGAATGTTTTCCTACGGCAAAACAAAAAGTCATAAACTTCCCTCAAGACCTTTAAGTTATCTCTTATTGCTTCACAAAGAAATACTACATCAGTGAAACACAATTGTATCATGAGAACAAAGAGTTGAGCAAGAAGAGTGGGTAACATGTGGACAAAGGCCTAATTAAGAATTAAATTATTTAATTCTAGCTGCCAAATATACTCGGGGCTCAGCTACAGTATCTAATTAATTCATTCATTCATTAATAATAAGTTTATTATTTTTCAATTACAGTTGATATACACTGCTATGTTAGTTTCAGGTGTGCAACATAGTGAATAGACATTTATACAACTTACAAAGTGACCACCTCAATAAATCTTGTACTCATCTGACACCAGACATACATACCATGTTTTCCCAAAAATAAGACCTAGCCAGACCATTAACTCTAATGCGTCTTTTGGAGGAAAAAAATTAATATAAGACCCCGTATTATATTACATTATATTACATCACATTACATTATATTATATTAAGACCCGGTCTCATATATAGTAAAATAAGACCAGGCCTTATATTAATTCTTGCTCCACAAGACGCATCAGCGCTGATTGTCCGGCTAGGTCTTATTTTCAGGGAAACACTGTAGTTATTACTTTATCATTGACTATATTCCTTATGCTACACTTTATATCCTCATGACTATTTGGTAACTATCAATTTGTACTTCTTAATCTCTTCTCTTTTTTTACGCCTCCTCCCAAAAAACCTCATCCCTACTGGCAACCATCAAAATGTTCTCTGTATCTATGAGTTTCTTTCTGTTTTGTATGTTTATTTTGTTCTTTAGATTCCACATATAAGTGAAATCATATGACATTTGCCTTCCCTATCTGATGTACTCCATTCAGCACAATAACTTCTAGGTCCTTCCATGTTGTTGCAGATAGTGAGATTTCATTCTTTTTTATGGTTGAGTAATACTCCATTGTATATATGTACTATCTCTGCTTTATACATTTATGCATTGATGGCTGCCTCCCTATCTTGGCTGCCTCCATATGTTGGCTATTGTAAATAATGCTGTAATCAACATATGGATGCACATGTACCTTCAAAGAAGCATTTTGGGTTTCTTCAGATAAGTACCCAGAAGTGGGATTACTAGGTCCTTCTTTGTCTCTCTGGCTATAACCTCTGTTTTAAAGTCCATTTTCTCTGGTATAAGTACTGCTACTCCAGATTTCTTTGTTTTGTTTCCATTTTTATGAAATTTTTTTTCCCATTCTTTTACTTTCAGTCTATGTGTATCTGTCAATCTGAAATGAGTCTCTTATAGGCAGCATAAGTAAGGGTCTTGTTTTCTTATTCATTCTGCCACTGTATGTCTTTTGATTAGATAATTTAATCCATTTACATTTAACTTAATTATTGATAGATTGTAGTTCATAGATTGTATTTATTTTTATTATTATTTTTTTTTGGTCTGGGAAGCTCTTTATGGCACCTTCAATTTTAAATGATAGCTTTTAAAATTGTGTAATCTTGGTTATAGGTCCTTGCTTTTCATCACTTTGAAAATTCCCTGTCAATGCCTTTTGACCTGCAAAGTTTCAGTTGAGTAATCAGCTGACAGTCTTATGGGAGTTCCCTTGTAGGTAAGTAACTGTTTTTCTCTTGCTGCTTTTAAGATTGTCTTTCTCTTTAACCATTGACATTTTAATTATGATATGTCTTGCTGTGGATCTTTTTGGGTTCATCTTATTTGAGACTCTGTGCTTCCTAGGCTTGTGTGTCTATTTCCTTCACCAGGTTAGGGAAGTGTTCCATCATTATTTGTTCGAATAGGTTTTCAATTCCTCGCTTTCTCTCTTCTCCTTCTAGTACCCCAGGGATGTTGGCACAATTAATGTTGTCCCAGAGGCCCCTTAAACTGTGTTTTGTTTGTTTGTTTGTTTTTTGTTTGTTTGTTTGCTTGCCATTCTGATTGGATGTTTTCTGCTATCGTATCTCCTAAATCACTGATCTAGTCCTCTGCTTCATCTGATCTACTGTTGATTCCCTTTAACATATTCTTCATTTCAGTTAATGTACTCTTCATTTCTGACTGGTTCTTTTTCTTTTATGTTTTTTATTTTCATTTTTATGTTTTCTATCTCCTTGTTGAAGTTCTCACTGAGATCACTGAGAATCCTTTTAGACAGTATTATGAACTCTGCCTCTGATAGAATGTCTCCATTTTGTTTAGTTCTTTTTCTGGAGTTTTGTTCTGTTCTTTCATTTATGACATGTTTCTTTGTCTTCCCATTTTGGCTACCTCCCTGTGTTTGTTTCTATGCTTAGGCAGGACTCCTATGCCTTCTGGGCTTAGTAGAGTTGTCTTATGTAGAATATGTGCTGTAGGGCTCAGTGGTGCAGTCTCCCTGATTACCTGATCCAGTGTTCCACGTGTGTTCCTTGTACAGGTTGTGTGTGCCCTATTCTTGCAGTTGAGCCTTGGTTGCTATTTGTACATCGATGGGAAGGATTGACCCTCAGGCTGATTGGTTGTGAGTACTGGTAACAACTACAGTGGAGGAGCTGTTGTGAAGGGCTGACCCTATGGAGTAGGATTAACTTTTGCAGGGCTCTGGTGCCTGCCCAGTCTGCCTTTTGGGTGGAAGCAGCTGGGTGGTGCTCCAGCTGGGTTTGGACTTGGCGACTGGGTGTGCCAGCCCCATGCCCTCCTGGGAGGGGCCCCACTGCAGGCCCACTTCAGCCACAGCCTATGCCCTGCCCGGGACCACCTCACATGAGCCACAAAGCAATTCACAGAGGCTAGCCATCCATTTTGGGATTGGAGGTGCCTTGAGAGGTCAAGCTATGAACTGAGACTGGCTGCTGTTAGTGCCAGGCTTGGAACTGCTCAGCAAGAGATATGGGTCACACGAAGGCCAGATGTTGCTTGTTTTGGATTTCTGAATCTTTGAGAGATTTTACGAAAGTCAACAGCATGAGCAAAGGCAAGTCATTTGTATGGAAAAACTGCTGGAAGGGGCGTAGGTGGGTCTGCAAGTTGCATGGGGTGGGGTCTCGGAATCAACAGGGCAAGATGAACAGTGTTAGCCAGGTTGCTGCAGACTCAGACGTGGCGGCTGCCTGTGTCTGCATGCATGTAGTGGGGAGGGCTAAACAAAGAAATAATGGATTCTGATAGCACTTCTATCTGGGGGAAAGCTGCTCCTCCAGGCCTTGCCCTGCAGCCAGACAATTCAGTTCCTTCCTGCATGTCCCTGGCACCATTTTGAGCTACCACCCCAGCACTAGAGGTCAGAGCAAGTTATTCCATCAATGAGTAAGTCCATGTGTGGGCCCTTTAAGAGGAATGTCTGGGACTGCAGCCACTTTAGGTCTTACTCAACCACAATCTTCACTGGTTTTCACAGACAGAAGTTGTTAAGACTTCTCTTCCAGGCACTGGAACCCTGAGCTGGGGAGCCTGGTGTAGGTCTGGGAACCCTCACTTCCAGGGGAACCTCAGCAGCTGAGATATCCCTCCTGATTTTTAACTGCCACACATGACTGTGGGACAGCTTGTTCCATGTCTCCAGCTGTCGTACCAGTCTCAAAGTGTCTTCTTCTGTATGTCCCTAGTTGTAGGACTTCTGTTCAGCTAGACTTCATGTGATTCTCAGTGATAGTTGTTCTTTAGTTTAGTTGTGATTTTGATTTGGTCATAAGGAGGCAAGCACAGCATTTATCTACTCCACCATTCTTATGGGAAATCTTGGTTATAGGATATAGTCTTACAATATTACCTGTAAAACTTCCCCCAAAGAAGGTGAAATAAAATTACATCCATAACCTTTCCAATTCATTTTAAATGGTGTCCACTCCTTCCTTCCTGTAACATCCCCTGGGTGTCTGAAAAATGGATCCCCAGTGACGGGGTTGAGGGCATGCACCTTGGCATGTTGAATATTTTAAGCAGAAGGAATCTGAGAAAAAGCAGGTGCAGGAAGGATTCGAAATTCCCCCTGAAGCAGGCCATAGGTATCTCGGAAGATGGAGGATGGCTGTGAGGAATCTAAGGAACAGGTCTTGCTGTTCCCCCCAGTTTGCTACACTTAGCTCATATCCTTTTGTCCCATCATATTTTCCACTATTTTCATTATTTATCAAGTGTGTATAGAAATACTCAGGTTTAACAATTCTTTTCAGTTTTTTATTTCCTTATGAAGACCCCATGTCATGTAAAACTAAAATTAAATAAATGTTTATGATTTTCCCTTGTTAATCTGTTACGGAGATCCAGTCGGGAACCTAGAAAGGTAGAAGGAAATATATATTTTTCCTCCCCTCCACCTGTCTACATTTCATCCCAACCTTGTAGATCGTAAACGGTTCTGTTCCTTTGAATCTCATCAAAAAGCACTTATTCGATTTTTTTGAAGCTTTTTTGAAAACTAACAGAAATAATAAATATTTATTTTTTATTGATTCTAGCGTATATGCCAAGAAACGTACTATTGTCTTGTTAGGCACTGTCTTGCATAATTTGTAGAAAAACACAAATATAAAAAACCGACAGGGTAGATTTCCCATTTTTGAAGATGAGCACTGAGAACTATTAGGCTACTTGCCAAATGTCACATGGGAAATAACGTAAAGGGCCAAATTGTGGTCCTAGTTCTGTCTGATTGCAGACCTTGTAACACTCTTAAAAATGGTTCTGTGCTGCACCTTTTCTCAGTTTCCTGACATCATTAAAAACTAACATCTACAACACAGTTTTAAACTGAACTACAGAAATAGGTTTTCTGGTTGAGAAACAGTGGCTGCAATATCAGGGTATCCTTTTCATGTGTCCCTCCTGGTCGCACCCCCACCATTGCCTCTCTTCTGTATTGGCTTTGTTATGATCTCATGTAACTAGCTGGCACCAGCTTCTTTGTTTTCCTCAGTGTTTCATTACTGCTGCCCAGATACCACACTCACTGAGCGAAACTTCTGGATTACAAAATTCTATCCAGATTTCCATACTATTTATTTGGGAATGGAGGGAGGGTGCAAGAGCCAAGTAGTTCAGCTACCTGATCACTCCCCTTCTTTTGAGGGCACACTTATTCTAAGGAGCAATTTTTTACAGCTGGGTTTTGTACATTTAGTCCTTTTCCTACTATAAGTTTCCCTTACCTGCCCAAGAGTGAATATCATTCATCCCAGGACAAAATAATAAAGGATAACCAATATCATTTAGTTAGTTTCAGTTCCTGCTGTCACCATATCCCAGTTACCGTGCAAGGCCGTTTTGGAGTGATATTTTTTCTTTATGGGTACTGGGAGTTGGGGGCACATGATAACCTAAGCAATGATACATGTTCCCTTTGCTCTAATATTCCACCTTTTCCTCTCTGAGTTATATTTTCTAAAAGAGTTAATTTCCTGTGTATTACTATTTTTTTTTATGTGAAAAATCAACTGTCTCAGAAAACAAAACAAAACAAAAAACAATGGCAAACCCACATCCCAGTCTCAACATCATCTATTGATGACTGGTTAAATATCAAATAATAATTTATTTACGTTTGAAACAATGAAAGTTTCAGTCACATCATCCAGTCTATTGATTTGTAGTTCTTATTGGAAGTACTCTAGGCTCTGAAACTGTGAGGCAGCCTTGCCTGTCATTGTCTTGCAAATACAAAGATTAAAAATTTGGCACTCAGGAGGAGAAAAGAATAGTAATGATAACGACCACAGCAGCAGGAATAACCCTGTTCTTTAGCTGACTTTCTAATTTGCACTCCAGATTCCCAACTGTCCATCAGCTAAAATCTCAGTAGCTATATTTTTGCACTGTCAGAAAATAATTTAAAATATTTTCTGCCAGCACGGACATGGGGCTCTCAATTTACATCTTTTAAGATGAAAATACATGACTGATTGCAGCAAGGGAAGTAATGTGAACTTCACAGTTTCTGCAAACTGCTGCTCTGAGACTAGAAAAGGGGGTAAAAGGTTCAATCACTATTCATTTGATCTTAAGATTTTGCTATGTCAGGGAAAAATAATGTGTTCATGGTACAGGACTTTCAATCTGCTTCTGGCCAGCATATTGATTGCATAAGCAGTGATTTGCTATCTGGATAAAGAAATATTTTGGAAACAGTTGGAGTTGGATATTTGGCAGGTTTGTTGAGAAGCAAACTCAATATAGAAGATTTGCTCCATCCTTTATTTTTAAAATATTGTCCCTGATTATAATTGTGCAATGTGCTTTCTGGCGGGGAGAAGGGTTGTTGGGTCATTTACACCTTAATATTTTCCTGGACATAAATTTACTTTTTAGTTTTCAGCCAAATCCTATACCATTTATAGATAAATATTGAGAAAAATTGTAGCGTTTCATAGCTTAAAGGACTCTTATGAGAAATATTAACTTATTTTCTAGATAATCGTGGTGTAGGGAGGCATAGGTAGTTAGTGGAAATGCTGGAACTGGATCAGCTTTTTCTCACTTGAGGTCATTTATTAGCAACTTGAGGCAGCCGGTAATGTGGAGAATTGAACAGTTTTTTATGTGCTGTTTCATTCACATGTTATCATTTATACAGTTTGAAGTTTAGTAGTTATCACTGCAACAGTGAAATATTTATATTTTTTAAAAAATCAAGCAATTTAACAGAGGGTTTTCATCATGGGAAGATTCATAAGCAGTGTTTGTATTACTTTATTTCCCTGACTCAATTTTTTCCTCTTTCAACTGTGATAACTGCAGTATTTACCTCACAGGGTGGTTTGGGGGAATACTTGAATGAAGATGTGTGTAAGTACTTGGAACAAAATAACTAGGTGCATGGTAAGTGCTACATATGCAAATGTTTGTTATCATTAGAGACTTGTTCCAGAAATAAAAAATTAAAGCTTAACCAGTAGAAACATGATTTTATTCTTTATTACTGAAACATAAAACCAGGGGAATTTTCTCTCTGAATAGCACATCTAGTGTTTCATTTGGAAAGTACAGTGTCTTAAAGCACAAACAACTATTAGACAGTGGCTTATATAATAGAAAATAGCTTCAGCTATGATTCATTTGAAAGATTGACGCAGAATAATGAAATAGAGGAGGCACATGTATGACTTCCACTCCTGTTCATCAATGAGTCTATTCTTCCAGGTCCTAACATTTTCCATAAGATACTTTTAATTGTCTTTTTTATTGGTGGGGGGATGGGGCAAGAAAAACAGGGAAAAAATCTTCATTAAATTCACTGACTTACATATTCTAGATATTTTCATGGAATATGGATAGCCTGAAAGTAATATACTTAAATAATTTCTCAGCATGGCATAATCTATGCCCGCACATACTTTGCATAAGTTATTACCTTCTACCAAGGAACGAAAATGAGAATTGTTTAAAATGGGGTATGCTTGATAGTGAATCAAATTTCCCTAGTATGTAAATTATTTCCTGGGAGTGAATAAGGCACATTGGGAGCAATTTAATAAATGATACCCTGGAGGTCTGAATGGATTAATGAACCTGATTACCCTTCTCCTGCAGAAGGAGAAAACTGTCACTCTGCAGTTCTCCTAAAATGAGCTCTCCAATAGTGTCACTTTAAGGTATTTTGTGGGGAGAAAGGAGATAAATATAGGTGCCCCATTTAATACTTCTTGGGGTAGAGCTAATTTACATGATTACTTTCTTTCTTTCTCAGTATGGTATCATTAGCACAGGAGGATACAGTCTTATCAGGCCAGAGAGTGAACTGGTTCTGTTAAAAAACCCTATCACTCTGGTACTGTGGAGCCTGGCCTAAGGTAAAGGCCATGGTCTTTCTCTCCTAAACACTGATGCTTGAGCCTGCACCTCATTTTCTCTGCAGTGCTTCCCAGGTATTTTTCCATAAAGCACTTGTATGGAATAGGCTTAGTATTCTTTATCCAGCCACAAACAAAAGGCCAGGAATATATATATATATATATATACATAGCAATAAGAAAAGATTGATATATATATATATATATATATATATACACACACACACACACACACACATACACATATATACATATATGTATATGCTTAGTATATATACACATATATATATACTAAGTTATTTTGAATAAAAATATAAGATTATTTGTTTTTTATTGATATATATATATATCAATAAGAAATATATATATATATCAATAAGAAAACAAATTCTCTTTTATTTTTATTCAAAATAACTTAGTAGGTTCACGATGATGTACAACAAAGTACAACAAACATAGAGGCTTAAAACAACAAAAATATATAATCTCATTTTCTTAGTTAATCCCAGATGTTGTAACAAAAATACTATAGAGACTGGGTGGCTTAAACAATAGAAATTTATTTCTCAAAATTCTGAAGGCTGGGAAGTCCATGGTCCATGACCTGGCCAATACGATTCCTGGTGAGGGCCCCTTTCCTTGTTTGCAGAAAGATGGCATCTTGCTGAATCCTCATGTGGTGGAGAGGGAGCTCGGGTCTCTTCATCTCCTTATGAGGACACTGATCCCATCAAAAAGTCCCAATGTTCATGACCTCATCTAAAACTAATTGCTTCCCAAAAGGCCCCACCTCCTAATCCCATCCCACTGGGGGTTAGAGTTTCAACAGACAGGGGACACAAACATAGAGTCCATGAGACTCACAGTTTCCATGGGAACGGGTTTGCTAGGTCTTCTGCTCAATATTTCAAAGACTGAAATTAATGTATCAGCTGGAGTTACAATTTCATCTAAGTCTCAGCTTCCTCTTCTGACATGTTCAGTTTGTTGGCAAAATTTATTCCTTGAGGTAGTAGGACTGAGTTCCATATTTTCTTGCTGGTTTGCAGCCAGGGATTCTCAGGTCCTAGAGGCCACCTCAGGTCCTAGCCATATGGTCCTCTGTCAACATAGAATCTTACGCCATCAAATCTAGAAGGAGTCCCTCTTTGTAAGAGCTCACTGATTAGATTCACTGCACCCAGCATCAATGGATTAGTGACCTTAATTACACCTGCAAACCCCCATCTTCCACATTAGGTGACATAGTCACAGGAGTAATATCTCATTATACTTATAGGACCCATGCAAAATCACAAGAGTGATATTAAACAAAACATATATCACTGAAGATCATATTTGAATCCTGCTGATCACAGAATATACTTATTTTCTCTCTTGTCTGGGAACACATACACAGGCATGTAGGTGACACATCACACACACGCACACACACACACACACACATACACACACACACACACAATATGAAAGACATAGATCAAGGTTTTGGCCCTACATGCAGAATCTTTCAAGCTGCTACTTAAATTTGTTCCCTTCCCAAGCAGTTCAACATTAAAAAAAAAAAAAAATCAATATAAACATATACCTGTTCAGAAAAAGGAAAAACAAAAATCTGATTTGCATGTTACCCATCTAAAAATGAAAAGGACAATATAAGAAGGAGATCTATACTTAAGCAATGTTATGCAGACCATATACGGTGCTGTAACAAGAGACATAAAATTTATTTTGTAGTAAAGAGCAAAGACAGATTAATTTCAAGTGAATTTCAGAGGAAAAAAGAAAAGTTGGAGACCACCTGGTAGAGGACAAATTGGACCGGGGCCAGGCTATATACTTTGTGTATGATTTTAATAGAGATTTAGAGTGAAGTTGTATAACATATCAGATTATCCAGCCAATTAATCATTAACTATTTAACCAGTATTATTGGGCCCTGGGAATTTATGAGGCACTATGTTATTGAGTGCTGAGTATATACCAGAATTATGTGGCTAAGTAGGCCACATATATAACCCATTTAATAATTAAAACAACCTTAAATGGAGACTCGTGATTATAAGAGAATTATGAGTTCAAACGAGAGAAGGAATCTAAAGAGGCTTCCATAATAATATGACCCTTGAGCTGAATTTTGAAGGACATATAGGAATTATTTAGAAATCAAAGATGGGGTCGAGACATTATAATATAGAGAACAGGATGCATTTGATAAGCACTAGAGAACAGAGAACTAGAGAACAGGATGCATTTGATAACTGCAGTTGCTCAATTTACTACAACACAACTGTGGAGATAAGAGAGTCCTACAAAAACGTGATGATTTTATATGATTAAGAAAACGTATATAATCAATAATGTTGTTAAGTTTGGTCGGGTGTCAGATGGGTGCTTGTTCTATTAGGGAGACCACTTCATGGACAGTGTAGATGCCTGACCACTGTGCTGTACATATGATGTGGAAGCTGAATAATATTGAATGCCAACTATAATTATATATATATATATATATATATATATATATATATATATCTGGTTACAGGATGTAGAGTATAGCATAGGAATAGAGTCAATGGAATTGTAACAGCTATATACGATGTCAGAGGGGAAGTAGATTGGGGGAGGGGAGTTATCAGTTTGTGAGGGGTGTAAATGTCTAATTGTTACATTGTTTTGTACACTTAAACTAATGAGAAATAAGACACTTCCTCCAGATGGACATGTTGCACACAGGTGCTCCTTCCCCTAGGGTATGAGATTTGGCAAGTGGAGTGGAGGACAAGTTCCAGAAAGATCAGTCACAAGTTTATCCCAGTCTCTGTCCCCAGAGCTTCTGACATGGGGCACAAGGGAGGTAAAGGAATTCAGAGATGAAATTAAAGGGAATCAAGAGAGTTAACAGCTGATGATACTCTGATAGGACCCCGTAAGCAGCAAGATGCCAAAGTTACTTCTAATGGGACATAGTGCCAAAATATATAATAAACATCTGGATCTGAGAGTAAGTATGCGTATGTCCTGCTTCTCAACTGGGGTTTTGGGCTGTATCGGCCTCCTCATCAAGAACCTTAACACAAAACAATAGATTAGAAAGAACGGTACTTTGTGTGAGGTAAACTTCAGGCCTGAACCTACAGGGTCCCTGTAGGCCTCACTTTAAACTTTCTGAGTTCAGGGCACATGGATACGACCTTGAGAATCATCAAAGAATACACATGTACAGAGGCTTTGCAGTCAGGATAAGAATATATTGGGAAAAAAAATCAAAGGGAATGACAAGGCTGGTGAGTATCATCCCTGGGATATAATCTCTCCCCCATGTCATGAAGCAAGGGAAGTCCCTGGAATTTAGACTTAACCATGGTGAAAAGACAGATGGAGAGATTTCAACTTGGGTTTATCAGTTTATTAGTTTCATGGCAGAAACTAAAAATTAAAATAAAATAAAAGCAGCAGAAAACAAACACTAATGAAATCTAATTGCAATGAATTGACTAAACTCCCATGTAAGTTGAAAGTTCTAAATGGAAACTGAGTTAACTATATAAAAAATCTTCAGTGATATAGAGTTCTTACAGACATGTGTTTTGTAACAAAATGTTTTAGTACTGGTAAGAGAAGTTGTATTTTATTCTGAATCCAGTAATATCACTGAATGGTTTCAAGTAAAATGGTAACATGATCACATTTATATTTTAAAAGATGGCTGTCTGTAGTACAAAAGCTGTGCTGAAGGATATTTGGACTGGAGAAGAAAACCTCTGTAAGTGGGTTGCTGTTGATACTTTGATTCAGATGATTCAGAACAAGAATCAAAATAAGATAGTATCAATTTATTTTATCTTCTTATGAATAAACAATTAGTTATGGGGCCTGAGAGAGAGGGAATAGTCAAGAAGGGAGATCTTCAGGTTTCTGCCATATAGGTTGAAAATACTATTATTGGTCAAAATACGGGGTCTAGACAGGAACTAGCAGTTGAGATGAGAATATTCGGTCTGAAGTATTTGTGGGCTATGAAAATCAGGAAAGCAAATGTGTCTGGAGCACTAGAGAGAAATCTATACTACACATAGAGAGCTGTGTCATCAGCATAGAATAGGTAGTGGTAGATGACTCACAAAGTATATAGAGGTAAAAAGAAGTCCAAAATGAAATGTTAAGAAATAGAGAAAAACATGCCACAGAGAAAAGAGTGAAAGAGGTCACAAAGAAAACACTGCTGTGTAGGGAAGGGCAGAGTTTCAAGCAGAAAAGAAAAGATCAGCAGTGTAAAATGTCAAAAAGAGTTTAAATATGATAAGGACTAAAATGTGTCTATTAGATTAAGCAAAGAATAAGACAGTGTTGACCTTTGTGAACAATTCAATAAAAACGGTAAGGGCAAAAGCTGAATTACAGGGAGTTGTGATATGGTTGGGAAATTAGACCTTAATCTTTCAGTTATGTCTACCATAAAGAGAAGGAGGATTGGAGAGCAGGTGAAAAAGGTCAAGGTGGCCATAGTGTAGAGCATTTTTTCTTAGTGGAGGCAATATCACCCACAAGGGGCAAAATTAGTTTTTTTTGGGGGAAGTGAGAATAAAAAAAAAAAAAAGCACTCTTTTTATGTATAAAAACTGAGATACATACAATATATTAATAGGCATAGAGAGTACCTGTGGTATCAAAACATCATAGGGTGAAATGAGAAAAAATAGACTAAAAAGTTTCCTTAAAGGGGTAATGATAATAATAGGAAGAATAACAATAATAATAATAAAAGTTGAGAAACATATGTAAAATAGGGTTGTTTGCAGGGAAAAATGAAGTACTGAAAGGCAAAAGATAAAGAAAATTATTTATAATAACTAAAATTATAATAAAAAGTGGGAAGTCAAAAGCATCCAGATTATGAAAAAAATGATTAACCTTAGAAAGTAGAGATGACACCTTTTTTTTTTTTTTTCCTGAAAGGAAAAAATGGGTACAGATGATTCGAGACCTATATTTTGTAAACAAGAGGGTCCTGTTTGGGGGCTTGTCCCTAAGAAATAAAATCATTTTCTGGAAATGAAGGATCAAGAGGTCAGATAGAAAAGAGCGATGAGAAGTTAAGCACGTGTTACATTATTATAGAGAAAATGGAGTGTGGAAGAGAGAATTCTGAGATGACCTTCAGGAACTGTACACCTCCATATACAAGCTCTGTATTTCTTTGCCCTTGAGTGTGGGCAGGACTGTAAATATGACAAATTTTGCTCTCATGATTAGGTTACATTATGTGACAAAGGAAATAATTTTGAACATGTAATTAAGATCCCAAATGCTTTTGAAATAATCCAAAGAGAGATGATACTGGGGAAGTTGGGGCGGGGGGTCTGTTCTAATCAACAGAGGCCTTAAAAGGTTTTGGGTCCTTCCTAAAGAAGACTTTCAAAACTCTAGCGACGTTTTTTTTTTTTTTTTTTTTTTTTTCCTATGGGCTTTGAAGACGCAAACAACCATTAAGTGAACGACTACAGAAAGTGTCCCCATGGCAAGGACCTGAGAGTAGCCTCTAGGAGCTGAGTAGTCCCTGGCAGACATTTAGCAAGAATACTGGGAACTCAGTTATATAACCATAAGGAAGTGAATTCTGCCAACCTCCATGAGCCTAGGAGCATATCCTTCCCCAGTTGAACCTCCAGAGGAGAATATAGTCCATGAGACTAGGATTTGTCTCCATAACTATGGGATTACTTTCCAGAATCACTGAGTCACCTAGAGATGAAAAAGAATTCACTTTATTTGCAGTTTTTCTAGGAAAGAGTGGTGGAAGGGAAGGAGCAGCAAGGACAGGATGACAAAAAAGTTAATATTGGCAAGGGATGATTTAAGGAAGGGAACATGAGACGGCCACTATAACTTATCAGGACTATGATGATGAGAAACTTCCCTGTGCCTCAGTCTCCTCATCTACAAAATGGGATAATAACAGTAGCTGCCTTGGGATTGTTGTGAATATTTTATACATAAAAGCACACACACTACAGCCTGTCCTGTGGTACACTCCTCAAGAACTATTAGGTAATAGTGAAGGAAGTGGTTAGGAATTAATAGTATTACAAGCTGGAAGGACCAGGATGATATGATTGGTACAGACAGAAGAAAACAGAAATCAAGAGACTGCACGAAAGCAGAAGGTCAAAGAAAAAATGTGGATAGATTCAAATAATAAAATAGCCTAAGGAGACTGGAGTTAAAGTGAGACATTGGATTTACAATCTGGAAAAGAAGAGTACTCGATATATATATATATATGTATACACACACACACACGCACACACACACACACATATACACATATATATATATATTAGATCTTATGCACCCAGGGAAATGCATGATGCAATTTTTCATGGAGTATTTGTGGGGGGAAAAATGGATGAATACAAAATAGGAACAATTACAATTAAATGGATTGGTGGTAGATATTTGAACAACTGATCTCATAAATAAAGATTAGTATCAACTAGCACGAAGGTCTCTGGTGGCATATTTAAGACTCTTTATTAAACAACTGAATTAATCACATATATGGCCTGGTTGGCTGAATTGTAATGTACATAACTTGGAGGGATATCTTACTACATGGCATAAATGGAAATGTATTTTTAAGCTAAAATAATTAAACTTGTTTGAATTCAAAACCTTGGTTTTACACACTCAAAATTGTGGCAGCACCAGATACTCAGGGTATTAGTTTGTAAAAAGAGCCACATGCTTATCAGCAACTCCAATCAAAGAGGTGGAACCTGGTACTGTACCTTTGAAGATCAAGTTGCCTTGCTATTTGCTCTAATAGAACACAGACAGAATTATGTTGTGCTCATTCTGAGTCTAGAACTCTGAAGCTGAGCGACTTCCACCCGTACCAGTTTTAGAATTCTACTGCTATATGAAGAAGTCATACATGATGACAAACATGAGCCTAGAGCCCTCTGTTGCCCTGGTCCACAATCCAGCAACTGCCCGACATTTGAGTGAAGCCATCATGGACCATTCAACTGTCAGCCAGCCTACCAACGAACCACAGCTAATGAATGAGCCCACCAAGTTGCTCAGAATAGACTAGAGGAACTGCTTGGCCAATGTAAAAGTGTGAGGTAAATAAACCTATTTTAAGCCTCTAAGTTTTGAAATTATTGGTAGGGATATAGCAATGCAATTAGAGAAAACAACCTCATATTTTGATTATATATACTTAATATGAATCACCTAAATGATAAAGGTACTGAAACAAAATAAAGACGTGGGCAAATTTGCTTAGTCTGCATTAATTGAAATAGACTCCAAAACAATAATGATAATCAGTCTAGGCTGCAATCTCACAGCCATGTTACAGATGAAGAAAGGTATTCACTTCAAGTGCCAGACTTTTATAGAAATATTAATTTATTGCTGAATATGTCAAGGAAAAGTAGCCAAGACTGTATTCATGAGACACCACCATTTATTTCTTCTACAACCTGGAGACAAGAAATTTCAGGGAGGACCTAAGAACTGACTCCAAATATCTAACACGTCATGGAAGATTGAATTTATATTCTGTATGGCTCTGCAACGCCGATCACACACACACACACACACACACACACACATATTTATATGTCTCCAGGAAACAGATATTACTTTAATCTAAATAGAAATATTAGAAATATCCCATCAATTAAAATTTAAAAGGGAATGAGCTATTAATTGGTAGAGGTCTGCCTCACAGGAAGCCAGTATCAGGTAAGAAGTGAACTGTAAAATTCCTTCCAACATGGGGTGCTATTTTGTCATATGCACTCCTAACATAGAGAATGGGTTGTCTGTAAGCTTGATCACGTTGTTAATCAAGAAAAACAGCATTTGCCAAGATGCAAGACATGTGGCTTAAAGTTATAAGGATGTAGATGATTGAGGGGAAAGAGAGGAAATGGAAACACATCCAAACTCAAACTTTCTTATTTTATTTGCTGCTCAATTGTAAGCAGCAACTGAGTTTTTCTGGATGAGTTTGTCTGGATTGAGCTTGTCAGTTCAGCTCCCTTTGAGTATGATATATCATCAGTCATGAAACTTGGGTCACGATATTCAAGGAGGAGGACAGACACCAAATAATTAGAGAATAGGGGAAGGTAGTTCATAACTAAATGCTTAATTAGGTAGCATATGCTATACATATTAGAAAGACTCAGTGAAAAATAAAATAATAACAGAGAGGCAGCATCAGAGAAACATTTAAAATAAATTGAGCCTTGAGTTTAAACTTAAAAGATAGAAAGGAGGCATATTTCAATTCAATTTCTTAAAAGTTGTATTTATTCATGAAGCATGTAATAACAATGGGTAATATTTATGGACATTAATTAAGTACAGAAAACTCTGCTAGCTTTATCCATTTATCTCACTTTCCCCAATAATCCTATTAGATATGTCAATTTTTCTCCATTTTAGAAATAAGGAAACTCAGAGACAAGATTAAGTAGTTTGCCGAAGGTTGCACAGTTAGAAAAGAGCAGAGTCAGTAATCAACCTCATTCAGTCAAACTCCTGATGCCAGGTGTTTAACTGTGTTTCCCTGAAAATAAATAAGACCTAGCTGGACCATCAGCTCTAATGCGTCTGTTGGAACAAAAATTAATATAAGACCCAGTATTATTTTACTATAAGACCGGGTCTTTATAAAATAATAATATCATATCATATATTGTCATATCATATCACATCATATAGTTAATATAATATAATACCGGGTCTTACATTAATTTTGGCTCCGAAAGATGAATTAGAGCTGATTGTCTGGCTAGGTTTTATTTTAGGGGAAATATGGTAGGAGAGCATGGCCTCAGTCAGGAAACTGTACAAAACACTGCACTGGCTTAGTGGAGTCAGTAAATATTTCTACTGACGCTCTAACGATTATCATAGAGTGAGAAAGCCCAATATGGAATAAACTGAATACAACTGAAGAGAGAGCTTGATAAATTTTAAAATGTATGCACAGACCAAATGCTATGGGACCACCACAGTAGGTGAGATTAGTTTGGCTGATGAGACTGGGGACAACATCATGGACGAGGCAATATTTAGTTTTGGTTTTGAAGGAGGGGTAAAATTTTGAGGATTTTTATCATTCTGACACTTTAGAAGAGACAAATGATGTTTTGTTGTTGAAGCAAACAAAACATGCTTGCTTTGGGTTGAAGCAAAAACTCAAGGGGGAATAGAGAGAGGGTTTTTTCTCCTATTCACAAGGCAAAGCATGCTCTGCTACCAAAAAAAGAAAACTCTGGTGCATGATCGTTTAGATTCCCACGGGAATCTTTTACTAGGAGAATATTTTGTTTCACACATGCTGCAATACATTAAAGTATACCTCACATACAACATTCTTTTAATCACTTACTCTTTTAATGGTGCCAAAGGGTTAATAAAATTTATGTTGTAAGGGGATAGTTATGTGTTTTGAGTTCTTACAATCCACAGAATAAATTAGAGTAATATTATTTTAAACTGAGGAAACATTATTTTAAACTGAGGAAACATTTTGTAGTGAGACTAGAAGAGCACGCCCCCCAAAAAATCAAAACCAAAAACGATACAAAACCCTTTTAAGCAATCTGCTAAATTATTACGTTTTGTGTTTGTTTTTGTTTCTCTTCCCTGTAGTGCTGGACCTGGGTTCCTTATCTTAGAATCACATGACACAGCAAGCCCTGAATGCACTTGCAAACTAGAAATCCCTCTCCTCACCTGGTCCATGTCAGCTAAAGCTTTTGTGGAAGAATACGTTGCTGTAATCAACCTGTCACGTCCACCTGGTACTCCAGTCTCCCATGAAACTTCCAGAGCCTTTTGGGTCACCTACTTTACGTGCCTGGCCTCACTCACGTTCCAAAGTTTACCTCATCATCCACAAAATTGACATCTCTGACAGAATGCCTCATGCTCGGTGATGGCTTCTTCGTAGTGATATCCCTTTGCACAAAGACTGAGGGTAGCAGAGGTGAAAATAAAATATCAGCCTGGAAAAGGCATACAACTACTTTTTGAGAAGTTGTGAACTCCATGCTACAAGAAATGAACTTAAGTGTATAATTTGGAATTGTTTAAACATGGTGTCAGTGCCATGATATAATAATATCTGAGTTGTTTTACACACCACAGGGTGACTGGCATGTGAAAAAATAAATAAGTAAGAGGATGAGAAAATAAAGGAAGCGAAGTCAGTTTAAAATATTGTAATTATACAATATGTAGTGAAAATGTCCAGAAATGGGCAGTTGAAGTGGTAATTGATAAACATGGTAGATGAGAGAGATGCTGCAGAGACAGCATAAATAAAAAATGATGTCACAATTATGGGATGGGTAATGGCAGAGGAAGCCTTTAAAATTTTCAGACTGGGAGGCTAATGAGTTTAATTCACTCAAGAAAACCTTACAAAGAATCTAAAATCTTCTTGTTTCAGAAAGAGGCAATTGGATCCAGAAATAAAAGCCACAACCCCTACTGTCAGATACTTCCTAGTTTGTCATGGAAGATCAAAATTAAAACAATAAAAATTAATAATGATCCCAAGTCGTGGGGCTTCAGAAATGGTTTGTGTGTTTAAACACGGGGCATGGCATAAAAGTATGGTATTCAGGGAGAGCTTAAACAAATAGGTGACAGTTGAGTGAGTTACAAAGGATAAATACGTAAGCCTTTTCTAGACAGTTAGATGGGGGACGGGTGCACTTATAAGAGATGCCCAATGACTTCAAATACAGGGATGAGAAAAAACAATTTTTAAAAGCCATTATTCATGCCTAGAAATTAGAGTTTAGTGGGAGAAGAAGAAAAAGTAAAACTTTGGGAGATCAGGGAGCTTTTGTGAAAGATTTCTGGGGATGTTGCCTTGCATCATTGGAAAACATTAAATGGTTTTAATCAGGGAAGTTCAAGGATCAGCTCTGTATTTCAAAAAGCACTAGGGCAGCGTCATGGAAAATTGATTCAGTGGTGATCAGAATGGAGATGTGAGACTAGTTAGGGAAATGACGGTTAAGAGAAGGGAGGAGTAGTGAGTACCTTTACTAACACAGGGAAAGGGCAAGGGCAGTAGAGATTAGAAAAAAGATTCAAAATGGTCTGTTAAGCGGATGAAATCAGTGGTATGTGGTAATCAAAAATATGTGCTGAGATCTTATTTCAGAAATCCCTCCCTGCTAATGCTAACTAAATAGCCACGTATGGCAGAGACATCTGCCTACCCCAAATCCTTTCCCCGTGTTTTCCTTAATAACGCAATACAATTTCATTTGGAGTAGCAATGAAATTAGGACAAATACAGCATCCCTTTCAGCATGAAGTGGCCAGTTAGAGTAAATGTGTTTTCTGGACTTTCCAGGAATATTGTGAAAAGTGCCAACTTCTTTGACGTGCACATCTTTTTTCTCTCCTGTGTTTCCTGGTGTCTGGAACTCAGAGTCAATGGCCGAAGTCCCAGACACCTTCATGAACCTAGGTGTGATCTTAAGTTGGAAGCTGTCTGTCTTGGTCAGCTCAGCCTGCTGTCATAAAGTACCATAGCCTGGGTGGCTTGTAACAACAGAAATTTATTTCTCACAGTTCTGGAGGCTGGAAGTCCAAAATCAGGGTTGCCAGCATGACTGGGTTCTGATGAGGACCCTCTTCTGGGTTGCAGACTGTCATGTTTGTTTATTTGCAAATGGAAAATATTTGTATATATTTTTATGTAATGGAAACTAAAGCATTAATAAAACAAAAGAAGTTAAAAATACAGAAGAGGGAATTTTCATGGAATAAAATCTCTCTAGACCCTGAAAATTAGATCTTTGAAGTAAGATATTTTGTAATTCTAAACTTGCCAGTAGAAAAGAGACATTTATGTTTATAGATCTAAATTCTGACTCAATTTTTGGTCCTAATTTGCACTGGATTTTTGAAAATTGTAATGGAATCTTAAATGATTTCTTCTTCTCAATCCCTGAAGGATATGAAAGGTGACTGGCTCCCTTCCTTCATGCTGAGTCAGTATTTCCAGAATTTGTCCTGTGAGACAAAGTTGTTATTTCAACTAAATCTAAAGTCTCTAGATGGGATTGGTGATTCCTCAGGTTTGAAAATATGAATGTGAAAGCTGAGGGTATAATATTTAAGATAACTCAAGTGATGATGTTGAAGGACAAAAAAGGAAAGGAAACAAGTGTAATGTGCCTACTATTTATAAGATTTTTAAAATCAATTTTATATATGCAGAAATAGCAATTTTAAATACAGAAAGTGAAGTTGAGAGGTTCAGTAACCTACCCTGAGGACAGAGCTAGTATAGTATATGACAAAGTCAAGATACAAGTCCAATCTCTGTGATCCCAAAGTCCATGCTTTTTCAAGCACACTTCACTATTTCCTTAAAACTGTTCCCATTGAAAATTCTCGAGATCCTTAATGCAATGTTGTGTGTCCATCAACACATCACTTTCTGTGTAGAATAAAACCATCTGTGCAGAATAAATCACTTACGTTAGATTACAAGTGCACTTTCTGTACCTTGGTGAAAGGAAATTGGACTGAGCAATCAAACAATGCTATGGCTTAAAGGAATGTCAAAACATCTCAAAACATTTCAATTTAATTCTTGAATAACCCCACAAAATTAATTTTAGAATAACTTCACAAAATTAACTCTTGCCAAAGACTACAATTATGTTCTGTTTCTTCACAGAGTCCTCAGGTAATAAATACTGAAAAATGATTTTGACTCTCTAGTCATTATAATCATTCTTTTATCTATATGCTACACAGCACTTAATTGACTAGGAGAAATATTATCCCATCAGTATTAATGCTTGTAAGGCAACAATTTTGTGAAATACTGTGTTTCAGTATTTAGCAAATTCTTTGAACTCTAAAAGTTAAGTCTTAGTGATTGAAATAACTGATTAAAAAAGGAAACTTCTAGGCAAATAAAATATAAAAGAATAAATGCTCTTTGATTTTTGATGGGAAAGGTTTATTTGATGTCAAGAACTCTGAAATAGCATCTCTATGTCACTGTAACAGAGTTCATATCTTCAAGTATCAGGTGTTATGATTTGAGCATAATGAAATAAACCGTCTCTGAGGTCTCTGAGGTGAAGTCTATGAGGGGGACTTCAACAGTTGGCCTCAAGCTTAAGAAAGTGTCTTTCAATTAAAATAATATACTGGTCTCTACACATTTGGCCAAGCTATGTTGTAGCTGAAAGTAAAAGAAATTCTAAAGAAAGGAGTTTTCCTGAAAGCATATTTTTAATTAAAAAAAAAGTATTGACGCTATATATCTAAATAATAAATGTCTGATAGCTCCTACTATAATTACTATTATTTACAATTGTATCTTTGAAAATATGGTAGATGTGCTATGAAAATTATTAGAGTGCTATTCATTTTAATGCTGAGGCATACATACAAAACAATATTTGAAAAGTATTATCTGCTGGTGCATCTTTTTTTTTTATCTCCCATAAAATCCGTATGCTTTTGAAAATTATGAAAGGTAATATTACAGAAATATTTGGTATCATATATTTGTTGTTACATTTAAAGGAGATGTTTTATTTCTTCTACAAATATCACATTTTGGAATGAAAGAAAATGAAAGGGGCTAGAAATGTGTAAATTTCAATTAGTAGTGAGATAAATACTCCGGGGTATACTGGAGCAGATGATCAAATGAAGTGAGGATGGTATTTGTCATTCTTCTGGAGATTTTAAGATTTCTAGTAGGAAGGTCAATCTGCATGTCTTCACACCTCAGTTCAGACTGTAATAGAGACAGAGTTTTAATTGGCTTGATTTTGATCTGACCAACTCTGTCATTCCATGTGAACTCAGGTAGAGTTTAGGGCATTAACAATGTAATTGTGGAAATAAAATCTAAAACAAATCATCAGGAATTCAGGGTATTAACGATGTAATTGTGGAAATAAAATCTAAAACAAATCATCAGAAATTCATGAAACATGAAGAAAAGTCATAAAATGATTTTAAGTAGGAAATTCCAATTTCAAATGATTGCAGATAAGCAATGCAAGTGCAGTTATTTAAGAATAATAAAGATGAGAGCTTAAAACAAAATGAGGATATTGGTTTAAAACATCTCAGATACCTCTGGTAGTCCCATTGTCCTGACATAATGCCAAGTTCCTCTCTTAATTCAATCTTGCTAAAAAATTGTCTATTAACGTTTCTCTATTGTGTTTTCTTTGATTTATTTGAAACTTTTGTTCCTACTGGCTATATTTTTTATATCATAGCAATTGTGTATGGTAGTAATTTAATTTTTTAAATAAAATATTTCTCTGGAAATAATTTTATTTATTGCTATGTGAGATCATCTATGATTCAAATTCACAGGATAGATGCTTAATAAGAAACATCTTTCACCTTCCATTTTTGGGGGCTTATTTACACAAAATCAGTATTTTGAACCCAACAATGTAATAAATGGATACTGGGTATTTAAGTAGTTGTTTTATTTAGCCAATTTTTACCAATGAAGATATCCTCACTATGGCTGTAATGTGTTGCAGTTGGAAGCCTGGTTCTGAGTCAGAAAGATGTGAGTTTAAACACTTGTTTTTACAGTTGTTGCTATTCTGTGATATATGAAACTAAATTTCTATCAGCAAGTTAATCAACAAATTATTTTACATTCTTACCTTGAACCTCTGAGCTATAAAAAGGAATTAGGTGTTGGTAAATGCAACAGCATGGATAAACTTCAAAAGCATTATTCTAGGCAAAATAAAACAAACTATACGATTTAATTTAATGCATATGCATTTCTAGAAAAACTAGCATTGTAGTGACAGAAAATGCATCATTGGTTGCCTATGGCTTGGTGCAGGGGGAGGATATTGACTCAGGAACATGAGGGAATTCCTTAAAATGGTGGTGGTTATTCAACTGTATACAATTGCCAAACATATCAAACCGTACACTTCAAAAAGATTAATTGTACTGTGTATACATTATACCTAATGAAGCTGGGTTTGTTTTAAAAGTAAAAAAATAAATAAATAAACAAAAAAGAAAAAAAGGAAACAAAATAAAAACAGTTCAAAATCAATAGATATGCTGACCAGCAGATTTAAAAATTATAGAGAGAATTAATGATGTGGAAGACTGCTTCGAGGAAATTGCTGAGACTGCAGCATAAAGAAATAAGATATGTGAATGCAAGAACATAAGAGATGTGGCAGATATTAACATATTAAATTACTTTTCAGAGTGAGAAAATAACAGAGAATGGAAAATTGGTAATATACAAAAAAACAACGGCTGAAAAATTTTCATGATCGAAAATACATCTTTTAGATCAAAGATCACTAAGTTTTAAGTAGGTGTATAAACACAAATCCATACCTCAAAACATTAGAAACAAATAAAAAAAACTATAAAAGCAAAAGAAAAATACTTATAACATTTAATCATGAAAGCAGACTTCTTGCCAGAAAAAAATAGTGTCTATAAAAATTAGAATATTATTAAGGAGATAGGAAGAAATACATTTTAACCTCAAATTCTGTAAGCAACTACTATTTCATTCAAGAGTAAGAGTGAAATAAAATTATTTTAAGCTAAAATAAAACTATGTAATACCTTGTACATACTTTTGCTCAAAACTGCTACATGACACATTGCAAAAGAAATAAATTCAAAACCAAATGACAAATAGCAAAAGATACCAAAGAAATAAATTGGAAAATGGATATATAAGTGTAAGTATACATTACATGGTTCTTGAAAATATTATTTTTAGAGGTTATAACACAAGGCAGAACTGCTTTTGTATTTTAATAAAATATTTCAAACCCTGAAATAATATCACTGATCATTGATAAAAAATCATTAGAAAATATTAATTCAGTATTGCTGCACATTCGTTATGTATCAACAGTCATGCATGATTTTGAAAATAAGTAATATAAATAAATCAAATGGATTAAAAGCTACTTATTGACTATCAATTGTGTTCCAAATTTTGTTCTAGGGGATGTGGTGTGTCTGTAATTTTATGTTCAATAAGAACTAGGTCATTGGGATTTTTAAGAATCTCTCTGAATGTATAGATTGTGAAGCATCATTCAGTATGACACATGGAGGGAAATTAAAAGTCCATTTTCCCTCCTGCTAGCCTCTCAGATGCTTCCCAGGGACCCTTACCTTCTGTTATTTATGCCCTGAGTATTCCCTCCTGTATTATTTCAGGTTTGGTCCCTGTGACCCACAGAAAGACACCTCTCTCTGTCTTTCTTTGTTTCTCTGATCTGTCTGCATATCTCTCTCACCATTCACTCTGAGCACAGAAGACCTTGAAGCAACTCTATGGAGAGGCCCATGTAAAGAAGCCATCTTGAAATATCTAATCAAGTCCTGCATCCCTGGCCAATGTCTGGCAGTAGCTTGACTTCAATCTCTGGAGAAACCATAAGGCAGGGACCACTTAGCTAAGTCACTGGTGACCCATGGAAACTGTTAGATAATAAATGTATGTTGTTTTAAGCTGTAAAAATTAAGAGTAATTTGTTACACTGTGATGGATACATTATCTTCAGTTTCTTTCCTGATATCTTGTTTTGCTACTAAAACCAAACAGAGATACTTTTAACAGAAACTTCTAAATAGGAACATTTTTATTATGTGAAACCATAATATTTGGAAAATTATAGGTACAGTTGATCACAGAATGTATTTAAGATCCATCTGTTCATTTCAGTATTTAACAGAAAGTTTCAATGAATTGAATCCTTTTAAATTTCCTTCAGCAGTGCTCATATTGTCGGTCACATTTTCTAAATTTTAATAATTGTATATTAGTTAATCTTTACTGAGATCTCTTATGAAAGGTCAATGGTAGCATTCATTTGACAGTAAGACAGTCAAGGTAATGTTAAGGGTTCTGTCATGGAAGTTGCTAATAAATGTCGTCATAGAAATGCAGTCTTTTTCCTCCTCTTTTTTTTTTTTCCTGGTTGAGGGCATGTAAAGCCAAATAACACAGAAGCATCATTACTATTTTAATAGTACCCAACTTATTCTACATATTTTTGAGGCAATTTACTCATAATACCATAAAATATTATAAAGAAAAATAAAGATAAATATTGCCCTTCTTGAACCAAAAATGTAATGTAGATATAAAAATAAATTCATATATGTGAGTTCTGCAAATTTTAGCAGTCAAGAAATAAAGAAAAATATGATTAGTTATACAGTGAAGAAAAGGCTTTGAGAGCTATGAATCAGTTAAGCAACCAAAATGCCTACATTTCTAAAAATTAAATGACATGACCTTATTTACAAAGCATGGCATAGCCTTCTCAATGATTTCATTAACTTTTTTAGATATAGGAAATAGTGACAGCATTGATATCCATTTAAAAATAAAAATAAAAAATGTCATGGATTCAAAATTCTGTTTTCAAGAGTTATTTACAGTGTGGGTTAGAGAAATGATATTAAAAGCGAAGATCAACTGAAGACTACGCAGTATAACTTTCACTCCAGGAAGGCTAGAATCTCATGAAGGAAGCCACTTGGTCAGAATCGATGTATTTGGTTCAGTATGTTGTGAACTTGACCTTGAAGAATTACTTTTATTTTTTGTGTAGCAGACTTAATCAATGGAAGCTACAAGATACAGCTTCATTAAAACCATGGCTTTACTTCCTTATACTTGCTTTTAAGAACTTTGTGTACCAATATTACCCTTGAATGCTTTAGAGTAGACAAACACACTAGGTCCCAAACTGATAGATTTGACTAGTCTATAAAATGTTTCAAAAATTATTGTCTTATCAATAAATTTAAAAAAAACAAAACAAAACAAAAAAGGTTTACACATAAAAATCTTGATCCTTGTATCCTTTGAGAAATGATAAATACTGGCAATGACAGATGCAGAGTCAGCTCATTTACTTACAATAGTGATGAAATATAAGGTATTTTCTTATAAGCCTCACCTGTCTTTATCTCCTTCATGAGAGAAAATCCATGATTAATGAGTATAGTTTAGTTTCTTTCTTTCTCTTTCTTGATGAATTCCAGAATAAGAATGTAATCATATTACTTCTTAATTGCTCTTCCCTTGATTAAAAGACTAAAATGAAGCTTTGAGCTGCCAATTGTAGTAAAGGCTTCATAAATTTTTACCCCAAGTTTTAATTCACTTTGGTCTTATTAGCAAATTTAAAGAGGTGGTCCAGTCTAGTACAATACCAGAAGTAAGCATTTGGTATAGTAAATTTCTCGAGGTAGGAGGTTTTTCAGTTATTTATTTATTTTTTTTACTTTTATATCCCCAGTGCCCATAGAAGTGCTTGCCTCATGGTTACGTTGCAATACTTATTTGCGTAAGAGTCAATGAAATATTTGTAAAGTAGCATAAGTGTCCATAGATAGATAAAAAATAATTTTAATTTAATGAGTTCCTATTTATTCCGCACCCTAGAAGAGACTAATAAACAAAACCCCATTTAATTTAATTTTCATACCAATCCTTTAAAACAGACACAGGAAACTGAGGTTCAGAGACATTAATCAGTATCTACCAGATCTCATGATTATCAAGCACATTTTTTCACAACAGCAATCTTTCCTGCTAACATCAGTTTACTGTACTAATACAGTAATGAGATATAGTAATAACATTTTAAATAACATTTTCAAAATAAGATTCTTAAAGTAAAAAAAAAAAAATGCTTTGTGAGTGATCTTTGCTAGTCTCCCTTATTTGCACCAAAACTACGTGTTAAGAGCTGTATACTTGAACTTTGAGAGATTTATCTTTCACTACTAACAGTTACTCACACTACAACTTGTGGTAGGAAAACCACTGATCAAAAACAAAAAGTCTTCATGGAAACACAAGCCAATTATTACTGTAGTAAGGGACCGAGCATTATGTGGAACAAATAAAGGAGTTAAAGAGATTATAAATGAAGAGAGGCATAAGAAGTTTATTTTCTTTAATTAATTACCTTTCAGAAGCCATTTTTCTCTTCCCAATGCAACGGATTTAGCAGATGAGAATGTTTTCTGCTTTCATGGCAGGTTCCTGCATTTTCGAAGGGTAAGCTATACCAACCTGAGGCCCACAGGAGATACACGGTGCGATGGTTTAGAATTTCATTGCCTTGTATATTGAGGGGGAAACTTGCATTATATTGTACTCACTTCTTTTCATCCTTATATAGCCACTATAATAAAACCTAGCATGACAAGACCATGATATGAGTCTTCAGAAAAAAGGCAAGGAGTAACTGTCTTCTGGAAGTGTAACAAACATTCTAAAGGTTTCAAAAGACTCATTATCTTCTATCTGAGATCCAATTGAATTCAAGAGGCAAGGGTACCAGATAAGAGTTTAGACATAGAACTTTGTCATCAATAAATAAACCTAGAATTGTGTCTGTGTATGTGCAATAATAAGTTTCAATTATTTGGGGATTCTGGCCCTTTCTTTCTTTGGACATGATGAAATATTAGGTTTGTGCTAATTCCTCAAAATACAAAGACAAACAGATGAAGAAATAAGCAAAATAGGGTGTCTTTTGAAAACATTATGGGTGGGGGAGGGCTTCTGTTGGAAAGAATATAATTGTGTTTTGGGATTCTCATTTGATTATTATTGATGGAATCTATGGTTTCCCTAGCTTCTATGGATTACTTGTCTAAGGGTCTTACCATCAAATAGCCCTTTCCTATTACTCTTTTCCATCGTCAAAAGAGTGTCTTTTCTGTGATATTATAATCCTTATACTTCTCACCCATTGAAAAACATTAGATTGGATGGATGAGAAAACGTTGGGGGGTGTGGGAACAGCTCTGCATTTGATAGGATTTAGATGTGTTAGAAGTTCTAAAATCAATTACAACTTTCCAAATTTCAGAAGCAGAGATTTCCGAAATTCATAAGCACCAGAGTCTTTGTGTATATTTGATGATAGAAGAGGGTGTAATTTTGAAAATATAGAAATATTCTTACCTCATTGAAACACAATGATCTCATTATGGGGTATAGTTTACTGTCGAGGACCAACAAGACAACTTCATCAAAATAAAATAACAAAGATAGAAAATCTTACTGTTTGTCACAATGTACTACAGATATTTCCTATCCCATGTTGATTATCCAGAATTCTTAAGATAACTAGTCCTTTATTTACAAACATTTGATTTAAAATAATAAATAATTCATTTGATTATCTACTGACATTTACAGAATCTACTGCTGCACTTTCCATCAAAATCAGCTTTTGGGGACAGCTGACCAGAACATGTTGCTGCTTGAAGACTTTTTTTAATCTACCAAAGTAACTCACTCACTCTGGATATAGATATACAAATTTAATTGCCTAGTTAATAATCTGTTCTCTTGAGACTCAGAAAACTAAGAAAGGACAGAAATCAGGTTCAGAAAGACTTATGGTTCATGACTCACCTGAAAACTACGTGGTAGGTAACATAATTTATGTTAACCTGCTGAGAACTTAAGCAACACTACGTGACATGATTTTTATAGGATATGGTCTGAACTCTTGACAACTTACTCAAATATGAAATTTTGAAAAACATTCTATTCATCACTACAATGTCTTCTTCAAACTTCTCTAGAAATTTTGTGAGAGCAAGCCTTATAATATGAACTTTATATTAGTACTATGACTAAATTTGGATTTTCATCTTTTATGGATTTTCCACATAGTGAATCATTCTAAATACTTGGAGGAATTTCAATAAATTAAACCACGTTGCTAAATTAAAGGAGTTTACTAGACATATTATTTTTTGGGTATCAGATTTTATGAAGAATTTTTTTTGCAGGATGTAATTAATGCACCTCTAAATAGGAATATATCAATGAACTGATGATTCCGGGCAGTGTGGCAACTTGGGCATGAGTACTAGCAATATAAAATAGATAGATGATGTAATACAAAGACTCAAGGAGAAAGTAGACAGAGAGTATATGACTGTGAAACAAAACAATGCTTTTTTTGGAGTGTAAAAAGTGCAAAATAGAAAAAAGAAAAGATGTCTTGGTGGAAGAAAATAATTACACTTTATACTCCTTCACACAGTCTATATAAGTGACAGAGTAATTTAATAATCTGACTACAGAACCAAGAACACACCCAAGAAAGTTACATGATCCACACATCACGTAGCAGAAGACATGTCCGAAATAGTAAGTAAGACACTGAGAAACACTGTAGGAGTTGCTGTCGGAGAGAGGCTTTACAATAAGCCTTAGTAGTAGCAAGATTCCTGTCATGGCTAATCTTACGTGTCAACTTGACTGATCTCAAGGATGCCTGGGAAGCAGGTACAACATTATTTCTGGGTGCATCTGTAAGAAAGTAGCATTTCATTCAGCCAACTAAGTGATAGATCTGGCCTCACCAATCATGGGTAGGCAACATCCAATCTGTTAGGGGCCTGAATGAAACAAAAAGATGAGGGAGGGGTACATGTTTTCTCTCTTCTTGATCTGGGAAGTCCATCTTCTCCTTCACCCCGGACATCATCAGAGCTCCTGGTTCTCAAGACTTTGGGTCCTGATACTTACACCAGCACCCTCCTGGTTCTCTGGTCTTTGACCTTAGACTGGGATTTACACCTTCAGCTCTACAGGTACTCAGGCCATCATATTCAGACTGATTTCTGGTTTTCCAGAGTCTCCAGCTGGCATAAGGCAGACTGTGGGACTTGTCAACCTCAATAACCATGTGAGTCAATTCCTATAATAAATCTACTCTATCTATCTATCTATCTATCTATCTATCTATCTATCTATCTATCTATCTGTCTATCTATCTGTCTATCTATCTATCTATCGATTCCTTCTTGGTTCTATTTCTCTTGAGAACCCTAATACAATACCTAAGGTTATGGCTAGGTAAAGAATATTAAGAAGTTGAGGATTTGGGTAGCACTGGAAGCGTTCTGTTTTCATGTGACAGCTCTAATTTGATGTTTAGAGCAATATTGTCTGCTAAATATATTCACCAATAAACACAAAAAAATAAATTTCAGTAAAATTGTGTTTTCAGACGACATGATCATATATGTAGAAAACCCTAAAGACTCCACCCAAAAGCTGTTAGCACCAACAAAATCAGTGAAGTTGCAAAACACAAAATCAACAGACAAAAATCGGTTGTGTTTCTCTACACTAGCAATGAGATATTTGAGAGGAATTAAGAAAGCAATCCCATTATAATAGCACCAAAGACAATAAAATACTTAGGAATAAATTTACCCAAGTAGGTGAAAGATCTGTATACTACACAGTGTTCCACTGATAAAAGACAGTGAAGAAGACAAAAATAAATGGAAAGATATCCTTTGTTCACAGATCAGAAGAATCAATATTGTTGAAATGTTCATACTACCCAAAATGATCTACAGATTCAATGCAATCCCTATCAAAATTTCAAAGGCACTTTTCTTAGAAATAGGAAAAAAAAAATCCTAAAATTTGCATGGAACCACAAAAGACCCCAGAGAGCAAAAGGAATCCTGAGAAAAAACAAAATTGGTGGCATCACACTATCTGATTTCAAACTATATGACAAAGTAGTAGTAGTAGTAGTAGTAGTAGTAGTAATAATAATAATAATATTATTATTAATAATCATGAAAGAAGGTAGTGACACATAGATCAATGGAACAGATCAAAGTCCAGCAATAAACCCACACATTGGTGGTCAACTAACTTCTGACAAACATGCCAAGAACACACAATGGGGAAATGACAATCTCTTTAATAAATGGTGTTGGAAAACTGGATAGCCACATGTAAAAGAATGAAACTGGACCTCTGTCTTACACCATTCACATAAAGTAACACAAAATGGATTAAATTCTTAAATGTTAGACGCGAATCTCTAAAATTCCTACAAGAAAACACAAAAAAAGCTCCTTGGAATTGGCGTTGGCAATGATTTTCTGGATATTACATCAAAAGCAAAATCAAACCAGTGGGACTACATCAAACTAAAAAGCTTCTGCATAACACGGAAGCAATACACTCAATAAAAATGTAATTTGTAGAACATCATGAGAAAGTATTTGCAAATCATGTATCTGATAAGAGGATTACATATAAACTATACAAGGAACTTATACAACACAATAGCAAAAGAGAACCAAATAACCTGATTTTTTAAAAAAGCACAGCACCTGAATAAACATTTTTCCAAAGACTTACAGATGGCCAATACGCACATGAAAAGGTGTTCAACATCACTAATCATCAGAGAAATGCAAGTAAAAACCATCATGAAATATCACCTCACACCTGTTAGCATGATTACCATCAAAAGGCAAACAGATAACAAATGTTGCCATAGATGTGGAAAAAAGCAACACTTGCACACTGTTCATAGGAATATAAATTGGTACAGCATTATGAAAAACAGTTCCTCAAAACATTAAAATATAGAACTACCATGTGATCCAGCAATCCCACTTCTGAGTATATATATTCCAAGAAAACAAAATCAGGATCTTAAAGAGATATCAGCGCAATGATCATTTATTGCAGCATTATTCACAATAGTCAAGACATGGGAACAAACCTAAGTATCCATCAATGGATGAATGCATAAAGAAAATGTTTATATATATATATATATATATATATATATATATATATATATATGTGTGTGTCTGTATATATATACATATATATGTATATATGTATATGTGTGTGTGTGTGTGTGTGTGTATATATATATATATATAGAGAGAGAGAGAGAGAGAGAGAATGCCAAAAAATGTATACACATTTTACAAAAAGAAAAAAAAACTATATTAAAATTGTAATACTCAATATATACTGAACAAAAGATGAATACAAGTCGTGTGTATACAATTTTTCAGTATATATATATCCAGCAATAAATATAAAAAGAAGGAAATCCTGCCATTTATAATAATATGGATGAACCTGGAGGGCATCGTGCTAAGAGAAATAAGCCAGACAGAGAAAGACAGATACCATAATCATAGAAGTACCATAATCACTTCTATGTGGAATGTAAAAAAAAAAGGTCTAACTCACAAAAACAGAGAGTAGAAATGGAGGTTGCCAGGGACTGAGGAATGAGGAGGGAAATGAGTCAGTAGATGTTGGTCCAGGGGTACAAATTTTCAACTATAAGATGTATGAGTTCTGAATAGCCAGTGTGCCTCATAGTGGCTATAGTTAAAAATGCTGAATTGTATACCTGGAACTTGATAAGAGTGTATCTTAAGCATACTCCCCATACACACATACACACAAGGTGCCGATGTGAGGTGACTAACTTGATTGTGATACATATATATCAAATTATCAACGCATACACTTTAAATAGATACACTTTTTTTGTCAATTATACCCCAATAAAACTAGGAAAAAAGAAATTTGAACTCCTGATAATTGTTGGATATGCGAGATACCTATTTTCAGAACTGAAAAGAGAATTTGCATAATTCATGAGGTAAGTGACTGGGGTGTGGGCATTAACTTCACACTACCTTTTCCTTTTATTCTTTTTTTTTTATCATGAGACATGTACATACAAATAAGTGAATGGTGCGTGTATGTGCATGTGTGTGTGCAAAGAATTTAAAAATAATTATAATGGAGATGCCCATGTGATTATCACTCTGGACAAGGAAAGAACACAACCAGAACTTCAGAAGCCCCTGGAACTCTTCTCCAAAGACAATCCTCTCCCACTCCCCGAGGTAGCCTCTCACTTTCCTTACTTTCGCAATAAATGTTTTCTAACTCTTCCACATAGTTTTACCACCTGTAAACACATACCTATTATATTTTAATTTTGCCATGTTCGTATTTATATAACCGGAGCCATACTGTGTATATGGTTTGTGCCTAGCCTGTTAAACCATATGTCAGGGTTATGAGAGGCGTCCCTTATTTTCCCTGTGGAACTTGCCTTTCTACTTTCAATCCCTGCTATGCACTAACTCTCCTGCCTATGGGTAATTCCCAAGAGCCTTTATTCACTATTTTCTTACTGTTAACAAGGACATTGAGCATGAGATCGACCTTCTTAAATTATTAAGTACACGATACATTGTTAACTATAGACGTGAAGCTGTGAAGCAGGCCTCTGGCTACCGTTCGTTTTACGTAAGTGAAACATTATACCCACCAAACAGCACCTGTCCATCTCCCCTTCCTCCTCCAGCCTCTGGCAACCACAGTTCTACTCTGCTTCTATGACTTCTATTTCAGATACCTTATATAAATGGACTCGTACAGCATTTATCCTTCCGTGACTCGCTTGTTTCATTTCATATAATGTCTTCAAGGTTTATCAGTGTTGTCAGATTTTGGAAAATTTCCTTCTTTTTTAAGACCGAATAATATTCCTCTATATGTATATACCACATTTTATTTATCCATTCATTTCACACTGTTTGCTTGTCATTTCTTTCTCGCTTTGCTTTAACATTTGAGCTTGAATTGCCTTTTATATATCTGACAATTTATCTCTATGTTCTCCATTTGTTTTCCTTTTTTTTCTTTTTCTGGCTGCTATGTCATTTCTTTGTGTTTATATACATATATATATATATATACACACACACATATACATACATATATGATATATGTATATATATACATATATATATACTCTTTAAAAAAAGCCACCATATCAATTCCTAAAGCAATTTTGATTCCCATATAATCCTTACAAATATAATTTATCACATTTTCTCTTCATTTTATTTTTATCTTCTTTGCTTTTCCTTTTCTTCTTGCATATACAATAATCAGAGATGGGGTATATTTGGGCGATTAGTACAAGATAAGTAACCGAGTATCTCTTAGAAGGGGATAGTAAGGTATCTATTTTACCATAGTGTTTATTTTCTGTGTTTGTAGTCTTAGCTCCTAAAACAGAGAAAAAGGGAATTGATACATAGTATCAAACTAAAGTATCCAATTTTTGTACTGTAAGTATTCTTTATACTGAAGACAATTACTGTTAATGAATTAAGTTTATTTTTCAGCCTGTGTAAGAAGGCAACATATTTGTTCTCTTTAAATAATCAAAGCTTGAAACAAGAGAGACGATACAGACTATGATTGGGTGAATTAAGAGGTGATTTTCCTATACACTTGGCTTATCTGAGGCTCCGACAATTAGTGTTTTCCTATCCATAACCTACACAATAAACCTTTTTTTCAAATAAAAAGAGGATTAATTCATAGTTTGTGCTTTGAGACTGTGATCAGAAATATGTTGCATATATGATCTTGGAATGGTTGGAATAGAGTGATTAACTGCATTATTGAGATTTCAGATACATCCATCACAAAATTAGGAAAGTATTTATTGTTAGTTTTTTGTTGTTGTTGTTGTTGTTGTTGTTTTCTGGTGGTATTTTTTGTTTTTGTTGAAAACATTTGCTTCAGATTGAAAAAAAGCCTTAGTTTTTCACTCTCTTTCCTGATATTTCTTTGTTATTATCCTATTTGGCAAAACTAAATGTGCAATATTTCATGAAATCAAGTTGGGCCCCATGGTTGTGCTAATACAGGTGTCTGGAGGATTTAGCATATGTCTCCCCATATGTCTTTCATGTGTTTTTCATTCTTAGCACACTGGCATGAATGATATACTTTGAAGAATGTGCTATAGTTCCTGTTACAGTAGAAGACTGTGTGGGTTTGTCAGGTAGGGGTAGGGGATCACTGGTTTTTTTACTAAGCAATAATCGAGGATAATCAGATTTTCAAATTGTGATTACTCCACTTTCCTTCCCTTTTGCTTTCCTTCCCAATTGCTTTCTAGAAAATGCATGAGCTACTTATTATAATAATACTTTAATATGTTCCATAATATATGATAGTAAGTCCATTCATTAAAAAAATTATATTGGACCTAAATCACTTTCGTTATTTAAAACTAACATTTTAATTCCACTGTATTTTCTGCTTAAAAAAATGCCTAAAGGCTAACAATAAAACAAGACAAAAATTGCTATTATTACAATCATAATAATTATTTAATCATTTATATTTTCCATATATATGAATAAAAGAGTATAGTTTATCTATATATAAATACCCCTTTGAAAACTGACTTTGTAATCTCTAGATCATTTATAATAATATATTTTATTCAATGACCAAAATTGTTTTAGAATAGGAAAGCAATTAAGTCCAATTCTCTTTTTCATCTTTAAATAAGCATTAAATGCGTGTTATCCTGGAAACAAGAATATGGATAAATGAGCTTAGAACCTCCCTTGCCTTGAAATAGCATCAAATACCCAGATATTTAAGTGATATATATGGACTACTGATTGTTTTTTGTTTGTTTGTTTGCTTTATCCACACTGCTTCTGGATGTTTGGTCTTGTATACACTGAGTGATATACAAGTGTATACACTGGTATATCACACAAGTTCCAAGATTGAGTTGCTCCTCTATCTTTACTTCTTCATATTACTACTGATACTTCTTGTCCCTGAAATAACTGTTTTAAATGACTGAATTGTTAAGAAGAAAGGAAGAGAGAAAGAGAGAGAGAGAGAAAAAGAGAGAAGAAACAAAAAGAAGGAAGGAAGGAAGGAAAGAAGGAAGGAAGGAAGGAAGGAAGGAAGGAAGGAAGGAAGGAAGGAAGGAAGGAAGGAAGGAAGGAAAGAAGGAAAGAAGGAAGGAAGGAGGAAAAAAAGAAAGAAGTAAAAAGGAAGGAAAAAAGGGAGGAAGGGAGGGAGAAAAGGATAAAAAATGAAGAGGGCCATCAATGTGTTAATAAGTTATACTTTAATTGATATAATAAAACTTAGTTTGAAAAGGGGGGAAATAAAAATATGCTGACCTTACCAGTTTTATTAAGACTTTTCCATTTCTCTGTTTTTTCCTCTGTTAGGCTCCTTCAAATTTTCAATACTCAATTTATCAACAGGAGACATTTTTCAATGTTCTTGTCATCAAAATATTCTACTTGGCAGCATTTAGATGAAACTTTGCAAAGAGAATTAAAAATTTTATTAGGGTCACTCTGTTTCTACTTTGTTAGAAATCATTATAATACGAGAGTTTATTTTGTTTATATGACAACTGGTTTGTAGATTAGAGGGATGGAAAGGCAGTTCCTAAAGGAGGTTATTGCTTTTTGAAATTTTTAAAAATATTCGATTGAGCTTTAACTTCTGATTTACATGAAAATAAATTGGGTTGTGATTTATTGCATGGAGTTAAGAAACCTTCATTTAGTAATTTCGCATATATTATTTATATGCGAAAGATTAAGCTTAGATACAAATGAAGCAATCAAAAATATATATTGAATAAATATATCCATTTATTTATCCAATCTTTTATTACTATTGTAGGCAAAGATTCCTTCCTGACGCAGCCAAAGTGCAAAAACACTGTGGGGACAGAACGGGTAGTAGTGATGGCCAGAAGAGAATACCTACAGAGGGAGGAAGGTGCGGGGCAGGAAAGAGAGATGAAGTGAGATTAGGTCATACTGATGATGGGGCCGGGAAAACATGGAGGAAGGGCTCTGGGAAATGACACAGACAGAGAGAGCACAGATCTCTGCCTTTCTATCAGTTTGCATTTTTCCCTGTCCTTTGCTTTGCTTGAAGCATCCGTATTTTCCCGAATTGACTTCCCATTCTCTTTGGTTAAATTGCAATGCAAAAAAGTTCTGGTACATGATTTATCATCTTGTTTACCAACACCCTCCCTGAATGTGTCCAGCCTTGCATCAGACCCCTTCTGTTTTTGTACAAGTTGCATTTACTATGCATGTACTCTGTGTCCGTACAGCCTTCCCTTCGTTTGGTAACTAACAAGCAAATAGATAAAATATGTTCCTGGCATGCCATAAACAATATGGTGCAGGAACAAACTAGTAATTCATATATAATCTTAAAGATTAATCTTCATTTGGGTGCATGTCTCAAGCATTAAGTTATGAATAGTTATGGTTATATAAAAATTTTTAAATTGAGGCATTTGCAACAGCATGCTTTAAACCAGTGAAAATGATCAAAAATTTTAAAAAAAAATCAAGTTCTTATGGATATGCTGAGATGATTCTTATTAAGGAATATTATCAAATTATATATCATGACAGTATTTGATTTACATTTTGTTGTAAAGATCTCTCTCAATCTTCTGTTGACTTTATTAATTGCTTCTGTGAAATGTAAGCAGGGGGTTAATAGGTTATTATACTGCAAGGTCTTTTACAAAGTGGTTCTGTACTTGTACATTTCAATTCATCTCGAACTTGTGCTTATTATTTTGGAGTTCAATGTGTATCTCTCTCTGACTGGATTGGAATGTGTTTGGTGTTTAAACTGTGCTAAATGATAATTGGCCTGAGGAAGACAGCATCTAAAAATAAAATCAGAAAATCAAATAAATTTCTAGCTCAGTATTCTAAGGAAAAAAAATTGCTTTATTTTTAAAGGAGAAGCAGCTCAAAGCTGTCATTCTTCGTCTTCTATCCTTTTATAAACCATAATTTCAATATGATTTAACTGGATGCATTACTAGAGATATTTACTCACAATAGATGGTTTCCCCCTAAATTCTTTTCATCTATGGACAGTTCCAATGAGTGTGTATCACAATTTGTTGGATTTACCACTTTTCTCCTTTGTTTTCCCATTTGAAACTAATCTAATCTTTTCCGTAAGATTGACTGTATTTTGTATTGCAGGACATTATAGGGTTCTGAGTGCTCAAAGATGACTGAAGATTGCTCATTTTCTTTAAATCACTAATGGTCCAATAGCAGATATGCAATCACTGACTACAATAAAGTCATTAGAACTGTAGCAGAGGCTTTTAATAGCTTGCATAATAAGTTTGTGGAATAAGGCTTGTGTGGGGAACTTCTCCAAGTCCTAAGTTCCAGCATACCACAGCTATAATGCACTTTCTAAAATAGATATTTCATTATGACCTTAGAATTTTCCTTTGTTGGATCTTTCTTTCTTTCTTTTTGTTTCTAATAACGCGATCCATTTTCATTTACAGATCTAAACTGATGGTCTTAAATATTCGTTATTTGCCCTTCAACTAAATGAATCATGACGTCCTTCTTGTCCTTTCAGGTATAAGTTGCAAGGGGATTCACAAAAGGAAAAGGAAAAATGAAAGGTAGATTAATGGTAGGGGACATCACAACAGAGTGCCAGGAATGTTCCAGAACCATTCAGAGCATAATCACTGAAGGAGCAACATCAAATCTCAGCTTTCTAAGCCAATGACTCTATTGTCTCACTTTGAGTTCAGTTTTCAAGGATAGATAGGACCTAGAGTATACTTAAATTCTCCACTCCTGAGGTTTATGATTGATTTCTAGTCAATTTATGTTTTGCAGAACATTTATATCCATTTCTCATAAATGAAGAAGCTGACCTATAATTTCAAATCTGGGCATAACATGTGTGTAAGAGTGTACAGTAGCAGGCTGAAATGTCAGTTAGGTTAATGCCACCTCACTTCAGCCATACAAAGTACAGCTATTCACGTATGTATTCAATACAACAATATTTATAGAGTGCTTTTACATGAACCAGTTACTCTACCATAAGACTTCAATGAAAATCTCCCTGAGAGGAGCTTAAGAGTTCACTATTATACATAAGTGTGAGTACAGTAGATATTGTTAACAGTCTCAATTCTTCATCCCTTCTCTTATGAGAATTCACTACATGAATTTGCCTTTGACTTTGGCCTGGCAGCATGTTTTTGTCAATGTGATGTCAGCACATTTAAAAAGGTAGAGGCTTGAAATGGCCTCATGTGCTGCACTAAAGAGAAGTACACACCTCAGAATCCTGCTTGTCCAAGAAAACTGAGAGATACATGAAGTATATATGGACCCAAACTGCAGCTTGGAGCCAAGTCCAAGCTAATCCTAGACTGTCTGACTTCTAGCTGGGTAAATCTGGAGACCGGTGAGTGAGAATGATAATTATAGTTTTAAGTTGTTGAGTTTTGTTATGATATGTTACTGGCATTAGTGTTGTAATAGCTGACTGATGCAGTAAAGAAATGTTAAACTATGAGTTATTAAATTCTATGATAGAAGTATGCATGAATAGTCTGGAGCAAAAAGGAGAGATTTCCAGCTTTTTATGATATACTTAGAGACTCGAGAACAGAAACAGCTTCTTACCTGTGTTTCAAAAGTAAGACCGCTTTACAGACAAGGTACACAAATGAGGATTTGAACAGAAACCAGAGCTTGCAAAAAGTTATGGAAGGTGTGAAATTACATTAAACAAAAATCAGAGCACACAGATCTTTCTATATGTCTAGAGAAGACCAAGTATAGAGTGAAGTGGTATAGGATGAAATTAAAAAAAAAAATCATAGTTGAAATTTATATTATTTACTAAATTTGAAATACTTTACAGAGATTTATTCTTTCATTTATCAAGTATGTATTGAGTTTATATTCCATGCTAGACACATTTATGGGCACTGGGGATACAGCAGTGAATGAAGTCAATAGAAAATGAGGAGACAACAGAAGATAAACAAATCAAGAAACTAATTTAAACTAGTGATAAATGCTAATAAAAATAAGAAAGACTGGTGTGTGATCATCTACTGCTGCATAAAATAATCATCCAAAACCTAGGGGCTTAAAACAACAACCATACTATCATTTCTCATGATTCTGTTGTCTAACGGGGCTCAGCTGGGCAGTTCTGACGCACATGATCTCAGCTGGGATTGTGCTCATCTGGGAGCTTTGCTAGGCTGAGATGGCCCACTCATAACTTTGTTGTCTTGGTAGAGAGAGCTGAAAGGTTGAGATCAGCTGGGCTACCGGGCCTCTCTCTCTTCCCATGTAGTTTCAGGGTCTTCTCTACTCCACATAGACTCTGCGCGTGATAGTTCCTGGGGTCTGTCTAGCAAGGAAAACAAATGTTTTACATCCAAAAGTTCAAAAATGGAAGCTGCCGAGGCTTCCTAAGGCAGAGCCCCAGATCAGTTTCATCTCTGCTACATTCTATTGGTTAAAGTGAGTCGCAGAGCCAGTCCAGATTCAGTGAGAGAGGGGACCATACCAGGGCATGAATAGTAGAAAGTATGGAGACTACCTTTGGAGAATAGCTATGCATGACAACTGTGGTGAGGGAACCTTAAAATGAGTGATCAGAAAGAACTCCTCTAAAGGAGATAGCATCTGTCCTAGAACTGAATGAAGGAAGAAGGAGCCAGATACATAAAAGTCTGAGGGAAGAACACTCCAGCCACAGAAAATACAGCATTAAAACACAGAGATGGAAAGACTTGGGGGTGTCTGAAGAAAAGGTAGAAGTTGGAAGACCAGTGTGGCTAGTGTCAAGTAAAGGATGGGACACTGGTATAAAAGAAGTTTGGAGATGTAATCAGGACTGAAATCATAAAGGACTTTGCAGGCTTTGGTAAAATTTAGGAATGTATTCTAGAGAGAACAAAAAGGTAATAAAATATTTGGCTTTGATTTTATTTCTTAGGTAGAGGAGTGGCGTGATTTGAATATTATTTTGTTTTTTAAAGATCAATCTATCTTTTCTATGGAATGAATATTCTAACAAGAAAAATAACACGAATAGAGAACCAGGAAATAATTGCCATATTCTAGACAGAAAGTGTTAATGGCTTGACCTTGGATGGGATCAATGAAAATAAAGAGAACTAAAGAGATTCAAAAAATATCTTTTGGAGGTAAAGCCAACAGTACTTGCTGACAAACTGACATTGGAGGACTGGGTAAGAGAAAGGTTGGGGTACACAACTGGGTTTTTGTCTGGGTGAATAATGAGTGAGACTAAATGATATGTGTAGCCCTGGGTGACTGTATTTGACATTTGACAGCCTGGCATTTTGACGCCTTCCTATGGATGATGGAGAGCAACATGACTGAAGAAGAAGAAAGTCGTGTCTTTCATTAGAAGCAAAATGGGCCAAACCAACTTTCACAACCTCTGTCATAGAAGATATAGGCATTCATCCTAGGACATCTTAAACAATGTATATGTCTCTGACTGATTTAGATCTAGAGATTTGAAGAAACTATGTAGTATCTGTCCTTGAGAGTATGTTCGTAGCATCAGCAGTCATATCCAGTCATAAGGATGCAATTATCACTGCAGAAACATGCCATGCTCACCATCCGTATATCTGGCTCTGTAAATGACATAGTCTATCCCTAGGTAGTGACGATACCAATGTTTTCAATAGATTATTCTGTGGCATGATCTTGGACTGAAGCTCTGGACCATGTGCTTTTGACTTTCCATAAAGGAATGATTATGTTGTTTAAACACACACTTAGATCAATCCCATGAACATGTCAGGCTCTTCAGCAAAGTTTCAGAGAGCTCAGTGATCTTGGAACATTATAATATTAATATAAACTACAAGGAGGACAACTCGCCACACTTTGTTAGATCTACCACTAAGAAAGAGGCACGGGGCTTCTTTGGTTTTAGAAAATAATCTATATCATGGAGCGTGTTACTTCAACCCATTCCACTGGTGAACCTCTGAGTTTTGAGAGGCATAAAAAGTAAAAAGAAGTCTCTTTGGCTTACACACACGTTAGAGCAAGCAGCTCTGCCAGTTAGCCTTTATTACCCAGACAGTAAAATTATCCACAGCATCAGAATGCTTGTGAGGACAGTGGCCAGTTCCAATGAAGTAACATGGGAGTTCTCTAAAGCGTTTCTCTTCTTTCAGTTCTTATTAAGGGAGTTATGCAGATAATGAAACCTGGCTATCAACAAAAGGTACATGTATAGCATGTGCTGTTCATCCTAAACCAAAGACTGTATGATCCACATAACCATACATTTAATACACTTTTCCTATGAAGTGGAAGTCTGTATCTAAGATGATCCCAAGCAGTTATTGAAGGCCCAGAGGACTAGCCCAAGCAGATGGCTCGTAATCACTGCTGTTTACTTCTCCCATTCTGTCAACTTTATTACATTCTACAGATTCACACAGAATTCCCTGTGACTATTGACTAGGATGGAAAAAAAATAAATAAATAAAGCCTTACATATGCTACTGTATGATAATGCTTTTACCCAAGCAAGGCAGAATTCTACAACCACATTATATCCCCACTAAGTGGAAAAATGTCCTCAGTGGGCAGAATTTGTGGTAGAACATCAAGATGTCCCCTCTGCTTGAAGTAAGGAAATATACAAATGAAGTAACGAGGGAGTTCTCTATGGTTTTTCTCTTCTTTCTTGAACAATGGCTAATATATGGCAAGAGTCAGGGACATAAAAGGAGTGACAGTAGGAAATTCCTAGTAAAGAGTTTAGAAGACGAGCTATGTTATGGACTGAAATTATCTCCCCCAAAAGACGTTGCAGTATGAATGAGACCGTATTTGGAAATAAGGTCTTTGCAAATGGTCAAATAAAGATGAGGTCATTAGAGTGGGTTCTAAACCAATATGATTGGTATCTTTATACAAAAGGAAATTTGGACACAGAAACATACCCATGCAGGGAGAAGGTGGAGGTTGGTGTGATGCAGATACAGTCAAGGAACTTCTAAGATTGTCAACAAACCACCAAAAGCTCGGAGGAGAGGCAGGGGCCCCATTCTCCATTAGCAGCTCTTAGAAGGAATAACCATATTGACACCCACCGTGTTTCCCCGAAAATAAGACCTAGCCGGACAATCAGCTCTAATGCATCTTTTGAACGTAAATGTTTAAAAGACCAATGTTGTGGAGAGAGGTACAATTAATCACAAAGGTAACTTTACTTTGTTCTGAAGATATGTCAATTTTTGTTTGTTTGTTTGCTGCAGCTTCAATATTTAATCAACAGAATCAAGAAAAACGTGGCCAGGTGGTGCACGAAGTTTCCTTCCCTAAAGCTGACTTGGCAACTGGTATATGTTCTGTATGACTGCAAAGATCAATATGGAGCCCCCACAATGGCAGAGGAATCCAGACACAAGCCTCTCACTTGGTGGTAGGTTGTTACATTGAATCCCCTTTGGTCATCGATATGGGCAACACTTTATTTTTATCCAAAAACTTACTCTGGCAGTAGATTTACTTTATCTACCAGTCGTATTTTGAAGCATTGTCTCTGGGGACTTGCTGAAGGCTTTGCCATCATAAAACCCCCGCATAGCACTGCAGGGTGAGAGTTAAGGTAATGGGCTGAGGCTCAGACTTCTCTGGTTTTCTCAAGTGCTCTGTTACCACAACTAGCAGATGGCAGGTGTTACTTCAGACTCAGTGTTCGGGTCAACTGGGAACCAACGTGCACAGTTGTATTGCACAGCTTCTTATCCCTCTGCCAATATCTGAGGAATGCTCCTCCTGCAAAAGGCCAAGATCATTTTCACCCACAGATGTTTCTTGCCCTTCCAAATGCCACTGTAGCCAGATTATGGGTGTGTGCCTTCGATTCACCATGAGCCACATCACCTTTTGACTGTTCATCAGAATCTACTGATTCAAATATAGGAAATGGAATAAAATCTATTATGACAAGGATGGGACAAGCAGCAGAATATATAGTAATTTCTATAGATAGCACTGGACATACTCCAGTACAGGCCCTGGGGCTTCATAGTCTAGAAGCATAGTTCTCCTTTGTTGAGGATGCCTAGGAGGGAAACATATCTACTTATGTTATACGACCTTTGTTCCTTTTCTTTATATTATCAGATCTTTCATACTTAAAAGATATTTTCAGAAGTGAGAATATGCTCTCTATTCTAAAAGTTTCACCGTGTAGCAATTAACCTTCACTCAACCCTGCCTATCATGACCACCACCATCAAGGAAAACAGCATATTTGGTATTATGAATATTAGTTCATCAACAAACAAAATATTTCTGAATTTGATATTGATTACGGCATTCATAAGAAACTCAAAAAGAACGCTAGCAGTTTAAATCCATAAACCAATTCTGCCAACAAGAGAAGCAGTAGAGCACACTATTTAAGAGAATGGGTTCTGGAGACAAACAGCCTGGGTTCAAGTTCTAGCTTTATCTCTAAATTATTGTGTTAATTTTGCCAAGAGTCTTGTTCCTCAATTCTCCCATCTCTAAAATGGGGGTAAGAATTATACTGGCATCATTGGAGTGTTAATAAGATTAAATATAAAAATACCTGTAACCTTCTCAACAAATGTCTTATTCATCATAAACAACATATATTATCTATTTAAATTAATAATTAGTGAAAATAAATACATTGAAGTGTTTCTAAAAAAGGAGAATAATATTACAAAATGTTATCTTATGTCTTGAAAGGGCAACTATTTATTTGTGCTAAAACATTTTTATTAGCATAATTTTAATCACTTAATTTGAATAAGAAAATAGAGTATAAGCACCAACTCTCCATTTACAATGGAGGAAATGTATTAATGTGAGCAGAGCTGTCCCAACAGTAACTAGGGTTAACTCCCTTACCCCACTACCAATAAAAAAGAGAAACAGAACAATCCCATCTGTCTATATGACAAGTCCAAAATCAGACACCTGCATGGCAAATATGTGTAGCATTGAGTACCACAGATGGTCTATATTTAGTACAAACCATATGCTCAATGATTTACTTAAATTGAATTGAGAGGATGATCCACTATAGAAAAAGTCCACAGAGCAATTAAGGAACAACATGTTTTGCTGCTCTCATCTCGTCTTCTCCTCTTAAGTCCCAGATGTTACAAGCACTACAGAGACATTAGTCAATTTGTTAATTTATTGTCAGATTGTTAAAGGTTTATGAAGATTTTGACCCATTTTGCTACATTTGTTTTGGCATCGAGATTAATTTAATTATAACTGTCTTGGGGACAAAAGGAACACGATAGGATATCATGTTATATTTGAATGGCTTAACACTTTCACTAGACACTCCAAGCGTTTGTGCATTGCCAGTCTTCAACTGTGTGACTGCACTGTAGAAATAACTAAATACAAAGGGAGTTAGAAACTATCTATATTTCCTAAATGACATTACTTGATCGCTCAACCCCCCTTTTATCTCCAAAGGGAAGTCCATAAACTTCCTGAACTTCCAATAGCTCTAATATTTTATTCAAGGGCTTTGAATATGTATATATTCCTATGTTTTAAAAGTCATCACTTAATATTTAGAACATTTAAAATAATAATAATAAAGTTTCAGCCCAGGTCATTAGTAGAATCCTTCTAATAAAATGTGATTCACTTTTTCAAATTTATTTGAAAAGAAACTCATGGTATAGGTTTTGCTCTAAGTTTGTCCAACACAAACATAGGTTAATTCAATGATGTTGTTTAAGACGTGGACATCATGAGTCTAGTTTTCCTCATCTGTTAATGAGGATAATCTATGTCTACCCCAATTGACAGGATTGTTGTATAGATTAAACTGAATAATTTGTATAAAAGTGTTTTCAATATTGTAATTGGAATACTATATTGAGGTTACTATTTTTTCATATATCTCCGTGTCATCTCTCCAGCTAGATTTCAATTTCTACAATGATGGCGAATATGATATTGATAGTAACTTGATACTAATAAAGATACTCCTAATACAGATTTGGGACCTAGTAAACACTAATTAAATCCATCTTGAATTGAATTGACTTCCACCTAATTAAATACTTTATGCGAATGAAATCGCTGGGTACAAAACACAAAGCACAAAATAATGATCAATCGTCAAAGAACTTGGAAGACAAATTCTATAAATACACTAAGCCAAGGGTTTTTTTAAATGTCTTCTCCAGACCAGCAGCATCAGAATTACATGGGAAATTGTTAGAAATCCTGTAAATCCTTAATCTCCAGCTCTGACCTACTGAATCAGCAAGTCTGGAGCAGGGGGAGGAGGTAGAGCCAAATAATCTGTCTGAACCAGCCCTCCAGCTGATTCTGATATATGCTAAACTGTGAGATCTACTACACTAAACAATAATATTATGTTGGAAAGCATTGTTTTTGTGATTATGTAGAATCTCCTCCGGGAGTTTGGGGGCATAAGGACTGCCATTATTCCTTAACAACAATTTAGTTATTACTATACTTTAATGAAGGAATGCATTGAAATCCATGTGAAAAACATCCCATCAGAGAGTCTTGATCTTGTGGTGTAGCGCAGGTCCACGGAATTTTCTGCAATTATAGAAGTATGCTGTATTTGTGCTGTCAAATTGAAATGTGGCTAATGTGACTGAGAAACTGAATTTTTAACATTATTTAATTGTAAATAAATTCAGTTTAAATAGCCACATGTGGCTGGTGGCTATGTATTACACAGCACAGCTCTAGTGGGGCTTTCTGTAACAGGCTTTTAGGTGTTGTGTGATGATCTTCAACGTACACAACATGGTGTAATTTCTTAAATGGCATGAAGTACGATGAGTGGAGTGAAATCCTAGAGAAAGTGACATTTGGCTTGGGCCCTTGTGAATGAGACAGAATTTCAAAACACAGGCATGGAAAAGATGATAGGCAGACTATGGTATACCAGAAAAATGCAGTGGAATACAAGGTGCAGAAATTGCCCAAGTTGGTTTGAGTACAAAATACGTGCTGTGAAAATGTGGAAAATAAGGATGGAAACTTCACTGTATCCAGAATATGAAAGCCTACATTGTTTGGACTTCATTTTCCATTTAAAAAACAAAACTAAAAATTTCACACAAAAGGAACGAAGGAATTGGGAAGATGTTTAATTGCACAGGATGCATTAATTAATGGAAAAAACAAGAAACAAGATAGGAGACCCAACAAAATGTAACTTTTAGGTACTGGGAGTACTCATTGAGCCATGTTGCAGTTTAATTAAATACTGACTGTAATACCTATTATAGGTCCAGCATTTACTAATATACTGATCATCAGTATTCATAAAAGTGTGATTGACTTTAGCCAGAAACACATGAGGTAGTTGTTGAAAAAGACAATTTCTAGATCTCTCCTTAGATGCATTAAATCAGAATCTCTAAGTATGAGTCCCAAGAATCTATAAAATATTCAATAACTTCAGTGGTGATTGTTTAGAGCACACACAATTTTGAGGACCACTGGACAAATGATAAATAATAAGAACCTGACTTACATGGATCATGCATACAATTAAATAAATATATAATATTTAGTGATTTGGCCATGGTATTTGCCGACTTTGTGACTTGCACTGATTTTGAACTTCTTTATTTCTCCGCTGTACCACCCACATAAGATTAATGGGCTCTGAGAACTGGCTGTGTGAACTTTTAATCTATGGGGTCATACGAAGTGACATGTCAGATTAAGTCAACTATCACTACAATTTAGCCTAAAATTACTTTCACCTGAAGTAGCCAGCTAATTTAGGAAAGGGAATTTGGTGTTAAACTGTTTAAATGATCACATCAGCTTGATACATTACTACATGAGCAGACATATTCCTCGTGTGTATTTCCAATGAAATTCACATTTTCAATTTTGCAGTTTGAGGAGTCGTTATCCTACGTTCCTCTTGTAATTGGGATTATCCTTCTTATTAGATGACACTGTGTGGGATACTCTTCTATGCCCCTTGCTATGGGAGAAGGATGTTAAAACAGAATCAAGTGCATTTCCAGTCCCTTCAGATTGTATAGTTACTGTGTTTCCCTGAAAATAAGACCTAGCCAGACAATCAGCTCTAATGTGTCGTTTGGAGCAAAAATTAATATAAGACCCAGTCTTATTTTACTATAATATAAGACTGAGTCTTTAATATAATATAATATAATATAATATAATATAATATAATATAATATAATATAATACTGGGTATAATATAATGTTATATAATATACTATAATACCAGGTATAATATAATACTGTGTATAATATAATATATTACTGGGTCTTATATTAATTTTTGCTCCAAAAGACGCATTCGAGCTGATTGTTTGGCTAGGTCTTATTTTCGGGGAAACAGGGTAGTTAAGATTATATAATAAAAAGTAGTAGTTCCTTGTATTCATATACCATGCATCCTATTAGCTAAAGACTTATCATGAAGATAAATATTTTCTTGTACTTATATCCCTTGTAACCTATTTAGATTCCAAGAGATTAAGGGAATGCTGTTCAACTCAGTAAGGAAAAATGAGTGGGGAAAAGATTCTAAATGTGATGCTGATGGAGACAAGGTCCATTGTCCCTTAGGTCTTTATTTTCACTATAATTACAGGTAGCAAGCCAGAATCACAACACTGCAGCAATAAGCCTGGAAGTGGCAGCAGTTCCAATGGTGTGTCCATGGCAGAAGTAAGCAAAATGAAAAGAAGTCACTTCCTTCTCAGCCACAGTGCAATAACTTGCACTGTTCACAATATTCATTTTGAAGGTGAGCGGTTGAATTGTGAAACATGGACAGTCTCCTGACTTCATTTTACCAGCAATGAATTCTATTTCCTAAATGTTGAAGTAACTTCTGTTAATATATTGCTTTTGATATATGAAATGAGAGTAATGGACACACTTTATAAAAATAGATATGCATTTCCACTTGGCTGATAAAAAGCTGTTCTTTCTACCTGCTGCAATTGATTAAGAGTAAAATATCAGCATTCATCGAGAACTTCAAACACTGTAAATTTCTCTGGCCCCACGATGTGTTAAAGATTTTTCTCACTATGATTTAATTCTGTTTACTAACTATTTGCATATTGCTTATGCATCATAGATGCTGAAAAATTGGAAATCTGCAGCCAGAAAATAATATAACAGCAAACATTTACATTCCTTACATGAAATATTTATAAAATCTTAAAGACTGCTTGGAGCTTCTTCCATTTTTAATTATAATCATGAAAGTGAAAAGTGTTGATTTTTTTTTTCTCTGAAGAGATACTTTTACTAAACACTGAATTTGTTGTTTTTTGTTTGTTTGTTTGTTTTTTAAATAATGCTCAACAATTGTTAACATTTCTTAATATAACTCTATGGCTACTGTGTGCAATTTTATAGTTCAAATATAATGTTTAGAGCAAAATACTTAATTCACATTATAATAACAATGGCATTATGCAAAAGGAACCATATAAAACTGTGTAGTAAATAATAAGAGAGCAAGTTGACTATGTTTTAATGGACTTTTAAAGATGAGTTAATAGTATTCTTTTTTAAGCATTGTTTTTTCCTTATGGTTGAAATTGTTGAGCCCTGTGAAACAGAAAAATGTTCTTTTCTCCATCATTGTAGTTCACTATATTTTACACACAGTCATTTTACACAGCAATGGTTTTACATAAGGCAACAGCCCATTTACCCACTTCTTGAAAGTTGGGGCAAAGTTCTGATCTTAAAACGAAGCTAATGTTGCACAATAATGGGCTCTTCACTTGAAGCTGTTTGCTCATGGTCTTTTTATAAAAGCAGTAGGGTAAGCTCAGCTTTGACTATAAATAAAATTTAACAAGTAAATCTGACATATAAAATGAGTTGTGTAAGTCTAATTTTATGACATGGCAATTAAGCATACCAGGCAAGAATTTTTTTTAATTTTTTTTATGATCATAACTGAAACTGCTTTTGCAAATCAAACTATTTTTATGTAATTATTTTTTCTGCACTATATAAAGTTAGCAATGAAGACATGCATGATTTAACTTTAAATTGAAACCCCATGAATCCTGCGGTCAATTCAACATCGGGGGTTATTTTCTTAGTCTCTTCTTTCCAGGCCCCACCATAGCTTCACCCAAAACTGTTGTTCTGGTGTCTGCTTTTTGCTGTCACTTCACCCACTTTTGAAGAAAGAACCCACCCACATTCTTCTAAGTTCCTGACTTTCGGTGTATGTGAGTTCTGGGGGGCTTACTCCAATAGGAATTCTGTACCCCAAGCCTGCTCAGTACAGGTGAGGCTACTTGAGAGTGCAGCTATAGACTGTGGTATACCTGGTAAACCTTAGATGAGAATGTATTGTAAGGAAGGAACATCACCACGCCATTTTCTACTCAATAAGCCATGATAATAAAGCCTTACACTTTATCAAGCAAGGCAGGAGAAAGAGCTATTGTTTCTGGAAAGATGAAAAATATTGAACACGTTCTATAAAATAATAAAAGCAAAGGCAATATATATTTTAAAGGACTGCTATATGATAAATCAGAAAATACAACGAGCACTCGAAGAAGGAAAAACGTTTGGTTGAAAGTTCTCAGGGCTTGATGCAAAGGTGGGATGTAAGTACACTGGGGAGGGTAGTCCCTTAATGGTCATATGTCTTTGCTAGATGCTTTATAAAGTATATTAATTTTTCCAACATTTTTGTGTTAGTGGTTAATGTCTACACATGTTTGTAAAACATCTGAAGGTAACCAGGTAATGAATAGCACTATTAGTAGTGAGGATTGAAAAGCAAACACCTTTGACACCTTAAGAGAATTGAAATTATTATTTTTCTAAAAGTAACACACATGAATTAAAAGACTCAAATTTCCATTAGAAGTAAATTTCCTCTAGGGAATTCCTAAGCTACTTAGTAAAACAAATGGGGACTTTAGAGAAAAGAAATGCTACACATTTGCTTCGGAAATTAAGTTTCCTATCAAACAATTTGCTTCTGTAGGAAAAATTTCAGATGAATTACACACTTCCACTTATCTTGTATTGCTTCTGTTGCTGCTTAAACCTGAATATAGTTAATAAATGCTTCAGAAGAAATCCAGGGAAACAAAAATATGTCCTTTCTCTTTTCAACATACAGACCCTACTCTTGAGTAGTGGAATTGCATTTCCTATCTGGTTTAGAACTCACTTCTTGAGAGCTGAACATAATCATCCTTAATCCTTTTGGTTGCTTACTTATTACTTTGAAAAGTGGGGAGAAAGGTGCCTCTATTGAGTTTGCTCACCAATCTCTGCCTCTCTAAAGAGTGCAGGTGAATAATCTATATTTCAAAGAAAGATGACCTTTACCTGATTTAATGGAATCTCTCTTCCAATATCTGAAATGAGAAAGTGATTAAAGCTTTGGTTGATCGGCAAGATATATTTTAGGAATAGATAAGCATAAAGGTCAGACACTGTCAAAAAGGATTTTGGCTTTCTTTAATATTTAAGTACTTCATGTGAATCATGGTTTATGAATTAATAGTATATTTTTAAGTTTGATTAAAGGTCCTATATTTTGCATAATTCAAAATTGGTTTCTGACATAAGGTAAAGATATCAGGCATGGCAGGTATATTTTTGTTGGGGTTTTCATAGAAACTGGATCTATTCTGCTGTCATAATACTAAATGGGAAGATAATGGTTTGGGCATACTGCTTTGGAGAGTTTAAAATTCTGTTTGACATATTCCTAAACTACAATTATTTTTAAATTTCAATACATGTGTCTTGACTGTCATCTATATTCAAACAATGTCTCTTAACAAATTAATAGAAAAATAAATATCTAACATTTATTGAGTTCTCACGAGGTATCAGATGTTTTTCTAGGTGCTTTACAGTGATCAGTTACTTTAACATGCTCCTGGACCAGTACTTAACCCATAATAAAGCTTTGTTGGAAGAATGAATGAGTGACTTTCTGAAGCAGGTGGTTTTTATTGTCCCCTTTATATAGATGGGAACTCTATGACACAGAGAAGATAAAGCTTGTCAAAGATTATAAAGCAAGTAAGTGATGGAACTGGTTTCAACACAGGTCTCAACCTAGAGTCTAAATTCCTAATCATGAAGTTCTGCCATGTGTTCTTAACATTAATAATAGAATATAACTTATGTTAATTTATATTTGCATAGCATTATATATTGCACAAAACACTTTTGGTCACCTTTCATTTATTACAAGATATGTTCATTGTAATTTACAAAACGTTATATATCTATTTCATGTAAAATGTTACCACCATACAAACATTGCCTCTGTTTGATCTTTTATTTTACCCTTTTAAGTGTGCTTTTGTCAGTGGAAATGGAATAAGAACCTACTTCCATGATATATGTCTCAATGATATATGAAGATGATATAAACCGAGAATCAAGAACAAACGTCTTAGAATAAGGGAGTAAGAAAGTCAACAAATATTTTAGATATTAAAGGGAATATTGGAAATCATATGACTATAACTTGAGAAAGTGGAAAACAAACACAAAATCTGACAGCATTTGTTAGACACTGAACTCAGATTTGATCAAACACTGTCACAGGCAGCAGTTCAGAAGGAGTGCTGTGTGATCCGAGTCTCTCCATCTCATCACCAGGAGGGGACCTCTCTCTGCCCAGACAGCAGAGCTCCAAGGTCCCCCATCACTCACTGCCTAGACACCATCAAAGCTCACTCCATGATGTCCTCATTTCTCGTCAAATCAGTCACCATGAGAAACCTGAAATTGCTGAGGTATCTCAGTCTCTAGATTTTAATCCCTTAGACAGCTAAGTACAAACTCTTTTCTTAACTCTTTTCCCTGTCCCTCAATAACTCCTGAAGCTTTTCCACTGAATCATCTGGAATGCAGAGTTATTAGCAAAATCCCCTGATACTCACCCACTTCGCTAAAAGTTCCTTTTGCCTTCTTGCTCTAATCTAGCTCTGCCCCTCAGGATTCAGCTTCCTATGAAACCCCCAAAGTGGCCACTGGTTGTTTCTTTTCTCATAATTCTCTTAGCACTAAGTTTAGAGGTAGGAGAGTTGTTTTTCTTACACCTCATTCCTGCTTTCCTATTTTATCTCTTTCCACCCTCAAACCTGCCCATACTGAATCAAGTTCTCAAGAGTATATCATACAAACAGCTTTTTGCATCAGTCATTTGCCAACCTCAAGATCATTCCCAATCATTCCTTGATTCTGTAACTCTCCCTAATTTACTCTTGCATGATTCGTGCCAACATCAATATCAATCTCACAAATCAATATCAATATCAATATCAATATTCTCACAAATCAACCTTGCAGCACCCTTCACTTTTTCTCTTCCATTTGTCTTGTTCCCTATCCTACCTCTCACTTCCTGAGCCAAACTGTAGGACATATCATTACCAATAACAGAAGCCCCTCCAAAATCTCAAGTTCAAGCACCCAATTCAGATTGTACATCTTTCATCCAGATACATCCAACCAGTAGTACCCAGAAACCATCAGTTTCTTGAACCCCCTATGAAAATTATATTTTAATAATTATTTTTCTTCTTCATGGCCTCTCTCCCATTTAGGCCCTCACTTCACTTTCTATTTAAATTCTTTGCTTCAGCAATGTAATTATCTCCTTATTTTATGACCTCAATAATGTTTCTTCTCTCTCATCCCTCACATAGTTGTGTAATTAATACACAACCCTTAGAAATATCAGTTGGCTTGGCATCTGAACACGTGACCATGTTAACTGGTCTCACTTTATGCTCCTGTGTTTCCCCCAAAATAAGACCAGGTCTTATATTAAGTTTTGCTCCAAAAGACGCAGTAGAGCTTATGTTCAGGGGATGTCATCCTGAAAAATCATGCTAGGACTTGTTTTCCGGTTAGGTCTTATTTTCGGGGAAACACAGTGCTACCCCTCTTCTCAGCTGAGCTCTTACTGCTGCCCAACAACTTCAATGTTACTGTTCTACCCCTTATCCTTCAACTCCCCCCTACTCCTAGACATTGTTAAATCTCCTCTTCTCTCTGCCGAAACCTTTAAAATTCCCTCCTGGTTTCACACACACAGCATGACCTTGTTTCTCATGTACAAAGAAAACAGAAACAAACATAAGAAAAACAAAAACCATAAGCAACCTACCACCATCCCTCCCATTTGCTCCCATGCTTCAGTTTATTAATATGGGTTTACTATCTGCTTTTATGTAAGACCCACCCATCTACGATGCATTCTACCTCACATCCACTCATCGCTTCAGTCATAACTGCTTTCTCTCTCTATTGGATCACTCCTACCTGTACACAATCATGCCAATATTTTGCTACTTTAAAACTTTAATGAGCAAACCTCTCTCTTGAGTTCATATTCCCCTCTAGCTATCGCACACATTTTCAATGTTTTCATTTATAGCAATGAAACTCTAAAAAATGTTTATACTTGAGATCTTTACTTCCTTTGCTTCCTTAAACTCATTCTAATCAGTTTTGTGTCTAGCACTCCATACTGCTCTTGTTAGAATTAACAACTATGACCTTGATAAACGATGTGGTCAATCTTGGCTCTTGTCTCACTTGACATACCGTCTTTCCCAAAAATAAGACCTAGCCGGACCATCAGCTCTACCGGACCAATGCACCTTTTGGAGTAAAAATTAATATAAGACCTGGTATTATTATATTGTATTATATTATATTATATTACACCCAGTATTATATATTATATTATATTATATTATATTATATTATATTATATTATATATTATACACCACATCATCTTATCTTACCTTATCTTATCTCCAGTCTTATGTTATATTAAAATAAGACCGGGTCTTATATTAATTTTTGCTCCAAAAGACGCATTACAGCTGATGGTCCGGCTAGGTCTGATTTTTGGGGAAACATGGTAGCAACACCATTAACACAGATGATCTCTACTCCCCTTTGTTGTACTTAGTTTCCAGAAAAGAAATATCCTCCTTTTTCTTCCTACCTCTTCTCGGCTTCTAGTTCTCAATCTCCTTGTAGTTTCTTACTAATCTCTCCAGTGTTTTAAAATTGGAGTGCCCAAAGATATAAGTTGAGGGACTTCCTTTGAGGTAGCAAACTTCTTGATTTAGGGAACTAAGAAACACTATCATTTGAGCATAAATATAAACGTAACTCCATTTTTGTAGTCACATGCAATTATTTTTATCTATAATAATAAAATGTTGTATGTTTTATATAAGTATGTATATGACAGGTGGAGTCAGTGATAGGGGGTGGTTGAAAAAATTAATTTTTAACTGTTACAAGAGATTAACATAATTCCTGGAAGGAAATAAACTAATTTTTCCCCCCAGGCCAAATGTTTTTACATAGCTGGGATGCAGTGAAAGGAGCAAAGGGGAAAATCTGGCATAGCAAGATTTGTTTCCTGTGTTTGCCAATTATTAGTATGACTTTTGGATTTCATTTTGAGAATTCTAATCTATAAAACATGATGAAAAACAATACCCTAAATTTTTACAAGTGATAAAAGTAGGATTTGGCTTTTCACTCAAGTTCTAAAAAAAGATTTATCTATTCTTCTGCTATTCCAACAATCATTCTACTTGCACTCCCAACCCCATTTCTCTTTGTCATCTCTAGACCTCAGATCATCATTCAGTTATTCTCCTTTCTCTATTTTTGAATTCTTAAAATGCTTTGTTTCATTTACTCTATAAGCTTTCTCAATTTTCTCACATCCTGAAAGAAATTCACACTGGACATTTCCAGCAGAATGCACACACCAGTGCCTCAGAGTCAATAAATTCTAAAACAATTATATATTGCCCATTAAATCTAATATCTGGTAATTACATGTCAATGCTTGGCATTGGTATTCAGTCAGTTACCCAATGTAGAAATCTAAAATTTCTCTCTTGACTTTACCATCTCCCATATCTACCACAACTAATTAATTACTGTCTTATATATTTTATCTCCTAAATTTCTTGTAAATCTATACCCCTGCTTTTCATCTCTATAGGCACTACTATAATTCAAGTCTTCTCCATCTATTTTTCAGAACGTGGTAAAGGTTCTTTCTGATCTTACTGATTTACACATCTCCTTTATTATACCCCTTCAATCCAAGTTTATATAGATAAACTGAGCATTTGAACTCCCTGAATAAAACAATGAATTGATCCTCATTTTGTAATACTTCTCTAACAATATATGCCTAATGAGCAAAGAATGGCTTGCCATGTACTTTAAAGTTTCTACATTCCATTTCATAATGTCTCTATTTGTCCTAACATAAAAAAAAAGATAATAATAATAACATCTTACAATGTGTTTAAGAAAATCTTCCTTTCAGTAATCCAATTTTCTGCTTGTATATTTGAAGCATAATTAGATTAAGAGATGCTTGATGGAAAGGAATCTTTCTCATTCCTCTTTGTTTCTTTAGTGTGGTATATATTGTCAGATTCAGAAAATGAGAATGAGAAAAATAAAAAAAGGGTAGCTATGACCAATAAAACACTAAAATCTCAAGTTAGAAGTCACATATTCAGATACTCACTCAGATTGAATGCATATGTATTTTTACTTCTGTCTACAACTGCCTAATAGGAAGGTAGCAATTACTGTGTAATAAGTCTCATCTACTCTGCATGCTTCTTTATTATCTATATTTTTTGGTTTCCTTGTTTGTGTTCTGTATAGTTGCTCCTTCCCTTTCAAGTATTTTTTTTATCATAACATGCATGTTCTCATTTTTCTACCCTATTCTTATAAATGACAATTAAAATGATTTGATGGGCAAAGGAAGTGCTTAAAAATAATAATGGGTGTATGCCAAAAAGTGAGAAGATCAGCTTGGCAGGATTCCAACTAGACAAACTGCTGCAATTTAGCATCAAAATATGTAAAGATATTAACAGTCCTATTGAATAAAGTGAGAATCTGTGAGTCTATATTGAAAATAAATACATGTATCCAGGTGTCCATATATAGAAATGAATAAAATAATACATAACTAGTAGAGAAGGTAAATTATTCATTTCAGTACAGTATCAACTAATATATAGAGAAGAAAGAATATAGTTAGATAATTACCTTTATAGCTAATATAAAATGAATCGATTCTGGCAAGAATCATTAATACATGCTTAACAGTAGGGAGAGGCTATTTGATGAGGAACACTATATTTACATTCTCATAGGACCGCTCCTTAAATTAGTTACTAATTACAAAAGGAAAAGTAGTAATTATGAAGTAGATAAAACAGACATTTTAGCCCAGTGATCAAAATTAACATCGCCAATAAAGTTACAAAGGGACACCCTAGGCCTCCATCGTGATGTCCTGAGAAGGACAGAGAGCATCACTTACGAAGTGTGGAGCCACAAATGCATAATCCTGATCTAATCATGAGGAAACATAAGACAGATTTAAACTGAGGGACAGTCTATAAAATAACTAGCTGTATTCTTCAGGAAACCTCAATGTCATGAAAGTCAAAGAGATGCAGAGAAACAGTCCTAGATTAAAGAAGGCTAGAAAGATATGCAGACTTTATTCATTATATGACCTGGATGAATCCTGTACTGAAAACTGTCCTACACAAACATTGGCAGAATTGAATGAATTGCAGTAGGGACTTTAGAATAAAGTACTGTGTTACTGTTAAATTTCATGAATTGATTAATTTTACTGAGGTTATTTAAAAAATATCCCTGTTGTTAATAAATACAAGTTGAAAGATTCAAAGGATAAAGAGTAACGGTAACACAGGATGTACTCAGGATATGCTGAGAGAGAGAGATAGAGACAAAGACAAACAACGGAATATCACAGAGAAAATGAGCTAAGAATTGGCAAAATTGCATAAGAGAGATTATATTCTTGTAACCAACTCAAAGTTTGAAATTAAAACTCTTAGGAAAATTTTCATTCAACATTTTATTTTAAATTAGTATCTTTTTTTGAAAGTAGAGAAAATGGTGAAATGGCAAGATATGAAAAGTAATTCAATTACTGATGTTTAGAAGGAAGAAAGAGAGGTCAACTTATATAAGGAAAACTAGTGATTTTCTGATAAACAGATAAAAAATCATGGGAATATTGGGAGCAGGAAGATGGAGAGAACAGGTTATAATAAATAAATTAATCCTGAAGTACAAAGGATTAAAAAAGTAATTCAGGATTTCTCTAAGCACTGATAAGAATGTTATGTTTTTCCATATCAATTTTGATTCTCTACTAGAGTTGGGAATTTTTGTAATTATGAATTCCACCCAATCATTTATGGAAAACTAAAATTGTTATTTTCTAATTAAATCTAGATATATAACTCTCAGCTTTTGATTTCAATTTTGTTCAATCTAATTCAGAATTTCTTAGTAAATTTAGGTTTTTCCCTTTTCAACTGTTCTCTTTTTCCTTAGCTGTGATTTAAACAGAAGGGAATGGGGTGTTGGATGTTCTAAATAGGGGTGAGGGCACGGGAGGAATCGCATAAGCAAATTTAAGAAGGTAACTCAGATTTCCCTTTTTTATAACACTGTGGTTAAGAGCAGCATCTCAACTTTTCAGGATGTATCCCCACATCACCCACTGATGAGCTGCCACTCTTACCCTCTCTCCCCTGTCGTAACATTGACCTCTCTTTCTGAGTAGAAACCAGTTACTTTATAGAATGTCAGGTCACTGAGGTTACTCTTTTTCTTCATCACACATGAGACCTCTCACTTTCTAGTGGCCCATGATTAGTTTCCCTTGATTTATTTATTTATTTTTTTTGAAATATTTCTTTTTTTTTTTTTTTCTGGGGGAAAGGGGGATATTGGGAAACAGTGTGTTTCTCCAGGGCCCATCAGCTCCAAGTCGCCATCCCTCAATCTAGTTATGGAGGGCACAGCTCAGCTCCCAGTCCAGTCGCCACCCTCAATCTCAGTTGCAGGGGGCATAGCCCACCATCCATGCAGTAACTGAACGGGCAACCTTGCTGTCAAGAGATCGTACCCTAACCAACTGAGCCATCCGGATGCCCTTCCAGCAGCTCAGTAGCAGCTCCTTCTCTTCAATCTAGTTGTGGAGGGCGCAGCTCATTGGCCCATGTGGGAACTGAACCAGCAACCCTGTTGTTCAGAGCTCACGCTCCAACAAATTGAGCCATCCGGCCGCCACTCCTTGATTTTTTTTAAAGACATAGGACATTTTATAATAATCTACTGCACCCCACAGGATGATCTGAAGTTGGAGGCAGGGCTAGCTCTGATACTTGGTGAACAAATACATTTTTCCTCTGTTGTAACTCTTCTTTTTTGATGCGCTGGGGGAAGCAGAAGCCTGTCTCTGTGACCCTGTCTTCTATGTGATTTCTGCAGGGATCTTCCTAGATTATTTATTTTTGTTGGAAAGCCTGTGCTTATATCAACATATACCTCCCACTCCTTCAACACACACACAGGCACATGCACAAACACACAATTGTTTTAAACGTAAATTACACTCTGAGTCCACAATATTTTTAACCTTTGCATTACACAAACAAATCGATTTTCATTCTAAAAATCTTACCTCTTGAAAGTCTCAAATTACCTGACTTAGTAGATATCTATCCCTGCTTTTTGAATTTTACAAAATCTAGTAAGATACTCAGTGACTTCCTTTTTCCTCTGCTTATTTTGTGTGCTTTCTGTTTTTAGAGAAAACAAAATCTCTTTAGGCATGACAGCCATTAATCCAGTGAAGACTAGGAAGAGATATTGGAAGATTACTTTAATATTGCCAACAGTTTATGCCATTTGTCAATGTACCGTGTTTCCACAAAAATAAGACCAGGTCTTATATTAATTTTTGCCCAAAAGATGCATTAGGGTTTATGTTCAGGGGATGTCATCCTGAAAAATCATGGGAGGGCTTATTGTCTGGTTAGGACTTATTTTTAGGGAAACACAGAATTTAGACCCTGTGTTATCCACCAATGCATTTATGAGCTGCTACTTTTGCCAGGTAATAGAAAAGGCACCCTTAGATAGAGAAACCACGATTTCTGTCCTCTTGGTAGGCATGGGAAAGAGAAAGAGACAATGTGAGTCCAAAGGATGGGTCTTAAACTAGTCACAGTTGGGGAGTTCTAGTGGGGGTCAGTTTGGGAGTCACTTGCAGAGGAATTTTGCTACTCGGGACTTCAGGCAAAACTGTGCTGGAGCAGCCAGTGCACCCTAAGCAGGGTTCGTGCAGTCTGGAAGTTTCTTATAATCCATAAGATATATGACTTCAGAGTTTGTTTCATCAACCTACCTCTGAGCACTACTGAACAGCAGTGATAGAAACACAGCCCCAAGAAATACTGTCCTATAATATAACTGCTCTGGCAACATTGAAACAATATTCATCATAGCACAGCTCTACTGAGCTGCACATGTGCAGAAAATAGAAGACAGCAGGATACCCAAGAGCTGCTGCAAAGTGAGCAGAAATGGGGGTAATTACAAGCAAAGAGGGCAGCAGAAACACGTTAAGGATTCCGAGAAGCACAGCCTCAAGCAATGTAGCATAACTGAATACATGGGAAAGGGCATGCTGGTGGAGGAATGAAAGAAGAAACTTGCTCTTAAAAATAGATGTCTGATGAAACACGACAGTATCATGCACCTATATTCAGTTCTATTCATTTCTGGCTTTAAATAACAAAGATTAGTATCTGCCTGTCAAACACTGTCAGAAAGTGTGCATTTACCCACTGTTTCTGAGTTGTATTATAGTCATTTTTATTTATTGTTTTCCTAGTTAAATTAACAATTATTTTGACTATAACTCCAAAACAATTCTACTGAATTTATTAAAAGCTGTTGAAAGTCGGTTTGAAGGGGTAGATGGTGTTCTCTCCCTCTCCACCTTGAAATATTATATTATAGCAAAAATCAGGAAGAAATCTAAGGATGGAGGTGAGAGATTACTTTTGCTTATTGTCAAGGTATTACCACAAAGTAATAAACCTGCTTTTTGAGGATAGCTTAAGGGAGTAATTTTTATTATTTTAGGCATGCATATTTATTCATTCAATTCCTCCCACAAGTATTTACCCAGTGTTGTATGCATACACCGAGCTACTCACACCTGGATACAAGTGATGCAGACAGACGATTAGCATGCGTGATAGGAGCTTTTACTTCCAGATTTTAGCTCTAGGTAGGTAAAGGGAGTAAACTTATTTCCATGCAGGCAGTGTTGCTCGTTCCATATAACAAGAAGTACTTAGCTCTCACAGACTAAAATTCTGGCAAACATCCATTGAACCTTAAATGACTTCCAGAATTACAATGACTTTAGATACAGAATCAACAGTACATCATTATGATCAAAGTATCCTTCCCGCCCCTTCACCCCCCCACCCCCACCCCCACACTCCCACTCTCTGTGACTGTAAAAAATTTTGTGGCAAAGGTGAGCTAAAAGGTTGGAAATGAAATAAAATGTAAGGGAATTAAATAGCAAGTAAATAATTAGAAGGGATGATTTAATTTAAAAGGATTATGATGGCATCCAGAGGGTTTTCAAGGTCATTTCTTTAGATAGTTCAATTTCAGTGTATTTTTTGAGCTGATTCGATTGAGGTCACTTAAAATTTTGCAAGATGGCTTTCTTTATTCTCTAAGGAATTAATGAGGTACAGTTTAATTGAACTACCAGGAAAGTGAGTGAATTTGATTAGAAACGTACATAGACAATTATTCAGTTTATGTTAGCTGAACACCATTCAATTCAGTGATGATTTTATGTACATTCCAGGTTCCTTATTATCTTTGCAGTTATTTCCTCAGTGGAAACGTTTACCAATTTCTATTGAAGAGAGGAATTATCGGAAAAGAGAAGGAAACAAGGGGAGGTTTTCTCCTATCTGCCTGTAACCCTAGGGGCTTTATTTGCAGCAGCTTTGAATTAGCTGCAAAGCATAACACTCCCACGTTGTTTTTAATAAAAAGGATTATTTTGATTTCCTAATAAAACTTCCTTCCATTTCAGTATAGGGAAAACTTTTCGGATTCTGCAAAGATCAAAGGTTGAAACTGTAAACCATTCTTTTTTTTCAAAGTCAGTTTCCATTGCCTGTGAGTTTTATTATTCAGCTGACAGTGGACAGGTTTCAGTTTTAATGGAGCTAAAGAAATAGAATATTTTAAAAACTCAAATGCTAATGGGAAAAAAAAATCACACTTTAGACTGTGTTGCGTTATTTCCTTGCATGCCTTTCTGATTAATTACTTATTTCTTTATGCATGAAGAAATAATGCTGTTTTTTATTTCATTTTAGAAACCCATACCAAACAACAACAAAAACAACAACTCTGTTTTGGAATGTAATTCTTAGAGTAAAAACCATCATTCAGCTAAACATTTATTCTAGGGTTTCATGTTTATGTCACTTAAAAGAGACTGCCATCCCTGAATGGAGCAGATAATAAGTCTTATTGCCAGCCTTATTTAGATTGGCTAGTCTTTTTGCCCCATTGCCGACTGCTTCCTGGTTGAAATCAATCTCATGAGAATCGGGATTATTCTTAAGATCAATGAAATAATATCCTGTGGCTGGCAAGCTGTTCCTTAAGTGAAAACCAAATTCAAAATTATAATTTTGAAGTACATATCTGAGTATAAGAAGATTACATTTATAGTTTTTATTGTTATGGCTTTATCAGTAAGCAAGAAATCAATATTTTAACATTTTGAAAGTGCACAAAATTTCTTTGGACTGTGAAAATTCCATTTAATTACCCTTCTTAGAGTAGTATATATAACAAGACAGTGAATTTTTATTATTTTCTCTTACAAGCACATCTTTCATGTATACACTCTCACATTCAAAATCTAAGAAAAAATTAATCCGTAAGCAAGATGTTCAATCATATCAGTAAAGTCATGGTGAATGTTGGGTCCTCTTCAGATTCATCAAAAACCATCCTCATTGGTTTCGATGTCTGCATGATCGATTAATATTTATTTCACACTCAGGTGAAATAATAGTGCCCTCAAAAAATGTGTGGTAAATAGCTTTTCACTTCTATCAGACCTTAATAAATAATGTCATTTCCTTTAACTTTGTCTCAAGGTGCTAATTTTTGATACTGTAACCATTTATTTTGAGACCTTTTTATGGTTTTCCACACTTTTCTAAATCAGTATTAATATATGGAACCGATAAAGGAACACAATTCTCATAAAAGTGTCTGCATAATCCTAAACAAAATTGAAGGCTTCCTTAGAAAACTCACTCTGTCTTTCTTTCCATATGCACTCCTGGTGAACCGTTAATCTTTAATCTAAATGTGCCTAATTTACTTCTCAATATCCGAGGCCACGGACACAATTCCCTAAAGTGCCACCTGTCCCTCAACTCCATTGCTCACAGCCCCTGCCTTCTCACGTACTGCTACAACTAATACACAATCCTCTTCGTGATGGTCTTTCAAAATCACAGTAGGACTTTAGCCAGGCATTCTAGGTTGGCCTCAGCCTCTGTTACATCTCCTTTCCTAATTTTACCATTCTGTTCTCTTCTGCGCAGCCTAATGCACAGACAAATCATCCAACACACCACTTTGCAAGAACGCTATGCCTCTCCAGAGGCATTTTTTCTAAACCGAAAATTACTCATTTCAAACTATTGGGATAATAATCTCACCAAGCCTTGTTCAAATATAATAATGTGCTGGTAATTTCCCCAAGCAAAAATTACCACCCTCACTTTTGAACCACAATAATTTGGTTATGCATGATATGCAAAATTTAGTACATTCCATGTTTCATATTTTTAAATATATGTTATTGTTCTCTTTCTCAATTGAAAATTTTCTAAAAATAGAGATAATATTAATTTCTTTATAGTTTAATAGCTTTCAGTTTGTGCTTTGTAATACTTTTGAAATAGTATTTTTAAAATATTTTGTCTTAATTATTTAATATAATCAGCAAGTATTAGTGAAGGGGCGGGTAAATTTATACAAAAATAATAAAGACCATAATAATAATGTGAAAGCTCTATTAATAGTTAATACATTTTTGAACACCTACTTTAGTTCAGGAAAAAGTTTTTAGTGTTTTACATTTATCAACTCATACTTATTCTCGAAAAAGAAGCTGAGATGGGTAGAACTATGCTTATTTTACAAATGAGAATAGTGAGTGCTAAATAAATGACTTTTTTAAGTGGCACAGACATAATAACAAGGAAAGCAGGTGTGTGAATTCATATCTGAAGCCAAAGATGGTATTCTTAACTTTTTATCCAGGAAATAAATGAATATTATACACAGTCTTCTAAAAAATATTGAATGGAAAGGATATACTACATCAAGTTTTTAAAATGATAAATAGTTGCTCACCTAAATTCTGGAAAGTCCAGAGGATGAAAAATCAACGTAAACTGATATGATTCAAAGTTGCCATGGAGTATATGGGTATTTGAATTGGTTTGAAAAAATGAAATTTAAAGATGGATAGGAATGTGACATGTGGAAATGATATGGAAGATACTTCCAGTGTCATCCACTGCACAAATAGAGGCACAGATGACTAAAGATAAGGGGTGTTCATGAACAATAACAGATTTCATTGGAGATCATTCTTGATTAGTCCAGCCTAAATATGAAATGGTTCTTTCACCTAAAACAAAATAATGAAAAAAAATTGCATGGACATCCATTGTAATTCTGATACAAATATTTTTTTCAAATATCTCCATTTTTCAGTTTTGGTTCTGAACATAAGAAACTTTGATAATGATTATTCTAAAGTCAACTGGGTAAAGCCTGCATTAGCGTGCTAGGGCTGCCATAACAATCACCACATGCTGGGTGGCTTCAATAACAGAAAGGCATTTTCCCACAGTTCTGGAAGCTAGAAGTCCAAGATTAAGGTACAGTAGGGTTGGTTTTGGGTAAGACCTCTCTCCTTGGTTTGTTGATGGCTACATTTTCATTGTGTTCTCTGTGTTCAAGTGTGGAGAGAAACCTCTGGTGTCGCTCTTCTTATAAGGACACCAGTCCTATCAGACTATAGCCTCACTCTTATGACATTATTTGACCTTCATTACCTCCTGTAGGCCTTACCACCAAATATAGTCACATTGAGACTTACAGATTCAACATATACATTTGGGGGTGATGGGACACAATTCAGTCCATAACAAGTCCAGTCTTTAGATGTTTATGCTGTAGAGAGACTACAGCTTAGGAGAGTGATGATTTCTGACCATATATATATATTAAAAGATGTAAATATATACATATGTACATACAAATATATACATACAAATATATATATGTAAATATATATATATATATATATATATATATATATATATATATTCCCCCCTGTATTTCTAGGAAGCACGATCAGAAAAATTACATAATAAAAGACTAATTGTTATTCTATTATATGAGTCTACAGTTGTTCAACAATGATACCTAAGTCTCAAGGAAAATATTAAGAATATGAAAGTCCCAGATTAAATAGTGACTTACTATTTAGTGGCAAATATTTTTTTTTAAATCTTCTCATCTCTTTTGTATTCAGGTATGAGAATTAAAGCCTAGCAATATATAATAAATATCAACAAGTTATACGTATATTAAAATTCTGTATTGGCAAAAGGGTTTTTATATTGTTTTTTTTCCTTATTCATCATTGAAAAATTCAGAATTACACTACAGATTCTAATTTATCTTAGCGCTTGTGACTCACAGACTGCCTAAACACCAAATAAATAAATAAATAAATAAATAAGCCATCAAATAATTATTTACATCTTTTAATACAGAAAATCTGCCACCTTATAATTTGGGGCACAATACTTCCAATCTACTTTTCCTTTTTCTCTCCATATAATGTCAGTCATTTACTAAATTTAAAACGAAATTCAGATAGAAATACATATTTAAGTATTAATCGCTTTCTAATTCCATAACCATTAGAAAACTAAACTGTGCTTTAACCAAAATTAAATTTGTTTTGCTTATCTATATATGCAGCATTAATTTATCCAAACATAAATGTTTCTTTAAAAATACAGATGAATGATATTTACAATTGAATGAAATTAACAAGGAATGAAGTTTTCAATTTTAAGTTGTTTAGTTTTCTTTCTGAGTCCAATGTCTAATTTAATCTTATTTCATCCTATTGAAACAAAAGATAAAAAGAGTATAACATTGTGAAGACCTTAATTTGATGCTGATTTATAGTGACATTTTATCAATACATTTTTCTTTCCTCTTCTTTCCTATTAAGCCATTATTTCTAGCTGTGTTCTTTGTTTCATTATTAATGACAATCACATTTTTTTAGGGATGCTTCCACACTATCAAAAAATAAAAGTAAAACTATACAAATTTAAATCCTACCAATTTTGCGTTTCACATAAATTAGGCTGAGTCTAAGGGATAATTCAGCTTAGCTTAACAAATTCTCTCTATATAAAAAATACATAACAATAATATGCACACAATAAAAAAGACAACAGTTTAGTTTCATAAGAGGACTACTTTTAAGTATACTCAAGCTCTACTTTGCTCTCTCTTCCCCCACCACAAACTTTATACAATATATAGTGTTTAATCTTTGTGCGTGTATACACTCATATATATATATACATGCACATACGTATGTGTATATGTACATACATATGTACATAATTTGGTATCTATGTATAGGATAACATATATTAAAATGTTTCTAATCTTTCTTCCCTTCTACTTGATTACAAGATTTTGTTTAGTATTTCCCCCTTACATACTCTCAAGAAAATCCTGTCTAATGATATATTATACAATTGTATACATGAAACTTACGGTATTAGCCAATGTGACCCCTAGAAATATAATTTTAAAAGAATTTCCTGTCTAATTTTAGAGGATGTTTTTGCTTTGTGATCCAAAAAAAGGGAGTGACGTAAAAGTTGGGTGGGAAGACCATTGGGGAAGAGAAATAGGGACTCTGGGAAGATTTACAAAGGAATTTGAAGAGTGCCCTTCAGTGTAAAAGAACATTTTTCAAGAAAGGAGAGAATTTAAGTGATCATTACTGTGGTGTTTGCATATCATTAATGTTGTTTAGGAAATGCAAAGAAAGAACCTGATTATGGAGAACTGTTCATAATGGTTGTTGGATTGTCTTTCTTTGTTCATAACACTGTTTGATATTAAAACCTATCCGATAACACTACACCCATAACAAAACTACAAAGAATTTATTACCATTTCTATTTTTTATGACAAGGCAATCGTACTTCTAAATATTTTAATAGTACTTCTAAGGTTATGTGGCCAGTATAAGACATTTCACTCCAAGCTTCTCTCTCTCTAAATACCATTTTCCTTGATTACAAAATGAGTTTTGCTTACATGAGTTTATAAATTGCAAAGTATATATGATACTATTTCCTCAAGCAAACAATTATAAGAACAAAATAAACTAGAATTTATTTAACTAGTTAAAATTGTTTAAAGATATACTTTATGATTATCATTTAAAATAGCATATGTAGCCTATCCTGCTGCTATTGGAAGCTAATTGTGTATTCTGCATAAATAAAGTGTGTGTAGGGGTGACCCTTTCATCACACTCTTGTGTGCCCAGGCAGCTGAGGATTGTTGCAGCCACTGAGAAGCTTCTGCCACTGAGTTAAAAGAAGGCAAAATAAGTGGAATTCTTAAAAAGATAATACACATTGTGTGCAGTCTTTTAGTTAGGGATACTTTTACTTGTGAGTGGCATAAAACCCAAAATAAAAAGGGCTTAAAGAAGATATAATGATGTGACAATAAGCTATTGCCACGATACTGCTGTGAAACAAACTATCCAGAAGTGCAGTGGCTTACAACAACCATCATTAATTCACCAGCACCCAACCAAGCATCAGTGGAGGTCAGGATCTCTTCTGTAGGCTTTGCTGTCTGTGGAAGATGAGATCCAGTTCTGTTCTAGGCACCTTTCATTCTCATGGGAACAACAAATAAGACCAGTTATGGTGATGACACATACAATAAAATACCAAGTCCACCTTGCCAAGGACATTTCCAGCATCGGCTTCAATCAGGTCTGTCAATAACATATTTGTCAGAATGTAACGACATGCCTATTCTTGGTAGTAATGAGTCTGGGTAAAGTATGCAGTCTGGATGAGGTAGTCTGATAGTCAACTACCTGGCCAAATGCCACTGGTCTGTTTAGTGAGGAAGAACAGGACAAATGGGTATTAGGAACATCCAGCAGTCAATACTGCAATGACTGATACAGGTCTTTACCACAGAATCTCCAACAAATACATACCAAAACAAAAATTGTACAGTGATGGTACTACAAATCATGTCATGTAAAAACAAAACGAACAAACAAAATAGCTTACTGGTGTTAAGATACAGATTATCTGTCTTCCTAAAGATGAAAAGAATATTTTGATATTAGAAATGAAGATTGGGTTAGTGCAAGTCCTTTGTGTCTGTGGATTTTATAAGAAGAATTATAGAAGGATTATATCCCAAAGAAGTTAATGGAATATTAATTTATCCTTCCAGAAAGTACGTGTGTGTGTGTGTGTGTGTGTGTGTGTGTGTGTGTGTGTGTATCCAGGACATACTATTTTCCTGGCTGTTCTGTACATCTTAGATATCTTCCTACTTATGTAATTATCGAAGTGTATGAATCCATTCTTAATGGGCAACGCAGATTATTTTCACAGTAATTTTGAGAGTTCGAGACTCTTCAATGGACAGCCTGATTGTATCAACCACTGAGTTCCGCTTCAGAAGCTGCTATTCACATATAATAAAAAGTTCATGGAACCCTTGGACTTGTGCAAAACTGTGATCCTAGAATCACAACCACAAATTCTATTAATGCTATTATAGAAATAATGTTTATTCAAAATTGTGTGACGAATCTGTAGTCCATCCATTCTAAATTTTAGCTTTGGATTATGACAGTCTAAGACAATATTGCTTTGACTAAAACATATCTATTAAAAAAAAACAACTTTTGTGTTATAATATAATTATACATTGAGAAAAATAATTTAATTCTCTATAAAATATATGACAATAGATATCTGGCTATCCCTTCATGAGGACCATCTTTTCATCCCTGACAGTAAAATGCAGGACTCAAGAACTTGTTTTATTTCCAAGAATGATTTTACACACACACACACACACACACACACACACACACACACACCATATAGTGTAAAGTTTCTTTGGGAGATGATACAGTTTTACATTCTACAACCCCTATGGAAAAATATATATGTTTCTATTATGATCCTTTTCCACACATCTTTCTTCAGCTCTGTTAGTAAGAGTTATACACCTTGATCCTCCTTCCTCACAAGGTGGGAATCTTAGTTTGTATCTGTTTTCCTTTACATCCTGCTTTTGAAACCTCCTGGTAAAGAAGTCAAGAGGGCGGCTTAGTGGGCACTGCACTTCTCATTCAACATCTCCAAATACAAATCCATGAGGTACAAACTAGAAAATGTTTATGGCTAGAAGATAGAAACTACTACAGCATTTCTCAAATCCACATTCAGGGCTATTGCTGGGTGAGAATGCAGTTCTCACCAGCATGTAGTTATATGAGGAGAATAAGAAATCGTGGGTTCCAATGGCAAACATTCCTGATCATATACCCAATACACATTTCCCCTTCTTCCTTGCTGAAAAAAAAATCTTAATTTTGTTTTAGCTAAAAAAGTTTCCTATTAATACTTCTATATTCACAGAGTCCTTTGCAAACAGATATGATCATGTGACCCAGTTCCTATGAATGATACATTATAAAAAGTGAATGGAGTGGGATTGGATCTTCTGAGAAACATAACCAGAAAGTCTCCTACATTTTTTCAATTTCTATTTAGGCTGTGGAAGTAATGCTTGGTGGTAGACCAATCATGTCAAAAAACTGAAATCTAAATTTTTATAGAAAAGAAAACTGAAAGGAACTTGGATTCTTGAAGAGTTCCTTGAGCAACTTATCCTACCTGAACTAGATCCTCTAAATATCTTTCTTATGTGTACAAATAAATTTATAATTAGCATCCCAATATGGTTTCTTTGCATGCTTCCGAAGGCACTCTCAATACAGTTCTTCATTAAGTCAAAAGTAGTCCATGTTAAGTACTGTTTTTGTTCTTAGAGAAAGTTTTAACTTCCTTTTGTTAATGAGAACATTTATTTTTTTTCAGAAGCATAATACGAATAGATTCTAGTTTTTGATAGTTTGTCTTTTAATGTTCTAAAGCAGAAACTATAAAATTGAAGAGACAAAGTTATTCTTAAATTTTAGTGTATTTCATTGAAATAGGCAATTCTGGTATTACGACACTACGTTTCTTGGTTTCCCACTTGCCACCTCAGTCATCTTTGTCAAGTCAATTAACTCCAAATCCTAAGAGTACATAATATTTACTCAACTTACAGAATTACATGAGGATCAAGTCAGATAAAGCATTTTATAACCTATAAAATGCTAAACAACTTTTCATGGTTATTGCCTATAAAATATATGTCATAGCAGTCACATATTTATGCATGAGTGAAGTAAATGCCAGCATATGAAATTTCAGTATATCCCACAGTTATACTGTAGTTATATTTCCTAATTTATGATTCTTTACTAAACATTGTCAGCATGAATGCAACCAGCTCAACGTTTCCCTCTGCGTTGTCCAAGTAGTCATCATTGCGAAAAGAAGAAAAAGGACATCCGTGCACATAAATTTCCTAATACGAGTATACAGACAAGAGGCTTACGCCAAAATGTATTAGAAACAATGCAGTGTCTCCCTATAGTAACAGTCATACTTAGCTGTCCTAAGGATAGTAATCGGATGTGCTTGCACATCTTAGAAGGCTGTTTGGGAAAATAAGGCATGGCCACCTGATTGCAAACTCGCATGCAAAACATGTTAGACACATATATTGATGATGACATGGATGGGAATCTAAAATGGGGTCTATGGAGGAAAGCTTACAACCCCAAAATAAAAGAATAAGTAGCAGATTATAGATTCTACACAGTCCTCAATCAAGAGATTTCCTTAAACTAAAGGATAGGGCATAGCTGGCCTGGCTACCTCACAGAAGACTACACTAGAGAATTCTTTGCCACCATAATTCTACACACTTAATGGGAAACCAGGAGAGAAAAAAAAAAAATCTAGTCAACTATATTACAGTGAAACTCTTGTCTTTCCAGTTAAAGAACCTCTCTAAATAGAAAGGGAGATTTTCTGAAGTGGCAATCTATGTGATCAAGATATATCAGACCTACGTAACCAGTTCCTTGTTGTTTTTAAAGGGATTGAGCCTCGAGGGCCAACCATATCTGCCTCCCCTCACATGTCACACTGAATTTATTCAGGAAATTTTAAGCTTTAATGTACAGTCTTCCTCATTATTAGAAACATTTTCTTGACTATCTAATATAAAGAAATTCCATATAACTCACTTAAGATTTAGGAAAATGCGGTACCTACCTTCTTGGAACAGTGGTTCTTAAACTTCAATGTACCACAGCCCTACCTGAGAGTCTTCTTAAACACTGGCAATGCTACCCATGGACAGGAAATTCTCACAGATGATTCACAGGTGATTTAATTCAGGGGAGCTCATAGATGATGCTACACAAAAAAAGAAAAGAATACGATTACATGAGCAAGCTATTTAAAGATTATAAATAAAAGGTAGGTCAACCAATTAGGTAACAGACGCAATTCCATTCATTCACTAATGTTCAAATTAGTCACTTTATCAATCTATGTACTTAACTTGCGACTACTATTCTACACATCCGAGAATCTCTTTTTCAGAAACTCCCTTACAATTTTGGTATCCTCCAAAGGGTAAAACCATCAGACTTTTGTGTATATTTCATGTTTTTTTTCCAGTGTCGTAAACATTTAGTGAAGGTATATATAGTTATTTGAGAGATAATAGTGAAAACTCTTTTTACAGGAGCAGAGGAATATTTGTTTGTATGAAATAAAAGAACTTTAAGAATTCAAAGAGATTTTACATTATTTTCTAATAATCTCTGATTACTGACTCACATTATGTCTTGGTGCCATTTTTATATTGCAGACACTTACAAATCACACACGCGCTGTTTAAATTCAACACAAAGAAGTAGATGCCAAGCAAAAAGAACATGAAAATGTTAAGCAACCATCCAACTGCTTAAACCAGGAGACCTTTCTGGATTCTGTGGTGGTTAAGTTTAGACTCTACAGTTGGACTTATTTGTTCAAATCCTCGCTCTGCCATTTATTAGCCTTGTGACCTTGCCAAATTAGGAACTCCTTTTTGCCTCATTTTTTTCAAGTTAGAGGATTAATGTGAATGCTAAATGAGTTAATTAATGTAGAGCACTTCACAATTGTACTTAATATAGTTTGAACTTACTGAATTTGCTGGCATTACTACTGCTTTAGTCACTATTTAAAATATATTTTTTGGTCTGTATTTCTCTTAAAAAAAATCTTTAAGACTCCATAGAGTACCTCCTTATCTGTGCCTATTTGTAAGTACTGAAAGAATCAATGACAAAGTACTCTAGAAATAGAAAGACATTGTCGTATTCTAAACACTTCATAAGATCCCATATGCAGACACTTTGGAAAATGATGGAGGGTTACTATTTCTTTTCTCCCAGTTTCATTAAAAAACAAACAAACAAAAAACCCAAATAAACAAAACATATTAAAATGCAACTGGCCTGTTAATATTTGCTTAAATAATCTGTTTTTAGTTTTTCTGATGTACAGGCATAACCAGAGTGGATTTGGTACACCTGTGAAACAGGGAGAAGCTATTCAGAGCCTCAAGTCTGTGTGTCCACAAAACAGTTGTCTGCACATATGTCTCCCTTCCTAAAGTAATTGTCTCCCATGATGTGTAGTCTTCTGTATTTTCTCTTTTGAAAAAGGATGAACCTATAATTAATCATGCATGTGTTCTTCCTTCCCTTGAAAAAAAATATAGTGCTGTAGATTAAGAATAGAAAATAAAATATTATCAGAAAGAGTGAAAATTAAATTTGGAGTTGATTATATTAAGAAACTATGATAAAAAATAAGTTAGAGTCTTTATTCAAGGACTATATATATATATGAAGAATATACTCCAAATTAACACTTTTTTTCTAGTTCCATGCTGTTTAATTCATATTTTTATTAAATGCATGTTCAAATTGTTATTAATTTTCTAGTCTCCTGTGCTTCTCTCTAAGATAAGTAATTTGTGTCACAGAGGATTTATTATTGAATTCTCATTTATATTAAAAACAGATTCCAACTCAAATGTTTTAATTATAGTCCAATATCAGAAAAAAATCTCTTTTCCATTATCCTTTCTATTAATATAATATATTGTTCTGATGGTGCTGAACAATCAGCAAAACAAAAGAAGGCAATGCATTCTCAATCACATGGACGGTATTTCTTCTGTGAAGTATGCAGTCAGAATTGTTATTATCTAATTATTTCTTGCAATATTATTATACTTCAAAATCATTATCATGCTGACTTTACAACATCAATGTGTAACCTTGGATGGGATGATTTATCAGATGTAGAATACTGAATTGAATGTCTATTTTCTAACACGTGTTTTATCATCAGTGGTAAAACATTTCTTAGAAATTA